>NC_060127.1:136842111-137148986 GCF_021461395.2 Schistocerca americana
GAGATGAACTGATAAGCACAACACAAAAACCCCGTCTCAGAGTGAAGAAAATCTCACACTTCGATGGGGATCGAACATGGGACGCTGCAGTCTAGAGACAGCAGCGCTAAGCACTAGACCACAAACTGTGCAAAGCAAGGATCCTTAAACATATACACAGCGGGGTCCAGGTGAAGTTACGAAGTTCCTCTCTAAAGAAGTTGTCGTCGACGCGATGTTACCTACGGGCAAAGGGAAACCTCCATCTATCAACTTATAAGGCACTTTCCGTAGTCGTTACATCCGAGATGCTTATCTGTATCTTGGTGAGCTCATTTGACACGCATTAAAGTGCAATAAAAGTATTTTGAAGAAAAAAGGAAACAGAGCTATAGTGGCTGTGTTCCACAAAACTAAAACAAGGATCCTTCACTTTCCTAATAAATGTGTGTCACATGGAACAAACGAGAGAGAGAGAGAGAGAGAGAGAGAGAGAGAGAGAGAGAGAATTGTTTAAGAAGGAACCGATAACAGAGAAAGGAACCATTACTGGAAGAAGGAACAACAATGAACCGGTACCGAAAGAAAGAACAAGAATGAATCGATAGTGGAAGAATGAACGAGGAGGAGCAGAGGTAGGAAGGAGGACTGTAAGTAAATATTTTACTTTCGATGGCCACAATCCAAGTGACGGATAGCGTTTCCTTCTCTTTTTCTTCAAAATACTTTTATTGCACTTTAATGCGTGCCAAATGAGCTCACCAAGGTACAGATAAGCATGTTGGATGTAATGACCACAGAAAGTGCCTGCTAAGTTGGTGGACGGAGGTTTCCCTTTGCCCGTCGACGACCACGTCGTTGGAGAGGGACTTTTTAAGTTCACCTGGACCCCGCTGTGTGTGTGTTTCAGTATCATAAAGTATTACAAAAGGTTTGATGCCGCGCTTTGCAAAGTATTTCTCGAGCGATAACGACTGGTTTAAAGAACTTCTTTTAATTGTTAACTTATGGAAACTCGCGCTGGTTAGTTTGAGCGGCAGTTACTGTAACTTTGGCGAGATCCCATAGTACCATCCGGCCGCTTTATATTGGCCATCGCATATATTAATAGCAGCGCGGCTGGCCTTATAATCCCGCAAGTGGAACGCACGGCAGCGTGTTGAAATCGCGCGATCGCCTGTCCACGCTAAAAATACCTCAACGCGCTTCCGCCCACGGTAAGTGCTCTATGGGGATGAAGCGGTATTTCTTTCTGCTTCATTCGGAAAGGCTGCCTTCATTTACTGGGCAGCGTTCCTTCGTGGACACTGACTGTTGCCTTGAATGTTTCACATACGTGACAGACGAGTTTATTAGTGTGCTGTTTTTTTTAACTCATTTTTTATTAGGGCGCTACATATTCGGTAAAATTTTGCAATTGATTTTAAACTAACTTCCCAGTGAGATACAGACTTACAAACATAACTCATAACTGAATAACTGTGCAGTATTAACTCGCTTTCTTGTTTGTCTTACTCACAGGAGTGGCCGTGGAACGTATTTCTAACGCCTGACGTGTCGGGTGCATTGCAGGACCATTGTGTTGCGCGGGGATGGAATTCGTTACAGGCGGTATGTGCGGAATTTGATGGCTGCCGCTAGGCGGCACTGCGATCACTAGTATAGTATCTGCAGCGCTGGTGGGGAATTAGTGCTCGCAGCTTCATGATAAAGCCAACCGCTCCACGGCTCTGCCTTCAGCTATCGTCTCTTATCGTTCTCGTCACACGCACACACACAGTTCGTTTGGTCTCAGATTCCGCTACTTAGATTTTCGCTCGAGGGTTACTCGTTTGAGCTTTGTCATTCTGTCGTGCCATCTTCGTTGCCCATTTTCCTCTCGTTGTTATCCTCTGTTTCATATTCAGCTTACCGGTCGTCCAATTTCTGTCGGTTTTGTGAGTCTGATCCTTGTCAGATCGCAATCACAGCGGTTTGCTATAGTAATATTATAGTCTCATCAAGTCTCATCAAAATGTCCAACATCCATTGAGAGATTTAACGCACACAAGACTAAAAAGCAGAAAATAATTACTCAAATAAAATAAAATTTTAGTATTACGTGTTTTTTAATGGAACCAAAAGTATAAAATTTATCCTAGCCCCACACAGATTCCTTATCTCATACAGACAGTTCTGAAACTTACTGATTTTGAATTTTTAGTAGCTATGAAAATACTTGCGAGATTCATAACGGAAATGAAATAGATATTTAGAAGGTGAACAAGTCATGCATCGCTTACCTGTTACGTGCCCCACTGGGTTTGCGTTATAAATCTTAAAAGTATTTTCATACACTGTGATTAAAAGTATCCGGACACCCACAAAAACATACATTTTTCTTATTAGGTGCAGTGTGCTGCCACCTACCGCCAGACACCCCATATCACCGACCTCAGTACTCAATAGCCATCGTGAGAGTGCAGAATGGGGCGCTCCTCGGAACTCACGGACTTCGAACGTGGTCAGGTGACTGGGTGTCACTTGTCATACGTCTGTGCGCGAGATTTCCATTCTCCTAAACATCCCTAAGTCCACTGTTTCCTATGTCATAGTGAAGTGGAAACGTGAAGGGACACGTACAGCACAAAAGCATACAGGCCGACCTAGTGACTGACAGAGACCGCCGACAGTTGAAGAGGGTCGTAATGTGTAATAGGTAGACGTCTAACCAGACCATAACACAAGAATTCCAAACTGCATCAGAATCCACTGCAAGTACTATGACAGTTAGGCGGGAGGTGAGAAAACTTGGATTTCCTGGTCGAGCGGCTGCCCGTAAGCCACACATCACACAGGTAAATGCCAAACGAAGCTTCGCTTGGAGTAAGGAGCGTAAACATTGGACGATTGAACAGTGGAAGAACGTTGTGTGGAGTGACGAATCACGGTACACAGTGTGGCGATCTGATGGCAGAGTGTGGGTATGGCGAATGCCCGGTGAACGTCATCTGCAGCATGTGTGGTGCCAACATTAAATTTCGGAGACTGTGGTATTATGGTGTGGTCGTGTTTTTCATGTAGGGGGCTTTGCACCCCTTGTTATGTTTTAGTAACCTTCTTGCTTCCCACTGTTGAAGAGCAATTCGGCGATGATGACTGCATCTTTCAACAAGACCGAGCACCTGTTCACAATGCACGGCTTGTGGCGTAGCAGCTACACGACAATAACATCCCTGTAATGCACTGGTCTGCACAGAGTCCTGACGTGAATCCTATAGAACACCTTTGAATTGTTTTGGAACGTCGACTTCGTGCCAGGCCTCGCCGACCGACATCGATACCTCTCCTCAGTGCAGCACTCTGTGAATAATGGGCTGCCATTCCACCAAGTAACCTTCCGGTGTCCGGATACTTTTGATCACATAGTGTAGCTTTTACAAATTTGCAAACATAAATTTTCTGAACTGCCTGTATGGGCTTAGCAATCTGTATGGGGCTAAGAGAGATACTTCCTAGTCCGATTTAAAAACGAGTTAAATCTCTCTCTCTCTCTCTCTCTCTCTCTCTCTATATATATATATATATATATATATATATATATATATATATATATATCCCACTCCGCTGCAGAGTGAAAGAGTCATTCTGGAAACATTACCTGGGCTGTGAATTCGCCATTCTGTCACGATAGTCCACCGATACATGCAGGAGAGGTTCTGTGAGGTTTTCTCTGTGAGTGATAAATGGTGTTCTAGGTCTTCTGTAAAATGGAAAGAACAACCCGGCCGAACGGTTGGAAGCACATCGTTAAGAGTCTGTGAAGTTTGAGAATGAGAAGAGGTACTGACAGAAGTGAGTATGTGGGATGGCTGTAGCTGCGCAGCTTAGTTCGTAATAGCACTGACCTCGAAAGCAGAGGTTCAGGGTTTTAGTCCGGGCTCGACACATAGGAACATGTTTCGATGTACAGGCACTGTAGGTATAAGGATTTGTTTCACAGGAATCTGTAACTGCAGCCAAGTAGTGTCATTGAGGTAGGTAGCACGCAGGTATTACCGATATGCTTCGGGAACTCAACTGGGAAGGCGACGCCCCTTTCTTCGCGAGGCAATGTTGCGGAGTTTTAGAGAAGTACATTGTACATTTCGCGTTAGGACTACGAAGATAAGATGAAAGAAATTAGTGCTTGTACGTAGGGTTTTAGGCAGTCGTTTCTCCCCTGCTCTACAGCAGAGGAAATAACTAGTAGTGATACAAGATACCCTCTGTGTACCGTACAGTGGCTTGCGGAACACGTGTGTAGACGTAAATCTTCCTCGTGGTCGGCATCTGTCAGATTGTACACTCTCCTGTAAATGATACGTATCAGTGACCTTACTAAACTGTTTTCATTTATATTCGCATCTCACGTTCTTTGGAGTTGGTGTCACTGTATACTTAAGCTGGTCAGAAAACGAACAGCCAGAAAAGTCGTCCATAAATGTATGCAGCAAAGGTACGGCCTGCTTATTTCGTGACAGACCTGCAGGATCGATACGGGTGCGTGACGAGCGGTGCGGAATCGATTCTGAGCGAGGACTGACTGTGGAAGAAAGGCCGCTGCTCCATTGTCGTCCTGCTGACGGTGGGGCAGGGCGGGCTGCGCCCCGACCTCAGAAACTGGGCTCACACGGAGTTGTTCGGCGCTGCCAGTAGGTGCGTTCCGGCCGCTCTGCAACTATTAGGAGTTCCATACAGCGGCTTTGACTATTTCTCGACCGTTCTAATCTCGAAAAACGTGGGAGGAATGAACAGCGACATATTTTTCCCTGCGAACCCCCGATTTCTCTTATTGTTTGAATCTTACTTCATCAATTTGCCAGTACAAACTTATATTGCTATCTCAAATTCGGCCTTACGCCATTATCAAGTACAATACTCAAATTTTGTAAATGCGTAGAAAGTCTTACGATGATCATTTCTCCATTAGTAGGTGGGAGTCGACAAAACATTTTCAGTCAGGGGGGAAAGTTGGTGACTGAAATTTTCTGACAAGATCTCGCTGCAACGAAAAACACCACTGTTTCAATGATTGACATCCCATCTCGCTTGTCATATCCGTAACACACTTTCCTCTACTCCGCCATAATACAAAACGAGTTGCCTTAAACGTTTTTTGATATCCTCCTTCAGTGCTGTCTGGTAAGGATCTCATACCGCTCAGCACTACTCCAGCAGAGGACGAATTACCGTAGTAGTAGAGGCAGTCTCTCTATTAGATTTATTGAACTAAGTTTCTGCCAATAAAACGCAGTCTTTGGTTAGTCTTCCCTACATTTTCTATTTGATAGTTCCAATTCAGGATGTTCTTAATTGTAATACGTGGGTGTTCAGTTGACTCTCCAACCTTTATATTTCTGTAATTTACCATGTAACCGAATCGGATGTTCTTTAATGCTCGCACTTTTTATTGTGTGGAGTGAATTGCTACTTTCCACACCATGTAGATAGCTTGTGTAAACCATTTTCGAATTCGTTTTGATCGTCTGATGACTTCACTAGGAAGGATTTCCTAACACTGTACATTTCTATGCTAATTTTAAATTAACAACAGCCTCAGTTCCAATGTTTACCTATATTGTTAACGTAATATTGGTAAACTGCAGGAGTATCCAGGGCAAGGTTCCTGAATTAGTATCTCTTATTGAAGGAAATAGTGCGCATATAGTATTAGGAACGGAAAGTTGGTTAAAACCGGAAGTGAACAGTAACGAAATCCTAGACACAGAATGGAATATATACCGCAAGGATAGGATAAACGCCAATGGTGGAGGAGTATTTATAGCAGTAAAGAATTCAATAATATCCAGTGAAGTTATTAGCGAATGCGAATGTGAAATAATCTGGGTTAAGTTAAGTATCAAAGGTGGGTCAGATATGATAGTCGGATGCTTCTATAGACCACCTGCATCAGCAACCGTAGTAGTTGAGCGCCTCAGAGAGAACCTGCAGAACGTCGTGAAGAAGTTTCGTGATCATACTATTGTAATAGGGGGAGACTTCAATCTACCAGGTATAGAATGGGATAGTCACACAATCAGAACTGGAGCCAGAGACAGAGACTCTTGTGACATTATCCTGACTGCCTTGTCCGAGAATTACTTCGAGCAGATAGTTAGAGAACCAACTCGTGAAGCTAACGTTTTAGACCTCATAGCAACAAATAGACCGGAACTTTTCGACTCCGTGAATGTAGAAGAGGGTATCAGTGATCATAAGTCAGTGGTTGCATCAATGACTACAAGTGTAATAAGAAATGCCAAGAAAGGAAGGAAAATATATTTGCTTAACAAGAGTGATAGGGCACAAATCGCAGAATATCTGAGTGACCACCATCAAACGTTCATTTCTGAGGAAGAGGATGTGGAACAAAAATGGAAAAAATTCAGAAACATCGTCCAGTACGCCTTAGATAAGTTCGTACCGACTAAGGTCCAAAGCGAGGGGAAAGATCCACCGTGGTATAACAATCATGTACGAAAGGTACTACGGAAACAAAGAAAGCTTCATCATAGGTTTAAGAGTAGTCGAATCATAGCTGATAAGGAAAAGCTGAACGAAGCGAAAAAGAGCGTAAAGAGAGCAATGAGAGAAGCATTCAACGAATTCGAACATAAAACATTGGCAAACAATCTAAACAAGAACCCTAAAAAGTTTTGGTCATATGTAAAATCGGTAAGCGGATCTAAATCCCCTATTCAGTCACTCGTTGACCACGATGGCACCGAAACAGAGGACGACCGAAGAAAGGCAGAAATACTGAATTCAGTGTTCCGAAACTGTTTCACTGCGGAAAATCGTAACACGGTCCCTGACTTCAGCCGTCGCACGGACGCCAAAATGGAAAATATTGAAATAAACGATATCGGAATTGAAAAACAACTGCTATCACTTAGTAGCGGAAAAGCATCCGGACCAGACGAGATACCCCTAAGATTCTACAGTGATTATGCTAAAGAACTTGCCCCCTTTCTATCAGCAATTTATTGTAGATCGCTGGAAGAACGTAAAGTACCTAGCGACTGGAAGAAAGCGCAGGTCGTTCCCATTTTCAAGAAGGGTCATAAATCAGATGCGAATAATTATAGGCCTATTTCGCTTACGTCAATCTGTTGTAGAATAATGGAACATGTTTTGTGTTCTCGTATTATGACGTTCTTAGATAATACAAATCTCCTTCATCATAACCAACATGGATTCCGCAAACAGAGATTATGTGAAACTCAGCTCGCCCTATTTGCCCAAGAAATTCACAGTGCCGTAGACACTGGCGAGCAGATTGATGCCGTATTCCTGGACTTCAGGAAGGCATTTGATACGGTTTCGCACTTACGTTTAGTGAAAAAAATACGAGCTTACGGAATATCGGACCAGGTTTGTGATTGGATTCAGGATTTCCTAGAAGAAAGAACACAGCATGTCATTCTTAACGGTTCAAAATCTGCAGATGTAGAGGTAATTTCGGGAGTACCGCAGGGAAGCGTGATAGGACCTTTATTGTTTACAATATACATAAATGACTTAGTTGACAACATCGGTAGCTCCGTGAGGCTATTTGCAGATGACACGGTTGTCTACAAGAAAGTAGCAACATCAGAAGACTCGTACGTACTCCAGGAGGACCTGCAGAGGATTAATGCATGGTGCGACAGCTGGCAGCTTTCCCTAAACGTAGATAAATGTAATATAATGCGCATACATAGGGGCAGAAATCCATTCCAGTACGATTATGCCATAGGTGGTAAATCATTGGAAGCGGTAACGACCGTAAAATACTTAGGAGTTACTATCCGGAGCGATCTGAAGTGGAATGATCACATAAAACAAATAGTGGGAAAAGCAGGCGCCAGGTTGAGATTCATAGGAAGAATTCTAAGAAAATGTGACTCATCGACGAAAGAAGTAGCTTACAAAACGCTTGTTCGTCCGATTCTTGAGTATTGCTCATCAGTATGGGACCCTTATCAGGTTGGATTAATAGAAGAGATAGACATGATCCAGCGAAAAGCAGCGCGATTCGTCATGGGGACATTTAGTCAGCGCGAGAGCGTTACGGAGATGCTGAACAAGCTCCAGTGGCGGACACTTCAAGAAAGGCGTTACGCAATACGGAGAGGTTTATTATCGAAATTACGAGAGAGCACATTCCGGGAAGAGATGGGTAACATATTACTACCGCCCACATATATCTCGCGTAATGATCACAACGAAAAGATCCGAGAAATTAGAGCAAATACGGAGACTTACAAGCAGTCGTTCTTCCCACGCACAATTCGTGAATGGAACAGGGAAGGGGGGATCAGATAGTGGTACAATAAGTACCCTCCGCCACACACCGTAAGGTGGCTCGCGGAGTATAGATGTAGATGTAGATGTATTTACCTAGGTTGCAGTTGGGATAACCTAACCTTCTTCAGAATAAATGGAACTATGATTTGCCCATTATGGACAAATCCTTTTATTTTGAAGAAGGTTGGGTTATCCCAACTGAAACCTAGGTAAACATTGCAACTGAGGCTGTTGTTAATTTAGAATTAATATTTTACAGTTGATGACAGGACCGCGAAATGTTGAAAATATTTAATTTCTATGCGTTTTCAACAATTTCATCTTTTTCAGAAATTATTTTCTTGCTAGTTTGTCTGAATTATTTTTCAGGGCAAATAGTAAAACTCGCGTATTACCTTTAGTGAGTCATTTCCAAATCTTATTTCCTCAACATCCCTTGGTTCAATTCGTTTACATTCCACGACCTTTGTGGAAGTTATATATTATTTGATGAAAAAAAGAGCTTTTGCTGCAGTGGTTACCACTTTCGGTATGACACGCCCATTCCCAAACCGCACACTGGTATTAACCGTAACAAGTCATGCAATATGGTGCCAAAAGGCAAGAATAGCTTCTGTACAGAAATTCGAACTGTGAGCGACAAGTACTCTCATTGATAAGATGGCCTATGTGTCTACCGTAACAGTAGACACATACTAGCAATTGCATGTAACGGTAGACACATAGACTATCTTATCAATGAGACCATTTGTTGCTCACAGTACGAGGCGTGTGGCTTGAGAAACCGGTCACCACTGCAACAGACATTGTATATACGAGGGTTGCTCAGAAAGTAATGCATCGCATTTTTTTCTTCAACTATTCTTTATTGAGCATAATCAGAATTACACGAAGGAATGGTATTTTATCTACACATCCTATTTTTTCCACGTAATGTCCATCCCTTTCTATGGCCTTCCTCCAGCGCGAAATAAGTGCGTGTATCCCCGTCGGTACCTTTCCTTGCCCTGGTTGCGGAGGCAGTGCTTCACTGTGTGAATCACCACCTCGTCGTCCTCAAATTGTCTTTCGTGAATGGCATCCTGTAATGTGTCCTCGCAGATGACATCAGGTCGCTGCAACTTGTCAGGTGTGACAGCCATGGATGGTCTCCTCGACAGCTGCAAATCGTGGACCTCCGCCGAACCGACTTCTGATGACCTCACCCTTCGTGCCCAGCGACTAACTGTATCTCTGTCGACAGCAGATGATCCACAGACTTTGCGCAAGCGTTTTTGAATATTCTTCCCAGGTTCTTTCTCTGCATTGAGAAATCAATGACAGCAAGCTGCATATAACGTACATCACCTATAGACGCCATTTTGAAACTGTCTTGCAGGTACGCTATCTGTCGGAAGTGACGGAAGTTGGGGCACTCACTTACGAGACTTCAAATAACACATACGTAACTTTTCGCAGTCGTAGTACAGTTTTCGGGTGAGAAAAAAATGCGGTGCATTAATTACTTTGTGGGCAACCCTCGTACATGCAACTGAGACGGACAAAATAAAAAAAACTTACCAAATTTGTTCAGTACTATACAGCTGCGGATCTAGCGTTCCGAAGCAAAATGCCTCGAATCAGCATTTCTTTTGTTCTACTTTCGTTGCTCGTGTTACAATCTCTTTTGAAGAAGCTGTTCATTCCATTCAACTGCTCTTCCCAGTTGTTTCGTATGCGTGATAGAATTACAGTGTCACTAGCAAACCTCGTTTTTTTAAATTTCTTGTCTGTGGACTTTTTACCCTTTACAAAACCTGTCTTGGGTTTTTTATCGCTTGCTTTATTTATTGACAACTCTCTCACACACCCTTCTCAATTACCATATCCATTTCCTTTCGTTACACTCTCGCGTATTTCTCAATGGCAACTCCTTCTATTCAATAGATGAATTTTTAGATATGTAGCAGTAACTGTAAAAAAATTTAACACTAGTTTTCTTTACACAAAATTATGTTTAAGTGACACGTTCCACATCATTACGAAATGTTGTATTCATATACACTTTAAGGTTGCTTTTTTTGTAAACACATTTATAAGCAAGTTTACCGTATTCTCAAAATATTAGTACTCAGTTTCATCATATCCTTCCTACGGATGGCGATTATCACTGAAACAACCGATTTTCGGTTATACCTTTTCTGTCACGCCAGTTTCACAGTCGAAGCCGCTCAAAATAACTGGTTTCTGAAGTAGAAGACTGGCGCTTATTTATTTGTATTATTTCCTGTAATAAACGCAAAAATCAAACAAAGATGGAAAAAATTTGACTCCCTCACAAACAGTTTCAGGTTACGAAGAATCAAAATATTAAATTAAATACAACGTCCACGGTTTGCTGTTTTTCACGAAAAAGTGGTAAGAGGTTGAGTACTACAATCAATCACCAATATTCACCTGTTGATTATAATTTATTGGGGAACTCTGCTCAGTAATCATGTTGTAATCGGAGATAATAACATCTACACTATACTCCGCAAGCCACCTGACTGTGTGTGGCGGAGGGTACCTTGAGCACCTCTATCTGTTCTCCCTTATTTGGGCACTACCAACAGTCTGTGCGAAATGGTAAAATTGACAGTGTTAATTTCTCCGTTTTCAAGGACGGGTTATGTAGAAACAGCCAGCAGATCAGCTAATTTCTATTTTTATTGAATACTATGAGTGAATCTTTAAGTTTTTAATTTATTAATGTTACCATAATTTCCTTGTTCTTTAATTATTTCTTAGAACTGGCAGAGAAATCATTTAAAAATAAATGAAGTATTATACTTCATTGCTGCGTAAGTTCGTAAAAGTATTTCCGGACTGTGGTTGGTGGCTTTCTGGAATATAACTGACGTCCAGCGATGACATCGAGAAACTACCGTGTAGACCAGGTGGGCGCAAGTCTTGCGCTGCACGTACTCGAATACCCCTAGCCACGACACACGGCTGTAGCAGTTCTCATGTGTTCGTTACTCGTTCCTGTCGTACCTTTATCGGTGCGCACGCACGCGCACACAAAATTGCAGGCGTTCCGTGCCGTCACAGGTGGCAGGGATTCTCACGCACCATCCGCCGCACTGTTTATCTGCCCCCTTTCGTTTTCGGTGTGCCGCCGTTGCGGAGTGTGGTCGCAGGCGTGCGTCGGCCGCGTCGCGTCTCTGCTCGGGGCGCACGTGTTCGATCTATCCATCGTCGGCCGACTCGACGCTCGATAGCGGCCCGCAATGCCTACTGCGGCCACCGCCCTACGGGAGAGATAGCGTCGGCGCCGGGAGCCTCGGGTCCAGTGCCGGATGACGGACGTCACCGACCTAATCGAGGGCGCGAGAGCCACTACCTAACACTATAGCCCTAATCCGTATCTACTTATTTTGTGCCAACACTTACCTACCAGTAACCCCACCCCCCAGGGTTCGATTTCCGACCGGGCTGAAAATTTCCTCCGCCGTTGACTGGGTTTGTGTTGTCCTCATCACAGACGCTCAAGTCGCCCAGTGTGGCGTCACCTGAAATAAGACTTGCACCCCACCCCGGCGGCGAACTTCCCCGGGTGGGGCCTCCCGGTCGACAGTGCCACACGATCATTTCATTCCATTCCCCCTCTCCCCCTTTCCCAGTTCTTTACAGAATCGAGCGCCTACGTATAAAAGCCGTTTCAAACATCTCGGTATTTCTTATGTCCTGATACGTGTGTCCTACAAGGATATAATTTTTGCAGTGGTACTTGTGTTCTCGGTCTGCAAAATGTGTTGCGGCTGGAGTTGGTAGTAAAGAAGTAAAAGATCGTGCTTGATGCTGAAGTTCTACTGCGTGGACAGCGAGAGTGAACTTCCCCCTTCCATTATTTGTTTTTTGGGGTGGGAAGGGTGTCTGCCGGAAATAGTTCAGAAAAGATTTGAAATAATGTATAAAGTTTGTTGGAAGTTGCTACACGCAGTCATTCTCAGTTATTGGATGACGACAACGTAATTTTCGCGCCATACTTTACGCAGCCTCAAAACATACAGGGCTCAGGTGGAGAAGTACTTGTTTTGACGGGTGACAATGGTGTTATAGTGATTCTGAACGGAAAACTTCTGTGCTCCTACTCCCTACTCCGAATTGTTTCTGAGGCAGAAGACATTTAATATCTCTTTTAGTACTTTTTTCCTCCATAATTAGGAAACAGTAACCTCCAGAGGTGTTGTGTCGCAGTAAAAAATTAAACTACATTAAATTTCCTACAAAAAATGTCCTATTCATTTTTTCCTCTAGAGCTAATAATTTGCGTGAAAACATGCATGCGACGTAGCGTACGTAGGTTTTGTAGGCCAGTTTGAGGTAGCTTACTGACACGTGTCAAGCATCATATTGTTCGTCTCAACTCCCATTACATTACTGTGGTACATCGTAAATAATCACACTATTTCAATTACAAAGAAAATAAATAACGAAGTAGTTTAAATGTGTGTATCTCGGAAATCATTCGGAATAGGACATACTCGTATGTCTGTGAAGTTTTTTGTTCAGAATCACTAATACTGTCGCCGCTCAAAGCATGTGTCTTTCTTCCTTATTGAGCCTGTATGCACAGTTTCTAACTTTAATCCAAGATGCGTGTGGAAGGTTCCGTAAATGGATTTGTACAATAAAGGGCACAGCAGTTACAAACATAATACCTTTAATGGTCTTCAAAATAGTCACTGTTAGTTACAAAGTAAGACTGTGAAGCCGAAGCTGTTGGAAACTGTCAGCAGACGCTCCTTTTGTAATCGCTCGAAGCATTCTGGCCACGCGCAACATCTGCAGAGCTAAAGCCTTTCAGGGTTAATCTAAGACGTGGAAACCAAAAGAATTCTGCCGCACCATATTTGGAGAACGTTTGAACAGTCGGCTTGCGTTGAGCGAGACAGATGAGAATCCAGACGTTGCAGACATCCAACAACGCGTAACCGCGGTGCTTTCGAGCGGTCCCGCAACAAGCGTCTGCTGTGTTTTCAATAGCTTCAGCTTCACAGTCGATATCAGAAGTATGTTGTAGCTGATGGCGACTACTTTGAAGACCAGTAAAGGTATTTTGTTTGTAACTCGTGTTTATGCCCCGAGAGAGCATTCACCAAATTTTCCAGGCGCACCCTCTACTTGATGCATTGTGTTAATCCTTGCACTCCTTGATGACTAGATTTTAACAGAACTTCAAATTTTTTGAATTCGGTCAATAATTTTATGAAATACTGAAAGTGAAATATTTGTTGCCCCTGCAAGCTGTTAGCTAGGCGACCTGCAACAGGCACTGGGTAACCGTTTTAACCATTTACATTTAGCAGTATACTGTATGTATGTAATACAGTCGAATCTCTCTGTTACATAAGGTAGCGACACGCTAAAAGTAGCACATCGTCAACTGTACTCAGCAAGCCACCTGATGGTGTGTGGCGGAGGGTGACATTTACCCACCCTCCCACCGCGCCACTATGTTCCGCTTCGCTCCTGAATGGTGCACGAGAAGGTAGTTTGTTTTGAGGCCCCCGTGTGATCTCCAGTCTGTCTTCTTTTGCATTCTGTCTTTTCGCGACGTACGCGTAGGAAGAAGCAATGTATCAGCTGAAATTTTTACCAATAAACCACACGGTGATGCCCAACGGGTCTCTTGAAGCGTTCGTCAGTGCATTTGGATGAAAATGGGCATGACACCTTCGCGCTTACTTACAGGAACCTGTAACGAAACTCTCTTTCTCTTTCGACCTTCTCTCTTCCCTCTATCAGGTCTGTCTGGTAGCGGTCTCAGACTGACGAGCAGTATTAAAGCATTGGTCGAACGAGGACTTTTGCAAGCTGTCTCAGTTGTTGGTGGACTACAGTTCCAGAGTATTGTGCAAATGAATCTGTGTGGAATCGGCATTTAGCAGGCATTAGCTGAATGTTGATGCTTGATCAGCAAAGTAACTGATAACCGAAGCAGAGAGGATATAAAATTCAGAATGGCGATAGTGAGAAGTGCTTTTCTGGAAAACATAACCATGGCATGCAATGAAAACCTCGTAACTCCAGTTTTTTTAAATTTTGCAGTTGAAGCAAAAAAGGTTTTAAAAAATATAAACTGATACGCACGTAGCAACGTAGTAACTGTATAGTAATAACTGTACAGTAATTTACTTGACAAATTAAAGAAGTAAATACATTTCAAATCTCTCTTTGATTATGGAGTTACTGGTTACTGGAATTAAGTTCTCACTGCAGATGAAGTTACGAGGGTTTTTTTTTTTTTCCTACCATCGACAAATATGGTAACACTGAACATAAATTTAAGTGTTAGGAAACGCTTTCTGAATGTATTTGTCTTTAAGTGCAGCGTCATGCGGAAGTAATACGTGGATGATAAACAGTTGAAACAAGAAGCTAATCGAAACTTTCTGAATGCGACACTACAGAAGAATGTTTAAGCTTATGTGCGTAGATCGAATAGATAATGAAAGCGCTGAATGGAATAGGGGAAAGAAATTTGTGCCACAGCCTGACTAAAGTAAGGGATCAGCCAATAGGACAGAACCTGAGGAATCAAGAAATCATCAGTTTGGTGTTATTCTTGAAGTTTCCTCGATTTCCAGCCGAAATGTTGTGGCAAGAAGTCAACATGATCCGGCTGCAATCCCGAAACCGTGTAGAATAGTTCGGTGATGGATTGAAATGTGTGGGATAAAAATTGTAGGCGGAAACTAAAGACTTGACTGAGCAAGTTAGTGTTTGTAGGTTGCAGGGATAACAGCGTGAAGGGGTGAATCAAACCAGTTTTTGCGTTCCTCTGACCTTAGAAATTATTTACCCATTCAGTTATAGGAGGATATGCGTGGACTACGAACCATAGTAAAAGTCAGCATTTTGCTTGTTAAAAGGCATCTCCGGTGGTGCAAGAAATGGTAAGTGATAGAAATCCTCTGACCTCGGTTCGAACTACAGGCACTTGGATCTGTAGTCTACCATGTTACCACTGAGCCATCGAACCACCAGGAGACATTTCCCGTGGGGGCTTGTCACTATTACTCATGCTTGGTGGTGGGTGGGGGGGGGGGGGGGGGTTGGAGTTAGAAAGTGGTGACTTGTAACCATAAGTCCGCTTGGAACAGTTTCAGCCAAATGGAGGGTTTTCAACACCTTCGACTCCAAATCGTTAGTTTAAAAGGGGAAAAAAATGGTTGTACAACTGGAAAATAAACAAAACACACGCATCTTCTAAATAACTGTAGGAACGTTTGGTACTTTTCGAGAAGAGAGAAGAACCGGTCATTTTAACAACGTGTTGGACACAGTGCATTGCTGAAAAACATCTGACTTAAATGAAAAAAAGAAGAAAAACGACAACTGCCATGGTTGTAAGCTTATCGTGGTCCTTAGGTGACCGACTAACAAAACATTCTTTATTGTTGCGATTAAGCCATCTCAAACACTCCCAGGGGCCCGGGGTTTCGGGGGTGTTGTGAAGAAGATAAAGTGAGAAAGCAATCCGAAACGATGGATGTTAGTGGGAATTTCTATTTGTCCATGTAGTTAATCTGCTTGCTGACAATCAGTATCGTTATTTAAAAGTGGTCGATGACCCGACAATGGCCGTTCACATACTTATTCCCGTCGTATATTTATTTGATAGCAGCCACAATGAAACCTGTCTATATAAAGACTGACTCTGAGACACTTCGAGTAGTTCCAACCAAACTTAATACGTACACCAGAAACCGCACCCCTGATTCTTTAAAGAATGGAACTCTCACGTATAAAACAGCTTCAGAGATCTGAAATGAGTTAATGTGTTGACTGTTTGAAGTTAAGCACGTAAAAGATTTATAGCTGAAGAAACAAAATCCTAATTATGTAGGTTTTATTATTATGATTGGATAATTCGCCCAAGGAATAATGTAGTCGAAACCAAAACTGTACGAAAAATGTGTAGCGAATAGAGATAATAGTAAAGGAGTAATAAATTAAAACCTGATGCTGATGTTTTGCTGCATTTTGTGCGGGGTATCTGCGAGAAAAGGCTTCGAAAATGGTTGAAGTTGCGTGTGAAGTTTGTTGGAAGCTGCTAAGGCTCTAATTCTCAAATGCTGTATGAAAGTAGTATGGGCATTTTCGCACGGTGAGCTGCTCCGTTTCAAGAGACATACGCAGTTTCTACCAGTACTTGTTGTGTTCGGCATTTCTCATGAGCAGATCATGACAGCATTTTAAATTCTGTCAGTAATTAAATATTAACTATCAAATTTTTGCGGCCCTGGAAGGCGCTAGATAGGATACCCGCCGTTTAGTAATATAGATGATTTGCTATGCTAATTTGTAAACTGTATTTATATTTTTTAAACATATAAACACGCTAAATTTGTTTTTACACTGCAGACAGATTTCATTTCTGTTCATATTAATTATGAGACTGGGTTATGTGCGTAAGTTTACCATGCCGAAAAAACGACTTACTTTTGTTACAAGAATTACACTTCGTTTAGATTCTCTCCATGAATGTGTTGCCTGTGTCGAGGTGGCAGTTCGGTTGAGATCTGTTTGCTAGCTCGAAATACCTGGCTCGAGCTAGCCGCAACGACAATTTGGCAGACTATTTGTGATGGAACATTGTGACTCACTTTTATAAAAACTATAACAGCACTCTTAGCGTCCACAAAAGTACTTCCAGTGCACGATCAAGCCTTGTGAATGATCCGTGACAGATTACTGTGTAACGCAGTCCTTACGCCATGTTTTAGGTTTCTGCGATGGCGCTTTGCAGTCACCGTGTGAGGGGCTTTAACTCATTACATCTCTAGTTCTCTCCTTGTTATCTGCAACATTCGGTCATGCAGCACTAGAATCCGTCTTCCGTTGAACTTGAGGCCTTCTTTTTTCTTGTTGAAATTGTCATGTATGTAGTTTTCTAATACTGTTGTCGTAGCTCCTCTCCACAGCGAGAACCTGCGTTTCGGCTAATTTTGTTATATGGTCGGTCTCTCAGTGCGTGTTCCGCCGCGGCCGATTTCTCCACCTTTTTAAGTACTCAAATGTACAAACAAACATGTGATTGTTAATAAGCGTGCGAAATATGCTGCAGTGTGAGCAAGAATGTAAAAATGAAAGCTCCACTTCTGAGTAACTGAGCGATTTTAATTTATTTTGTTTCATCTGGTAAATGCGAATAACGACGTTCTGTAATTTAATACATCAATAGATTGCAAATTAAACTGGTATTTGAATAGTGTAGTCATGTACAGAATACATTGAGCCAAAATGATGGGAACCCCCCCCCCCCCCATAATACTTTTTTCGGTAAACTCGGTAAACAGGTTTTTTTCGCTTTTTTCGTAAAATTAGAGATCTTGTCGCTAGTTGACTGCTCGTACAAAAACTAAAATGTTTATCCCCGGGAAATGTCAATATATAGGAGCATTACTTGTAAAAGTGAGGCTACTTTTCGAGTTTTACTCTTTGCTCCGTGCGTAGTCAGTGCTCCTTGGTACCGACTGTCCTCTGTTCAACAATGCAGTGGCGACTTCGGCTTCGGCCCTTGAACGGGCTGTGAAGCCTGTCGACCATTACCATGAGCCCTGTAGGAAAGAACTTCTCAGAAAAAAGTAAGTTTGAACTTCCATTTCCCAAAGGAAATTCTGAAGCGCTTTGCTCCCTTTTCTTGCACGTGCGAAAGCTGCATTCACACGACACCGCGTAGATCTTTCATTTTTGACATGTTCGGTTACGTAGCCCCGTAGATTACCGAACGGCAGTGGTAATCCATTCAAAATTTATGCTTCTATGGAGTATCGTACGTAACTATTGTATCTGCAAGAACCATCTAGTAGATAGTAATTTGCTCTACTAACCAGTGACATGTGGTAATGTCTTCTTCGACCTCATTTTTTGGTGCGCGTTATGTTTTTAATGTTTTTTATTAAAAACAAAATAATCTTTCTGTTTCAGTGGGTATTTAAATATTTAGCACCCATATCAGTATTTATTTAGGATTAATATATTTTTTAGAAAAATTTGTACTGTTTATCGTGGTCCACCTACACATCTGTGAGTCCTTTTTTTTCCTCGATTCGTGTTCTTTACGATAGATAATTAAAATGTACATGTATTCGTAATTGCGTACAGCGGTTTCCACGTGAATTATGTAAGCTGTGTATTTTCCAACACTAGCTTAGATTTATTTCGGTTTTTGTGGAATCCTCCATTGCAGTAGAGCTGTGACTGATAATGATAATTTTAATTTCAACAATTTTTCCCCCAATGTAGTAAGTTCTCGTCATTAAACCTGCCTTTGTTGTTAGTTTCAAAATACCGCCAGTGATATGACGCTATAGTCACTGTTTACAACGTTTGTTGCATGTTCACTACGTCACTGGTCGAAGGCGACTGCAATATCTCAGTTTCCTTTTCATGCGAACTGTATTTGTGTTGATGTGACGTGAAGGTTGTTTGATTCCAGATGTCCAGTCCGTTTATATTACGGAAAATCAAATCTCGTGTGCCTCAGTTGGAACAACAAAATTATTTTACAACGAAAAGTACATACATGCAGCTATTTATATTCTATAAACGTTGAGCGGACCAGGCTACGCAGGAACAGGCTACGCAGCAATGTTGGAAGACTCAATAAAATGGAGCTTTTCGTCGGGTGTTACACGTAGACTCCTGTAACCACCAGCGAAACGTCTGTCGGGGCACCCATTTATAGTGTGGCTAGTGGTTATCACAATAATCAAACCTGCTGTCAGTGCAAAGCCCCCACATGTACTTGTTGTATTTGAACATACTGTGTACAGATTCACTAAGATGAGAAATTCTGAAACCTTCACCAGTCGGGATGTCCTCAGTTCTGGATTTTAATGGCTTGTTACTCCTGTTTCCATTCAACATTCCAGTTGAATCTGCTGGAGAGTATTTGGACTCCACCAGCATATACTGGTCTTGTGGGTTTCAGATGTTCCCTAGGCAACAAGAGTAAATCTTCTTGAAAAGAATAGTCATTTTTAGAAACTTGCCGACAGGAGTTGTCAACGAAGGTGAGTTGGACAGGTGTTAGATAGTATTGGCAGCCAGCGTATAGGTTTAGATCCGACCGTGCTTCAAATGGTCCTCATATCTGGATTCGAATGAACTTCGACATCGTATTAAAAATTAAAATTGTTACTA
The DNA here is from genome assembly GCF_021461395.2 of Schistocerca americana. Taxonomy (NCBI): domain Eukaryota; kingdom Metazoa; phylum Arthropoda; class Insecta; order Orthoptera; family Acrididae; genus Schistocerca; species Schistocerca americana. The sequence goes on from NC_060127.1 coordinate 136,861,579, forward strand.
GGATACTAGTATTCAAATGGTATTATGATATTTATTTGTACCAGACTGGTGGATGAGTAGGAGACGAATTCAGTGATATGACTCTTTCGTAGATACGACATGAAATTACTGAGAAAAATACACCAATATGAAAATTTTCTTGGTCTGGTAGTTTTAACGGTGGACCAGTTGCTTTGTGACACCAGTGGCCGGAACAGTATTCGGTGTATGTTCTGATCGGTCTTCCCTCCTTTTTATTTGGTTACGTGTTTGGGGCACTACATCTACTTCTATACTCTGCAAACCACTGAGGTGCACAGCAGATGGTATGCTCCATCGTACCACTTGTGAGGGTTTCTTCCTGTCCCATTCATGTACGGAGCATGGGAAGAATGATTGTTTGAATGCCTCTGTAAGTGCAGTAATTATTCTAATTTTATCCACACAATCCCTGTGTGAGTGATACATAGAAGGTTGTAATCCTTGGCAATAGGCTTTTGTCATAGCCTGTGTCTTCCACAACTCTGTCCCCTACTATCATATTGCTGGGGGAATCATGTTGTGTGAAGTGTCCCTTCGAGGATAAACAATGTTCTGTAAAATTAAATAAAATTATATAACAAAATTTGACATTTTGACTGATTTGCTGCAGATATATTAAATAAAAAAAAACCTACTTGAATTTTGAAGGTTAGCATATTTGTTGGCTCATTTACTACTTGAGCAGTGAAAACATAGTAAATGATAAACTGTCATCTTTCATCATTTCAAAGTAGTGTCAGAGAGTGAGTTTCGTAATGTGTTCAAATTGTGTGCGTAAACTTTGCAGGAAGTTCCTAAGCTCTCTCATTGTCAGATGCTGGATGTATATAGTCTGGGTACAGAATCAGATTTTCACTCTGCAGCGGAGTGTGCGCTGATATGAAACTTCCTGGCAAATTAAAAATGTGTGCCGGACCGAGACTCGAACTCGGGACCTTTGCCTTTCGCGGGCAAGTGCTCTCGCAGGAGAGCTTCTGTAAAGTTTGGAAGGTAGGAGACGAGGTACTGGCAGAAGTAAAGCTGTGAGGATGGGCCTTGAATCGTGCTTGCGTAGCTCAGTTGGTAGAGCACTTGCCTGCAAAAGGCAAAGGTCCCGAGTTCGAGTCTCTGTCCGGCACACAGTTTTTATCTGCCAGGACGTTTCGTAGTCCGGGTACTTTGTTGTGAACTACACTGCCTCAAGACATATACAAAGTCTCTAGCAGCAATACTTGGCTCATTATGATAAAGATTTAACACAAGATGATACCTCTCAATGAGTAAGTCATGATGGCATTTAAAATTTTTAAATTCAGTCAATAATTATACAAAATATTTAAAATTGAATGGGTAAAATTAAATATGATGCTAAATTTTTGTCTTAATCATTTCAGTGATAGAATTAGACTTGGTCTGGTTACAGACTTCAGACAGTACAGCAATTACTGAAATTGTAATGGTGTATACAAACACTTTTTGATGTGATGATTTTTGGACCCAGTCATGATCGCATAGCTACAAGAAATAGATTCACTTAGGAATTGTGTGTGTTTCCCAATCTGACATTTGTAAAACATGTAGCAGAGTGCTAAAGTATACTATTGAGCCCAAGGGTTTCACATTAAAACTTAGCTTGTGATATTTGAAAATATACTTTGTACAGTGTGCTGTATTGATTTGTAGAAGATGCATATTCAGACATTTTACTGTTTGTGTTTTCTGCTTCCAGTACCACTAGTACTTGGTAGTAGAAGACTGGAGTTTTCAATTTCATTCTGTGGCATTGTAGTGTCCATTAGATACTGGACTTGTGTGTAATAATCATTTACCTACTGCAGAAAAAGTAGTAGTTCATGAGCAATTCTTCACTTTGCATTTTCAGGATCAGAAAAGAGAAATGCTCAGAGGTTAGCAGTATTGCAAGCTATTGTGAAGCATACGGAAGGAGGTAAAGAAAGATTGTTTCAATCGGGTGTCTGGTTTGGTAGTATTTCGAAGTTTTGTGGTGTAGGTACATGATCACATGTGCACATCTTCCTGTAATGGCGTGACTGTAGATGCCCATTTGATTTTGTGTGTATCATGTAGTGGATGTAGTAAAATGAGTATTATTTCAACAACAAAATTTCAGTATATTGAAAGTCATTACCTGGGACGGCACTTTCAGAAATATACTTCAGGCTTATGCTTCTGAAGTCTGAAATTGGAGTTCCGTTTCATTGGACTGTTGTGGAACCAATTAACTGTAAGTGGAGAGTGGAAAGGTACAGATTCCTCCCCTATTCAGTTGAAAAAAAATATCTGGTGGAGAATGGTTCAGTAGTTAAAATCAAAATTTTGTAGTCTAATGTATAATAAGTCTCCTGGGATTTCTAACAAAGGAAAAATATTAAATTCAATTACTTTCATACTTTTACCCAACTTGTGTGAAGTGAAACTCTCTCGTTAGTTGATAACTTTGAGGAACAAAATCTTCAGTCTCGAAAGCCCTGTGAAATCCGTGATTGCTGAGGTCTATGGAGTAGTAGTGACAGTACTTGGTTTGCAGTTGTGTTGATAGGTATAGTGTGAGACTTTTAGTACCCTTGTGTGCCCCTTGATACAGTTTTTGTGACTGGTGTAATATCCCTGAAACCCATAACAGTGTTTCTGCTTTTACTACAAATTAACCTGGTACGTGGCTGCTTTTCCTCCTGCTTGGCAAGAGACAAAATTAAAAAGACCGGCCCACAACACTGAAACTCTGTCTGAAGCTTTGTGAGACAAGGAATCTGCTCACATATGAGGAGATTGCTTGGGTGTACTTTAACTTTTATCACAACTTAATAAACAGTGTTTTACCTTCCTGCAGTATCAGGATCACAGAAATGTCATGGTAATTTTTGGATATTTGTGTGTGTGTGTGTGTGTGTGTGTGTGTGTGTGTGTGTGTGTGTGTGTGTGAAGTGGCTGAAATCATCTGTAAAAAGAAAAAAGAAGCCTAAACTCATTCTATGAAATGTAAAACAAAGATGCATCTGTTATAATAAACTTTCCCTCTTTTGTTGATTACACTGGTTTCTTGGTTTTCTTGTGACAGTCGCTTTGTTTGGGGTAAGGCATTTATGGTTCATTTTTTTTTAAACTCCTGTTACCTTCAGATTTCTCAGCAAGTTACTGTTTTTAGCTGATTACTGCTGATGCTGGCTCCATCAAGAAACATGAAGTTAGATCAAATTCTAAGCAATAAAATGTTACAAAGTGTGATAAATACAATTTATACTTCACTCCATTTCATCTTGCAGGAGTTACAGATGTGATCACAGCATGTCTTCCACAGTATTTATTAGATCTTTTGATTTGGGCTTGTCCTGTCTTCTCATTCAGAGCTATGAAATTTTGATAAGTACCTCAGTGATTTCTTCTTTTCATTATTAAATTAAGAAACCAAATGGAACCCAATCAGAGTGGAAAAAATATTTGTTTAGAGGAAACTTGGTATCAGTATAGTATATTCCTTGTGATTTTGATGTCAAACAGTTGTCCTGGACACACGTGAGTCTGTGAGTAAATAATAATAAATTGTATCCAAATAAATTCTTGTCATGTAATCTCTTGTGTACACAAATGGGAGCTGATGAGACAGTATTCTTGGGTGAAAATGGTGACTAATAAGTACTCAGTTCACATTTAATGTCGATAGTCTTAATTTAATTTGAGTGTAAGTGAAAATGTTTTTACCTTTCTTAGGTACTAGGTTCAGTCACGGAACACTTACTGAAAGGACAACAATTTCGTCTTTCGCCCTCAAGTCACCAAAATTGCAGTTTTGACTGTCTGAAGCACATTTCATATGAATTTTAATAATTATATGGCATGTATAAATTTTCTGTGCCATAGTTGAAACCGTTTGAATGTCATTTCTGCAGGAATCCGGCAAAAATTGTGTGTGTGTGTGTGTGTGTGTGTGTGTGTGTGTGTGTGTGTGTGTGTGTGTGTAGGAGGGGGCATCGTTACTTTTTTTTGGATGATGTTCTTGCCACTCTGTCACTGATTTCCCTCTGTTGTTACATTCTTCTTTATTATCCGTTTTGTAAATTATATTTTTCTACCATTTTCCATAAGATATCAGTTTTGTTTCTCTGTTAAATTCCATTCTGTTTTGTATTCAGGTAGCATTTGTTTTCTTTTGCCCAGCCGTGTAAGTTACATGGGAATTACCGTGAATGTTCACAATTTCATCATCATGTAGTGTATGCCTGAAGTGTGTACATTGTGTCTCTTGTTTGCCTGTTTTTGTGACTATTTTTGTGTCAAAAACCATGTGATCATATGAGTAACCTGTTTACCATGTCACATAATGAACTGATTGATTGTGTGTCTCCTTACTTAAACATGTTTTTCAGGCAAAGATGGCAGCAAGGTGACTACAGTAGTAGCAACCCCTGGCCAGGGTCCCGACAGACCACAGGAAGTGTCCTATACGGACACAAAAGTCATTGGGAATGGCAGCTTTGGTGTTGTCTATCAGGCCAAGCTATGTGATACAGGAGAGATGGTGGCCATCAAGAAGGTGCTCCAGGATAAAAGGTTCAAGGTCTGTATGGAATATCAAAGAAGTATTTGTCCTTAGATTCCTGAACACAGGGCATACTTTGAAGAAAGGTCAGTGTATCAGTTGGTGACAGTAAAAACAATTCAAGGGAAAATAATATTCACATGGCATAATGGTAGTTATTTATGATCACATTTTTATTTTTGTATGCTACTTTGCTTCATTGTCTAACTAACTACTACTACTACTACTACTACTACTACTACTACTACTACTACTACTCCTCTGCCCCTCCCTCACCTCTCCTCTCACTCATTGCCTGATTTAATGGAACTACATTTCATTACCATATGCTGTTTATTATTTGTTTTTACTGTTTTAGAAGTTGATAATACAGAAAATAAAATTCTGCCTCTGCATCATTCCCTTTATCAATAATCCTAAACGCTTTGGATGAGTAATTATCCATTTTCAAGTATATTAACATGGTTGATTATCCTTTGCAATGTGGTCATAACTTTCCAACTGCCAATTTCAGTTGTGCTGTGGCATCAGGAAACTTGACATTGAGAGGTCGTATCATCATGAACTTGTAGTGCTACCTGCCATATTACCTTTCAGTAACTAAATTACATCAAGGTTCATATTAGAAGTAGAAGGAAGGTACTAACTTAATGAAGAAAAAGGTAGACGGAGATTTGGGAGTTGCACACAATTGAAGCACTTTCTACACATGAGTTTAGGTAACACACTATCAGTTATATCAGGAACACAATTATACAATATTTAAATGAGCTGGATTTGGAAGAAGATAAGATTTTCGTTTTGACATAAGGACAGACTGGAGTAGACCACAAGAAAGATAAGATTGACAGTGATGATGAAAACATAAATAAAACTTAAGGATGATAATTAAGGCTTATTTAATTTTTTCAGTCATGTTTGCAACATAACTAGGTTGACTGCATCTCTGTAATGCTGGGGTGGAATGAGTCTGCACCCCTTTTTTTATTCCAGTAACTGTTATGAACACTGCCTCAAGTTGTACACGAATAACTTTATTTATTCATGACTGGTTATGAACTGTTTTTTCCATTATGAGATGGTAAGTCTTGGGTTGCATCATTCATACAAGTGAAAAATTGGCCATGAAATCAATAATTGTGAAAACAGATAATGGGCCTCCACGTTTGCACTTTGCTAACTGTTGGAACACTCTTACAGTCAGTAATGAGGATATGTGGAGGCCATGTGACATTATCACAGTTACTGATTTCATGGCCAATTTTCCATTTGTATAACTAATGTAATGCAATACTTTCTTATTGCTGATTTGACAATGGACGACTAGTCATCAGTAAATAAATGTTCTTCCTGTGCAACTTCAGACAGCTGTTGTAACAGTTATTGGAGTGACAATGGAGAATTGGCTCAATATTACTACAAAAGCATCTCGTGGACATTAAAAGGCAAAAGGAATTGCAGCAGTTGTTAAATTAGCTTTGTGTTCAGTGTGTGTCAGTTTTAGGGTACATAAAAGTATAACTGGTAAAACTGCAAAATTTAATTGAAAGTGAACAGCTAGGACAGGTAGGTGATGGACTTTTAAGAGGATGAAAAGTTTATTAAAGGAACTTAACAGGAAACTGTTGGATGGATTGCATTGCAGTCAAAGTGTATAATACCATTGATCTTATGCATAGCATGGGCAAGTAGGGCTTTTAAGTTTTTGGTTTAGGTGCTGCAGAATATTGTTTTGTGCACTGCGTATGGGCTATTGAAGCTAATAAACTAAGTAAAATTTGATATCCACTATCTTATCAGTTTCCATATTTCCTATAATTGTCCATGTCAATATTCCTAAAGGGGGAAGGTTGATTCTTAGAAACTGGTGCCATTATTAATAAAGGCATTGTGACATAAGTAGAACTTAATTTACAGCCTTTTATATCTGCTGTGGACTAATCTCAATGTGGCTAACTAAGAGTTCATAAAACAGTTTCAAAAATAAATAATAAACTTACATCAGTATATATATTATTTCAAACAAAATACGCGAATGTGCTTTCATCGTTGCAAGAGAATGTGTTGCTTGTATTAGTCGATCTTGGTGATCCTTTGTGAAGGCAGCTACATCAGTTTGGTGAAGCAGTTCATTTTGCATACTCAGTTTGCTTCTGGGTGCCTATATCTTCAGCCATCCCTATAACTGAAAATCTAATCATGTTGTGTCTGAAGGTCACGGTAGACAGATAGTGGAGCGGTTATGGCCAGTCACTGATATAGGATGTGTGATACAGATGTTGCCTCACACATGTGTTACATGCTGGTAGAGATTTAGTAACTTTGTCTTGTCATAGAAAGAAACCATGCACCTACTTATGACCATTCCTGTCATCATCTGAGATACTGATCTTTCCTCATGGAATGCTGTATACTGATTGTAGTAAAACGGATGCATTTCATTAACAATTTGGCTACCACAGATGTTAAAAGTGCATTGTATGAATAAATTGGTGCTCATAGCTATATGGCAACAAGAAAAAGTTCTAGATTATTATGAGGCAGCTGTAGTGGTATTAACATTTTTTCTGCACCATCACTATGACAAGTCATTTTCAGTCTTGATTCACCTAATCAATGCAAGAGTTCAAGTTGTGTTATTAGTGAAAACAATAAATTTGCAATGTATATTGTTCGATTAATTTCTGAAAAAAATTCTTGTCTCTCCTTTATACTGAATCTGTTACAGAAAAGTCAAAATGATTTTGCATATTCTCATAGGCAATTTAGAAATTAATTCAGACCTTTAAGTATGTTAAAAAGTGAAAATTCCCAGAAATTGTTCAACATTTCTTGACTTTATAGAGGTTCAGTTACTATTTAGACAAAAAGTCTGTGACATTCAAATAAGTTTTACTTGCTATTTTATTTTTTTTATTTTCAGAATCGGGAGTTGCAAATTATGCGGCGCCTGGAACATTGTAACATAGTGAAACTGAAGTACTTCTTCTATTCGAGTGGTGACAAGGTATTTGACACTTAACAGCTCGTCATTTTAACTTGGGAATAATTTTGTGTATCTCCTGTGTTTATCAATACAGCAGTAATACTGAAGTGGAAATATGCACTCATATTGTTAACCTTCCGTTAGTTTTGTTTATGAACATTGTTCACACTTTTATAAAGAAAACATACCCATTTTCCATATCTGTGAATTTTTAAATAATGCTATTTTTATTGTTATTCAGAGGTTTCAAATGTTTGAAGTTTCATACATATGAAAATATTTATTTTTGTAATATGCACCTCGGAGCCGATCAGATGGACACACACACACACACACACACACACACACACACACACACTCTCTCCCTCTCCCTCTCCCTCTCCCTCTCCCTCTCCCTCTCCCTCTCCCTCTCCCTCTCCCTCTCCCTCTCCCTCTCCCTCTCCCTCTCCCTCTCCCTCTCCCTCTCCCTCTCCCTCTCTCTCTCTCTCTCTCTCTCTCTCTCTCTCTCTCTCTCTCTCTCTCTCTCCCCCCCTCCCCCCTCCTCCCGTGTGTGTGTGTGTGTGTGTGTGTGTGTGTGTGTGTGTGTGTGTGTGTGTGTGTGTGTGTGTACACATCCACATTTGCATTTTTCTTTTGAAATACTGCTCTGTAGTATAGTTTCACATTTTGCTCACCAAACACAATTTCCCCTAAATGATTTCACCACAAGTCTGCAACACATAATATTCAGCACCACAAAACCTGACCATTCACATTGAAAAATATTGTATTGGTGTACAGCAAAGTTAGCAGAACAATAAAGAACTATTTTAATGGCTATGACATCCAACAATAATCATATTTTTGTCCAAACACAAAATTTGTTTTACATCCTGTAATGTGGGGCGCGCGCGCAGGATGTAAAACAAATTTTGTGTTTGGACAAAAAATATGATTATTGTTGGATGTTATAGCCATTAAAATACTTCTTTATTGTTCTGATATCTTTGCTGTACACCAATACAATATTTTTCATTGTGAATGGTCAGGTTTTGTGGTGCTGAATATTACGTGTTGCAGACTTGTGGAGAAATCATTTAGGGGAAATTGTGTTTGGTGAGCAAAATGTGAAACTATACTACAGAGCAGTATTTCAAAAGAAAAATGCATTTTGCGTGCTGCACATTAAGTTTTCTTGTTTAATTTGTGCAACCAGACATGTTTTGCCTTACACAAAGTACATAAAATGTATTTGCAGTTCTGAATATAGACAACCATCAGCTGTATAATCAAATGGTGACCACGAAAATTCGTGTCGGACTTGGACTCGAACCTGGATTTTCCGCTTTCCCCCAGTGGTCGCATTACAGTTTGGCTATCTGAGCAGGACTCATGGTCAGACACAAACTTTCAGATGTTGTCAACTGTGTGTCTACAACCTATACTCGTACACCCATTATGCGTGTTCCTGTACAGGGGAGACATTTTACTTGAAGGTCACTTGTCTGGTGTTTGACAAATAAACACAATATTGTAGTGCCTGTGTTACTCAGAATTACAATGCAGTGTTCCTCCGGGCATGCATGCCCAAAGGAACATTGCATCGTAATTCAGAATAACATAGCCACTCAGTATCATTTGTTTTGCCTTAATTAAAAGGTATTTTCTGTGGATGTTTAGAAATATTACACAGTTTTTTATTTGTCTGTATAATTTATTGTTTGTACGTATAGGTTATAAATTTAAGATAGTTCATTGAAGTTTTTATAACAAAATGGAAAAGTGGTTGCAGATCAGCATGTAATCCATTATTTGTAAGCCAAACCACTTTCTCTCATGTGATACACTGGTTGAAAGTTTGCAGTTTTTTGCTGTGGTAACTGTTTACAGAATATAAGACTATAGCTGCCATTTTGTGCATCTACAATGTCATTTGTTTCTGTAACTGATGGCAACATTCTCAAATTTTGCTTAAAAAATTGTGTAAAATTTCAGGACACTTACTGAAGGTGCCTTGTATCTTAAGGCAAAATGCATCTGGGTGCACAAGTTAAATAAAAAGAGATTTACTGAGCAGCGTGCAAATTGCATTATTCTTTTAAACTACTGTAACTTATATACAGCTACTGTGAAAATGGCCACCACAAGAAACTTATTAATGCTAGTAACTTGTTCATCAAACTGATACAAATGTGGGAGAAAGGGTGGGAGTACAGTGGAAAAGAAACAACAGGGCTACTTACAGGTTGTAATGTCCCCACTGCTGCTCGCCGGAATTTCTTTTGCAGCTCACTCTTCTCAGTTGGGTCATCTCCTATAAAAGCCCTTATATCCAAAAGATTTACAGTGGTACAATTGCTGGTTTTTTCAGTTGACTAATTTTTTGTGTATATAATGGTATGGAACACCATAATCTCACATTTTGAAGGGAAGACCTGAAAGCTTCTGCACAGCTCTTGGAACCCTGAATTATAAATTTTGCATCCAGCAGGAAGATCAAGTGAGGTCATGAACTTGAATAGTTTTGCTTGCAACTTAACTGTGTTATGCTGGTTCCTACAGAAGTTTTTATAACATGAGAGTAATCTATATGAGGATGGCAGTGATGTCCTAGCAGTACTGACAGCATAATGAGATGAATGCTAACGTCACACTCTAGCCAACAGAGAATTTTTCTCAGTAACTTTCCAGCTCATTCCTGCCACCACTCGACCAACCCTCTTTTTCTTTCCTACTTTGTGTTCAGTTTATGCCCCATTTATTCCATTTCCTGGTAGGACATATCCAATCTCAGAGCATAACTTTCTTGGTTACTATTGCTAGGACAAATTGTTCTAATTACTGTTCCACTCTAGGAGTACTTCGAAAATGAGTAATACACAGGATATGTCTTGCTTTGTTAGAATGTTGTAGTCAACATTGGATATGGAGACAACTATATGAGCAAAAACAAAGTCTGTCCGTACTTACCAGAGTAATTTGTACTTATCAGAGTAATTTGTGGATATGACGGATTTTCAGATTACACACGATTGTATGAAAAGTCACCGAATACTGTGGTGTGGCTTTTCACGATGGTAAAATAGACTGTTACTGCTCATACACAGACGGGCTTTTGATAGTAAGATAAAATATCAAACTGACAACAGTTAACGTGTGTCGAGACACGGATGGATGTGCCCCCCCACCCCCACCCCCACCCCACCCCACCACCAACAAACACACACACACACACACACACACACACACACGCACACACACACACAGAGGTTTTGTTCAGTCGAAGCCAGATTAGGATGTGTGTACAGCTATGCATGACCATCCTACCTTAATAGTTTGACTCACAGCAAGGGGACGGCCAGATATGCACACAGAGCTCGATCACCCTGCAGCTCCCAGACTGTGAACTTATTTACAAAATACAGTTTTTAAAATGTAGGAGAACAATCTTGTTCTGAAAATAAGTTTTTAAACTGGAGGACAAAAAGAATATTTGTGACTAGAACAACTTGATCTTGTTTTCCCTAACTTTTTGTTAATACATTCAGGCCTGCTACACCATGCTCTCCAATTGCTATTGAGAGCCAGACTGTTTCTGAATTTAACAAAATACAAGAAATCTTATGTACACAATTTTATTACTAAACAAGTGCCTTACATGTTTTTAGATGAGCACCAAAATTATTTATACTGATTTGTCCGAGTAAGTGCTTCCATGATGGTGTGTTCAGGAGTTGGCTATCAGAATAACACAGCGATTGGTTTCTAGTTTTTTCCAATGCAGCTGTCATAGCAGCAACTAATTGAGGAATAAGTTCTCTCTTTTCATTTCTGTTCTGTCATATTCATTGTTGTACTTCTCTTCACCTTTTGTACTGGTCACGAGTATCAGCTTTAGATAAAAAAACTGCTCTGAAAGGCTACAATTGTAATTTGTCATTATTGTGTGCTTTGTTTTCCTGTGTGCCATATTTGTTTGATGCAGCACAATTTCTGAAGCTAGCAGTTAAACTGAGGAGAAAAGTAATAAGTCGATCACATTCTTGCACGTGAACACAATACTGCGTGTTAACAGAAGTTGTGCGAACATACTCAGTTTGGGACTGCTCACCAGTTACTACTGTGACAATACTGTGTTTGCTTATTATTGCCACTTTCTGTATTCAGTTGTTATTCTGATCCAAATGTTAAGTTTAAGTGTTAATACGCAATGTAGTGTAATCGTCAGCTCCAATTCTCCAAGTGACTTACAGACCATTCACCGAAAGTAACTTCTCTCTCTTCTGCCTTTATCCACATCCCTTTCAAAATAACTAAGAAAACTTGTTTGCATACTTGTTTAGCATGTGAGTCATAATTTAATGCATTGCAACAATACTGATCGTACAAAGAACTGTATGGGTGTTTGTGACTCAAATGTTGTGCTCATTGAGATCAGTTTCAAATTGCTGCTGCTGTTATTACAGATGTGGTGGAGGAAATAAGAAGTGTTGAACTGACGGAATCATCAGAGTGTCAGTGTTCTGTTTCACATATTTGTCAAATAACAACCTTTGTTTTTCACAGAAGCCGTAAATCTCGTATTGCTTTATAGTCTACAGGGAGCTGGTCATGTCAGCAGGAATCTTTAGGTTGACACAGGAGACTGAAAGTGATACCCTCATTTGTAGTAACTCTTGTGTTAAATGTGAATGTATGCTTTCCCGGCGTATACAGCTGGCGAAGAGTTCTCGGGCTTCCAGCCGGGTGGCGGTGTCTTCAAACAGCGACGTTTCGACGAGTGACATACTCGTCATCTTCTGGCGAAGATGATGAGTATGTCACTCGTCGAAACGTCGCTGTTTGAAGACACCGCCACCCGGCTGGAAGCCCGAGAACTCTTCGCCAACTCTTGTGTTATTTTCTGTCATAAAGTACATATTGTGTGGTGCAGTGATAATAATGATTAATAAATACATATCTACCATAAAGTTGCAACTAATGAGCCTGACATTGTACACTACCAGAGGAAACATAATACTCATAGCGATGCCTCTATCCCGTGTGATGGGAACATCAAAGAAGGCAGGACAGAAGAAAAGGATATGATCATAGAGGCCAGCCAAATGTGGGAGTTAATTTGTGAAAGTTGAAACAAATTGAATTTTATTTGATCATGTAGGATTACATGTAATATAGGACACATCAAAAATACAAAAACCTTTGTTATCGTATACTTCCTAACTATTCTAACATTGATTATAATTAACAATGTTTACAAACTTAATGTGTGCATTACTCGTCAACACTGTAAAATTCTTTTTCCACCAGATAGTCTTAGGTTCTTTGAAAACTTAATTCATGTATGTTGTCATGCTGTTTTTTAGGCAGATCTTTTAGTAATTTGATACCTGAGTACCGGGGTCCTTTTTCAGCATTGTCAGTCTTTGGGTATGCTTCATATGTCATTTTTCCTCCCTGTGTTGTGAGTGTGTACACCAACATTTTTAGTTCACTCTGCACTATCTTCTGTGACATATACTATGGTTTATACATGTGCAACGAGGAAAAAGTTAAGATGCTTAGCCTTTTGAAGCAGTTTCTGCATGTTTCAGAAGTCTTTCTTCTTAATATGCTTCTGAATGGTTGAGTTCCCCCATACTACCACTCCATACTGCAGGTATTGTTTGAAGAGTCCATGGTATGTACACAGAAGATGTTTGTCTGCATACTGTGCTAGCTGCCTCATTGTAAATATGATGCTGAGTTTCTTACAAGCAGAATTAATATGTTGTTTCCATTTCAGCTTGTTATCCACAATAATGCCTAATAATCTAGTGTATTCTAATTCTCCTAGTCTCGTTTCATCCACCTCTAAACCCATGTGCACTTCTGAACACTGCATACAAGTCTCTTTTAGGTTTATAACAAGTCCATTTTCCAGGAGCCACTGCTGAATTGTGGTGTTTGCAGATATGTATGCTCCTCTCTCATGCTATGCCACAGTTTGGTCATTCACTTAAAACTTCTGGGCTGATACGCCGTGGTCGAGGTATAAACCCCACCCTCCTGGGCTAATAGGCCGTGGTCGGTGTATAAACCCCACCCTCCTGATAGCAGAAGACATCCTCCGAATAAAGTAGCGAACTGCTGCTTTACCTTGGAGGATTTCTCCTGCAGCCTGAGACAAAACGTCAGGGCAGAGTTTTAGACATCGATCTCAGCCTGTCGGCCCAGAAGTTTTTAGTGAAGACAATATCGGCTGCAAAAGCCTACATTGTATGATAAGTTTGGTCATTGTTCAATATTGTCATGTCGTCTGCACAATATTTTCTTCTCTTTCTCTTCAATACCTATGTCATTAATCTGTTTGTTAAACAGCAGTGGGCCCATTACTGATCCCTGTGGCACTCCATACTGTATTTGATGGTTTTGGTTTCTGACTGATATGCATCCCCTATTCATACATATTGTTTCCTGTTGCATGCCCTGTTTGCCCTCGGATACCATAGTTAACAATTTTCTTATCAGTATTTCATGGTCAGTAGTGTGGAATGCTTTGGAGAGATCCACAAACAGTGCAGGTACAACTCTGTAATGTATTTTGTCAGACTGGCAATTGCGGAATCCATTGCTCTACTCTGAAACCGTGCCCCCTAATGGTATGAGAATGTTGTATTTGTCCAGATAAATCAACTAATCTATTATGCATAAGCATTTCCAGGATTTTTGAGAAACCTGATATCAGTGAAACTGGCCTGTAGTAGTGGGGGTTGTCCTTATCCCCATCCATGTACACTGCTACCACCCTGCTTATCTTCAGTTTTTTTGGAAGAATTCCATCTCTGAGAGAGCTGTTTGCTATGTCCAGCAATGCTGAGATTATTTGTTCACTTACTTGCTTTATTACACAATAAATACTAACAAAGAGAGAGAGGGACTGGCCAGTACTTACCTCAGCTCAGTACAGCCGATAGATACACAAAAAACAGAACCGAAAATTTACGTTCCTAGCTTTCGGAACAAATGTTCCTTCATCATGGAGGAGAGAGGGGAAAGAAAGGGAAGAAGGGAAAGTGGATTCAGTTACTCACAACCCAGGTTATGAAGCAACAGGGAAAGGAAAACAGGGACGGTAGCAAGGATGGAGGCATGGTTGTCAGAGGGAAGCCAAAGATATTCTACTGTAAGTACTGTGCCAGCTTCAAGCCAAAGAGGATGTATACAGAAGTAAAGAGGTATATAGTATAAAGATAAACACAACTATGTAGGATGAAAAGATGCGTGAATGGCTAAAGAGGAAAGGGAAAGAGGAGAAGACTGAAGAGTGAATGGGAGTGAGGTTGTTTAACGTAGGTTCAGTCCAGGGGGATGGCGGGATGAAAGGATGTGTTGGAGTGCAAGTTCCCATCTCCGCAGTTCAGAGGGACTGGTGTTGGGTGGAAGGAGCCAAATGGCACATACGGTGTAGCAGGTTCCTAGGTCCCTAGAATTATGCTGGAGGGCATGCTCTGCTACTGGGTATTGGACATCTCCTAGGCGGACAGTTCGTCTGTGTCCGTTCATGCGCTCAGCCAGTTTGGTTGTTGTCATACGGATGTAAAAGGCTGTGCAGTGCTGGCATGTCAGCTGATAAATGACATGTGTAGTTTCACATGTGCCCCTGCCTTGAATTGTGTGTGTTTTACCAGTTGCGGGGCTGGAGTAGGTGGTTGTCGGGGGATGCATGGGGCAGGTTTTGCAGCGGGGTCGGTTACAGGGGTAGGAACCGCTGGGTAGAGAAGGTAGTCTGGGAATATTGTAGGGTTTAACAAGGATGTTACGGAGGTTAGGGGGGCGACGAAAGGCAACTCTGGGTGGTGTGGGGAGAATTTTCTCAAGGGATGATCTCATTTCAGGGGTTGACTTGAGAAAGTCATATCCCTGGCGGAGTAATTTGTTGATGTTTTCGAGGCCAGGATAATATTGGGTGACAAGGGGGATGCTTCTGTGTGGTCTGGGGGTAGGAACATTGTTGTTGGATGGGGAGGAATGTATTGCTCGGGAGATCTGTTTGTGGACAAGGTCTGCAGGATATTTGCGGGAGTGGAAAGCACTGGTCAGGTTATTGGTGTAATTGTTGAGGGATTCATCACTGAAGCAGCTACGTTTGTCACGAATACCTAGGCTGTAGGGAAGGGAACGTTTGATGTGGAATGGATGGCAGCTGTCAAAGTGAAGGTACTGTTGTTTGTTTGTGGGTTTGATATGGACAGAGGTGTGGATGTGAGCTTCAACAAGATGAAGGTCAACATCCAGGAAGGTGGCTTGGGTTTTGGAGAAGGACCAGGTGAAATTCAGATTCGAAAAGGAGTTGAGGTTATGGAGGAAATTAAGGAGTGTTTCTTCACCATGAGTCCAGACCACAAAGATGTCATCTATAAACCTATACCAGGCCAGGGGAAGCAGCTGTTGGGTCTTCAGGAAAGCCTCCTCCATGCGGCCCATGAAGAGGTTAGCATAGGATGGGGCCATCCTGGTTCCCATGGCCGTTCCCTTGATTTGTTTGTAGGTCTGGCCTTCAAAGGTAAAGTAATTATGCGTTAGGATGAAGTTGGTAAGTGTGATGAGGAACGAGGTTTTTGGAAGATCTTCAGGTGGGCGTTGGGAGAGATAGTGCTCAAGGGCAGAGAGACCATCGGTATGTGGGATGTTTGTGTAATGGGATGTAGCATCTATGGTGGCAAGAAAGGTTTCAGGTGGGAGAGGAGTGGGAATGGATTTGAGGCGTTCTAGGAAGTGGTTGTGTCTTTGATGTAGGATGGGAGTGTGCGGGTGATAGGTTGGAGGTGTTGGTCTACCAGAGCTGAGATACGTTCTGTTGGGGCTTTGAAGCCTGCTACAATGGGACGGCCAGGATGGTTCTCTTTGTGGATTTTGGGTAGTAGGTAGGAGGTAGGAGTACGGGGCTCAGGTGGAATGAGTAAGTCTATGGAAGCCGTTGTGAGGCCTTGTGAGGGACCTTGGATTTTTAGGATTTTCTGCAGCTCAGTATGGATGGAGGGAATGGGATCCATGCCCTCCAGCATAATTCTGGGGACCTAGGAACCTGCTACACCGTATGTGCCATTTGGCTTCTCCCACCCAGCACCAGTCCCTCTGAACTGCGCAGATGGGAACTTGCACTCCAACACATCCTTTCATCCCGCCATCCCCCAGGACTGAACCTACGTTAAACAACCTCACTCCCATTCACTCTTCAGTCTTCTCCTGTTTCCCTTTCCTCTTTCGCCATTCACACATCTATTCATCCTACATAGTTGTGTTTATCTTTATACTGTATACCTCTTTACTTCTGTATACATCCTCTTTGGTTTGAAGCTGGCACAGTACTTACAGTAGAATATCTTTGGCTTCCCTCTGACAACCATGCCTCCATCCTTGCTACCGTCCCTGTTTTCCTTTCCCTGTTGCTTCATAACCTTGGTTGTGAGTAACTGAATCCACTTTCCCTTCTTCCCTTTCTTTCCCCTCTCTCCTCCATGATGAAGGAACATTTGTTCCGAAAGCTAGGAACGTAAATTTTCGGTTCTGATTTTTGTGTATCCAACGGCTGTACTGAGCTGAGGTAAGTACTGGCCAGCCCCTCTATCTCTTTGTTAGTATTTGTTTCACATCTTTATATGAGATTTTCCATTAATCATTTATTACACAATAAGATATTTTGTCATCACCAGCTGATTTATTGGACTTCAGCTTCTGTTCCTGTACTGTTTTCGTCAGTTCATCTTCTGTGACTGGTTTCAAGAACATGATTCTCCTTCATTTTTATGATAACTTAATAACCTTCTTTTGTGGACTTTTTTTCAAATTTTAAGTTCTCTACCACATTTATATAGTTACCATTGAGTATGTTAGCTATTTCTCTACCATCTGTAACCACTGTGTTGATAATTTTCATTAACCTGATATGTTTCTTTGTTGGATCCAGCTTTTTCTTGTCTTTGATTATCAGTTAGTACCATTGAGTTCATTATGGTAGCATTAATTGCTCTTGATTTTGCCTCTAGTTTTATTTTTCTATACTTCTTGTGTAGCATTATATAATTTTCAGCTTCACCCCTTGGTCTCAGATCCTGCAGCTTGCTTCGCAGTTCTATTATGTCACTAGTAATCCACTTTGTCTGATCTGCATCTTTTCTTGTGTCTTTACTTTGGAGAATGCTATGTTAAAATGTTTAATTGTTGTAATAAATGAACATATTTTTCATTTACATTCTGCATCTGTAGGGCTTCATTCTAGGTTTCCCTGCTCCATATTGTTTTGAAGGTGTTAATATTTTGTTCATGGATGATCTTAATTTCTTTGGTTGTTTGTTTCGGTTCAGATATGATGTCCTTACATCTGCAGAAGCAGATCAGCTGTCCATGATGATAGGATATTTATGTTTGGATTACATGTGACTCAGTTAGACCCACTAATATGAGTAATGACATTGTCAATAACTGTCTGACTTTGAGAAGTCACTCTTGCTGGTGCTGATACTGTTGCCTCAATATTATGTTGTATTAACAGTTCTTCAAAATCTTGTCTCAGTTTTGATTCTTTTTCCCATGTCAGTATTGAAGTCTCCACATGCAACATTCTTATTCATTCTTAGTAAGTTGGCCAAAATTTTTTTTTTTCCAGAAAAATGCTAATGTTGCCACCTGGTGATATATACACATAAAACAATCAACGTCATCAGTAATTTCAAAGTCTTTTTCTGTTGTTGTTGTTGTTGTTGTTGTGGTCTTCAGTCCTGAGACTGGTTTGATGCAGCTCTCCGTGCTACTCTATCCTGTGCAAGCTTCTTCATCTCCCAGTACCTACTGCAACCTACATCCTTCTGAATCTGCTTAGTGTATTCATCTCTTGGTCTCCCTCTACGATTTTTACCCTCCACGCTGCCCTCCGATGCTAAATTTGTGATCCCTTGATGCCTCAAAACATGTCCTACCAACCGATCCCTTCTTCTAGTCAAGTTGTGCCACAAACTTCTCTTCTCCCCAATCCTATTCAATACCTCCTCATTAGTTACGTGATCTACCCACCTTATCTTCAGCATTCTTCTGTAGCACCACATTTCGAAAGCTTCTATTCTCTTCTTGTCCAAACTGGTTATCGTCCATGTTTCACTTCCATACATGGCTACACTCCATACAAATACTTTCAGAAACGACTTCCTGACACTTAAATCTATACTCGATGTTAACAAATTTCTCTTCTTCAGAAACGATTTCCTTGCCATTGCCAGTCTACATTTTATATCCTCTCTACTTCGACCATCATCAGTTATTATACTCCCTAAATAGCAAAACTCCTTTACTACTTTGTCTCATTTCCTAATCTAATCCCCTCAGCATCACCCGATTTAATTTGACTACATTCCATTATCCTCGTTTTGCTTTTGTTGATGTTCATCTTATATCCTCCTTTCAAGACACTGTCCATTCTGTTCAACAGCTCTTCCAAGTCCTTTGCTGTCTCTGACAGAATTACAATGTCATTGGCGAACCTCAAAGTTTTTACTTCTTCTCCATGAATTTTAATACGTACTCCGAATTTTTCTTTTGTTTCGTTTACTGCTTGCTCAATATACAGATTGAATAACATCGAGGAGAGGCTACAACCCTGTCTCACTCCTTCCCCAACCACTGCTTCCCTTTCATGCCCCTCGACTCTCATAACTGCCATCTAGTTTCTGTACAAATTGTAAATAGCCTTTCGCTCCCTGTATTTTACCCCTGCCACCTTCAGAATTTGAAAGAGAGTATTCCAGTTATCATTGTCAAAAGCTTTCTCTAAGTCTACAAATGCTAGAAACGTAGGTTTGCCTTTTCTTAATCTTTCCTCTAAGATAAGTCGTAAGGTTAATATTGCCTCACGTGTTCCAACATTTCTACGGAATCCAAACTGATCCTCCCCGAGGTCCGCTTCTACCAGTTTTTCCATTTGTCTGTAAAGAATTCGCGTTAGTATTTTGCAGCTGTGACATATTAAACTGATAGTTCGGTAATTTTCACATCTGTCAACACCTGCTTTCTTTGGGATTGGAATTATTATATTCTTCTTGAAGTCTGTGGGTATTTCGCCTGTCTCATACATCTTGCTCACCAGATGGTAGAGTTTTGTCAGGGCTGGCTCTCCCAAGGCCATCAGTAGTTCTAATGGAATGTTGTCTACTCCCGGGGCCTTGTTTCGACTCGGGTCTTTCAGTGCTCTGTCAAACTCTTCACGCAGTATTGTATCTCCCATTTCGTCTTCATCTACATCCTCTTCCATTTCCATAATATTGTCCTCAAGTACATCGCCCTTGTATAAACCCTCTATATACTCCTTTCACCTTTCTGCCTTCCCTTCTTTTTCTGTAGTTATAGGTAATCTCACATCTTTATTGTTTGCAGTCCTTAGGGGCTTTCCTGTGTGTGTGTGTGTGTGTGTGTGTGTGTGTGTGTGTGAGTGAGAGAGAGAGAGAGAGACTGGATATGATATAGTCCTTTATTCTCACGTTAAGCTTTCCGGGTTTCAGTTAGACCATGTTCACTGACACATAGTATGTCTGGTTGTATTTCACTTAAAACTTCTGCTTCTAGTTCCTTGTTACCAACGTACTGAATATTCTGATGTAGTACTTTTAAATACGTTTTCTTACATGTTGTGGGCTGCATTCTGAGAGGGTATTCTGTAGTCCCTCCATTCTTGTGTGGTGCTTATTAGTTTCCCTTTTTTCTGATTATTTTGCAGATATCTGTAAGCATTCTGCTGAGTGTTACAGACACTAATGTTTAAATGCCTTTCCAAGGCAGTTTTCACTCAGAAATTTGTTTGGGTCTATGAAAACAGTTCCAAGACAATCACACTGTTCGTTCATGGCATAATTTATTTTGTAGATTTCTTTGTCAGTCACTGACATCCTTTTTATGATACCGCCAAGTATTAGCCGAGACCCCACATAGATACGTCTTGCCGAACGAATTATATTTCTTGTTTCGTTCATAAATTCTTTGTCACTGCAGTGTTTCTTCAGTGTTGCCATATATATATATATATGTGTGTTAACCCTCCCGTTACCAAGCTTTTTCACACCTCTATTTTACCAAGCGGGGTGTTTGGACTACCCCAAAAGAGTTCAGTGTTTTATTGTAATATTTGCTCTCAGATTTCATTATTTCCATTGAATGGGTTTATTTAGTGTTGAAAAACATCTTTTCAGGTTATTATAAGTATTTAAACAGATCACGAATACAAAGTACAAAAAAATTTTTATATCTTTCACTAAATTCAGTACTCAACGAACAGAAAATTAATAATCTATGTACCTCAACAGTCTCTTCAGTAAAATAACATAAGATCTTTTTAAAACTTTTCAGTCAAGTACATTTTTCACTGCATGCACTTCTCAGTAACAGTTTCTTCTCTGTGTATGTTACAAACAGTTTTCTTGCACGTTACACAACAGAATCTTGTTTTCCGATCTTCATTTCTCTTGCAATCTTGACATCGTTGTAGCGTTGGTAGCTTGGAACACTGGGTCTGGATCACTGCTGTAGGACTTGCAATACCACAAGTTTTCGGTGCATTTTGTACATCTTTATGAAGACCGTTGACCTTTTTGGCTCTTTCTTCCATTTTGCCTTTGCTGAGTCCAAATGCCAGTTCAGTTGTGAAGAGTTTTAAGTCGGCTTCGGTTATTCTTCTGCCATTCAGGAAATCTTTGAGTGTACAGAATGTATGCATTCAGTGCTGCAATATCTATCACTTCCATGAAGATTCTTAGTGGCCACCACCTCGTTCCTCACTGTATTCTCTTGTCATTTTGTCCCCATTTTCTACAGCGCCTTTGGTTTTGTTGTAGTGGAGTATGATTTCGGGTTTTTGTTCACTTTCTTCACCACTCGCTTGTCTCTCATTATGCTGAGTAGAGAGTAGTATTACTGCATTTCCCTTCTTTCGAACACAGGAAACTAGTGTTAAAATCATTTGTGAAACCGAACATTGTAGAGTGAATTTCTCTCTTTCTGTTTGGCAAGAACTCCTTCGGAATGTCTTTCTTATTGGAACGCAAGGTACCAACCAATGTCATGTTTCATTTTAGTAGTTCAGCATCCAATGGAAAACTGGAGAAAAAATTATCAGTTGTTACACCATGACCTTTATTCGGTAATGGTTCCATCAGATCTGAAACAACTCACTGTCCTTGATTCGCTTCCTGAGTATTGTCCACCATTCCTGTGTACATTTGAATCTGTAATAAGTAAGATGTCTTCACATCAGCACAAACCCAAATTTTAATGCTATACTTGCCAGGCTTGCTCTTCATGTAAACCCTAAAAGAGCAGTTTCCTCGGTACATTGCTAATCGTTCATCAATAGTCACATATTCATAAGGATAGAAGTTCTTCCACAAGGTAGATTGAAATTTGTCAGACACTACCCTGATGGCTTGTTCATTGTCCTTGGTTTCTTCAATTCTCTGCTCTTGAGTCTCTGTTGTCAAATCGCAAGAATTTCAGTATAGACAAAAATCGGTTTCTTGGCATGGCAGCAGAAATGAATGGTTGCTGAAAGGCGACACTACCTCCCCACTGATTGGAAGCACTTGTGCAATGTCCATGAGTTCGACCAGCTCCTATTAGAATTGCTAATACAGCGTACACTTCAGTTGCATTTCTCTCTCTCCATGTCGTTTTGTTCGAAGAATGAGCTGCATTCCACAAAGAAATTATGCGTTTGGCTTCCCTGTTCATTTCTTCTACAATTATGATCACTATTTCGTGTGAGATAAATAATAAAAATGACTGTTATTGTTTTGATTGTTTTTCCATCATTCACTGGACCAGGTGTTACGTTCGAAATATTGCGACGTCGCCGCCGCCCACCTTTTGGTGGTTCACTAGAAAATTGTAGTCCACTTCTAGAAACAAACAGATCTCCAGTGTCTTCATATTCCTCTTCTTCTTCATCGTCCTCTTCTTCTTCTTCTTCTTCTTCTTCACGTGAATGTGTAGTCTTCTGATATTTCATCATCAGCTTCATCTGATGCTATGATATGGTCTTCAAGAGGTTCCATATCTTCATTCAGTTCATTATCAATGTTCAATTCATTTTCATCGTCACTGACATTAGAATTGTATAGAATTTCCATCATCTCTACACTGGAAAGTCCTTTGGACATCATTACTTGCAGATGAAATACTGACTTGTGTAATGTCAGCTCAACAGTGAATGTCAAATTCAGCTCAACAGTAGTAACCAGCAACAACAACAAACATTGGATCTATGGCAAAATTCAACAAAGAAGATGAATGACAGATAAATTTCCAAAAATCTTCTTTTTCTACAAATAAGAAAATAAGACATTTCATACCAAGTGGGGTAGTGTCACAATCCCACCAATAAATGACGTGAATAACAATGATAAAGCCAAAAAAATTAGACAGTCGAGAGTGTGAATTCAACGTCAATCATTTTAGTACAAAGTCATGAAACCACAGGCATGTGGCCCTTCAGATACCATTATTATAGGGAAAAAATCAACCTGGGGTAGTCAGAATACCCCGCTTGATAATGCGAGGGTTAATAATATTTGAAGATTGTCAAATGTCATTACAGAAAATTCTTTGAGTAATTCGTACTGGGGTGGTGTTCATTGTGCTTTAGTTGTTCAACATGTTCTTCAGAGATTGTCATATGTGTTTTATCAATGTAATTGGTATCATCATCATCATCATCATTGATGCCCTTGGTTTAATACAGCGTAACTGGAAGATTGCTGTGGCTAGATTCCCAGGTTGTAGTAAAGATGTTGAAATAAGAGACTAGTACTGTTGCAGTCCATCCATATCATTTCTAAAGTACTGTAAAATCGCATCAGTCACCAGGTCTGCTTCTGAGAAAGCTGGGAGTTATCTGGAGTAGAATTGACTTTTTCCAACAGTTTAATCTGTTAAGAGAAATAATAATATAATATATACAACTGCAGAGATCTGTAATTATTGATACATGTTCAATTACCCGAAAGTTCCTAAATGCAGTATAACACATACCATACAGTTAAAAGGAAGTGACACTTGATCAAGGTCCGCGTCACTTTCCATTTTTAACCAGACTTAATGTCTGAGAAAGTAAAGAAATAATAGTAGTAATAATAATAATAATAATAATAATAATAATAATAGGTAGTGGCAGATTGAACTCTTAGGATGTGCCTGGATGGCTCATTTAATCTTTCAGAATGTTTCATAACAACATTTACTACAGTTCCATTCACCTTTAGGGTATTTTAGTTTAGAGAGATTTTTGTTTCTCAGTATGTAACTTTTGCTGGGCTGCCAGATGGTGTTTTTGTGTTAGTTGTAATAATGTTTGACATCGCTTTAATATCTTTGAACAGGTTATCCTTTCCTGGTGCCCATGATCTGTGGAGCAAATATAGTGTACAAGAAATGTGGTTATAGATGTATTTCTTGCGTTTGCACATGCACAGGAAAGACCTAGTGAATGACTACTTTTAGGGAGTAGGATATACATAATCTTTGTTAAGGTTTGTTTATTCTTTGTGTTTCAGAAAGATGAAGTTTACTTGAATCTTGTACTGGAGTATATACCAGAGACTGTGTACAAAGTTGCAAGGCATTACAGTAAATCTAAGCAAACTATACCTACTAGTTTTATTAAGGTAAGTGCCATTGTTAAACTGTGTTGCAATATATTTGAATGTGTTTGAATTAGAAAAATGACTTTAAAACAAAAAGGGGTTCACATGAGTAGGGGAAAATAGGCATAAGTAGTTATTCTGTGAGGATTTATTGAACACACATATTAAACAAAAGTGAGGAAATGTTAGAACATTGTCTATTGTTTAAAGTATAATACTGATCAAGAATCTCCCACGTGGAGGAGCTGAGCGAAGATGCAGAGCTCTGGTTAAGTACAAGTCACTGTGGTGACAGTCGCACAACATTGGACTTGATTTGGCATTAGCCTACACAATTTTAATCTTACCATGTATTTTATTTTTTAGTAGTATTGAATAAGTGGTTTATAACACTGTTATGAAAAAGGTAGTTGCTGCTATTATCATTTTCATAATATTGTTACATTCCATCCTGAGTTTTTCTATTGTTTGATAAATGGTTTATAATAAGGCATGAAAGAAAATAGATCTTTTCGCAGTTGCTCATGTAGATCGTGTCATCTGCCTCAAATGAAAAACATAGTATTACATTGTCAAAGATTCCTGTCGACTCCCCATGACACAAGAAAAGGACATAGGTGCATAAATACATTGAAACATGAATATCACAAATACACTAAAATTTTAAAATAAATGGTTTATTTCCAGTTATTCATCATCTTCTACGGTGTAAAGTTCGTGACTGTCTTTTCTTCGAACATAAGCCTCTCCATCTCTTGTCCACAGATCCCTTCACTCTTAACGATCTCTCTCCCTCTTGGTTTCTTTCCTCATGTTATTTCACAAGTTTGCCCCAGTATCTCGTCAACTCCCATTGTCTTTACGTGTCCGTACCACACTCTTGGCTTTTCTGAGATCTTCTGCATGAAGTTCTCTTCCATTGTTTCCCTCACCATCTCATCCCATTCACCATTTGTTCTAGTCAGTCATATCCTGCTTTTTTTGAAATTAATGTTCTGTGCAAGACTTCAGTATTTCTTTCTTTCTCATTGCAGTTGTACATGTACCAACTGTTTCGAAGCTTGGCGTACATTCACTCATTAGGCATCTGCCATCGGGATATAAAACCTCAGAACTTGTTGCTGGACCCGGAGACAGGTGTTCTCAAACTGTGTGACTTTGGCAGTGCCAAGAATCTGGTAAAGGGTGAGCCAAATGTGTCGTACATCTGCTCACGCTATTACCGTGCTCCGGAGCTCATATTTGGGGCCATTGACTACACCACCAAAATAGGTATGTTTTGTAAAAATCATTTCATTCCAGTGTGCAAAATTGTTTTATTCATAACAGTGAATTGATTTTAAGTACACATTTATATGGCTAAAACAGCTCAATTTAGGTATTATATATAAAATATTTCTTTTCATCATGTGATACAATTTCGTGCACTTTCTTTTTAACCTTTTGTGAGAGTCCTATATTCTCACATGTCGAGTTTGATACCAATTTAGTTATCAATTTTTTTATTGATAATGTTAAACATGGTTATGAAAATGAGTGTCTTCACGTTATTCATTTAATATCGTTCATTGCACTAGTAAATAATGTAACAGAAATTAAAATATTGCGCAGGAGGAAGCAATCAGTTGGACGTGATATGTAGATTCAGCATTTGGCTCACAATTCATCTACACAGATATGGGAGGGAACAGTGGTTTCTTAAAAATTAATTTTAGCTGGAAAATAACAGTAACATTTACAAATATCATTCTAAAAGGGGAAACTAATCTTCATTAACTTGTAAGATACTGTCTGCCGCTCATGAGTGCAATGTGTGTCAGGCCCTTTGATAATAATCTGCTTGGTAAAATAAAGTGTACAGTCTTGAAAAGAAGTAATTATATATAACTACATGTAAATTTTGCAGTATAAGAAATTATATTTTACCTCCTAATGGCTGTCATGTATGTTTGCCTAACTAAGCATCCAAACAGTAAGTGTGTGTGGATTCTTTGCAGATGTATGGAGTGCTGGATGCGTGTTGGCAGAATTGCTCCTGGGTCAGCCCATATTCCCAGGTGATTCTGGCGTCGACCAGTTGGTTGAAATCATAAAGGTGCTCGGAACACCGACACGTGAACAGATACGTGAGATGAACCCTAACTACACAGAGTTCAAATTTCCGCAGATAAAGTCTCACCCGTGGCAGAAGGTAAGCCTAGAAAGTGAGCTCTGTAATTACAGCAGTTACTGGAGATGTCACTTTTAAATAATTTCGTCTGCACTGTTCAGTTTACGTTTACTTAATTCAGTCTGAGATGTTAGCACAGTGCTTCTTTACGTGTAGTTCAATATTTCTACTTCCTTGGCTGGTGATTATGTTGTGTTGATAGATGATAATAATAAACAATATGCAAACTGACACCAAACTTTGGACCCCATTTACTTTTCATTTGTGGGAAATAGCAGTCTTGTATGTTAAAACTATGGTCAGTGTAGTAAAACTGAGAGATGGAAGAGGGGCAATTGCAGTTTAGAGGAATAGGTTTGCTAGTTTCAGGAAATATTTCAATTTTTTGTTTCCCAGTCAGCATCTGTCAACTCTTGTTCAGATTGCAATTTTTTTTTTCAGGCCCTGTTGGACTCGTTTTGTTCTTGGTGGCTCAACGTTGCCTACTAGTTACTAAAAGCTTTTTGTTACATTGTTGTAAGATACCCCCATTCTCATTCATTAAGTAGTGTTTAACGTCTAGCATATGGGCTGTGGTAAATTTGGATTTGATCACTATTGGAAGCCCTCAACAGTCTGTTAAGTTTTTCTGGAAGGTGGAATTAATTATAAACCATTATCTTTCCTCTGTGAAGGAAAGCAGTAGACTGAAAGTACTCAGGCATACTGGAAAAAGTTTAATGGCCAGAGAGACAAGATAATTTACTGAAATGTGCAGGTGGTTTATTTTGTTACAAATGCATGATATTTTTTATAGCTCTTGAGTCACATGTTTAATTTAAAAAAAAATTATCCTCATTTTGGGGTCTGTATCAACATCTCTACACCAGAACAAGAGTAGGGATTGCAATACACTAAATGTAGACCGGAACTTACTTCACAATTTACCAAATTAACATATTTTAGCAGTACACTGTAATACTGATGTGCCTGACTGTTAGCTTACTTGATCCTTAAATTTACATCCAGTATTTGGTGTCATGTTGTGTCATTTTGTGTAGGTTTGAATCTGCAAGAGATCCCACTTAATTTTAACAAGGTCTGTGTACCTCTTATTTGTAAATGCATATGAACATTAAAATTTATTATGGACCTTCACAAGGCACAGAACCATAGTCCTAAAATAAAGAACAGAGAGAATGTCTACCATACTTCCAAGGCTCTCAGGTGTACTGCCAGATCCAGTTGTTGAAAATCCACAATATTTCAGCTAACAATTGTTCCAACATTGTCAGGTGGTGCTGACGGGCTGAAGTTCCTGCTGCGTGCTGGCAGTATTTATACTTGCTGGTCCAGAGTTCCGGCCTCGCCAGCCCTATGCTGTGGTGGTGGTGGTGGTGGTGGTGGTGGTGGTCTGTTTCCTCCTGTCCATTGTCCCTGTCACACATCATGTCTGGACGTCACATTTTGCTGTGATGGGGCTTAGTATTGGCTCAAATGCCTTGTTCAGATGGAAGCCTCTGTCTTTATCAGTCAAATTGTCAGACGTATTTCAGTTCCTTCTTTGGCAATGCAGTCCCAAAATTTATCAGTGGTAGCATTTTCAATGCAGTGTTCTGCTATTGTAAACTTACGGGGCTACAGTAAGCAGGTCTGGCCCTCATATTCTGTATATGAGTCTTCAGTTCTGTGGATTGTATATGAGTCTTCAGTTCTGTGGATTGTTTGTCCAGTACACGTTCTTCTGCATACACATGGGACATGGTACATCACTTTTTTTACTCATGTCATCTTTCACTGTCCCTAATAAAGTTCGTATTTTGACTGGCAAGTGGAAAATTGGCTTTGTGTGATGATTTTGCATTAGTCTTCCCATTTTTTGAAGATATGTTGGCAGCAAATGGTGTGAAAGCGGTCTTCTCATTGTCTTCTGCCTTGTTTCTGTCCTCTACCTCATTCTCAGAGATCCTGCTTCACAGGGCCATCCGAATCTGTTGGTTGCATTTCCATTCTTGTGGAAGATGGATTCCATGTGCCACATCTTTGCCATCAGACTTACGTGTAGCACGCTGTTCTTCTGCAAGGAATGGTGGCAGCTAGAGGCATGAGGTATAAATCTGTATGCTTTGGCTTACAGTGTACATAGTGAGCAAGTTAGCTCTTGAGCCTGTGCTGAGCTAGAACGTCAAGAAAAGGAAGATTGCTGTGGAAAACTGAATGTTTTCGTGGAAAGAATCCAAATATTCTAAGAATTTCTATAGTTTTCCTAGGCGATGTGGCCAGATGACAAAAGTGTCGACATATGGAAAGAAACACACCAGTCTAGCTAAGCAGTTTGCAATGCTCTGTTCTTGAAGAACACTGTGAACAAATTTGCTACAACTGACAGAAGTGGCCTGCCCATGGCTATGCCATCGCTCTGCTCATAGTATTTTCTGTTGGAAAAAAAATAGGTCGATGTCAGAATGTGTGGAAAAAAAAAAAGCTGTCAGCTTAGGGCTGAACTCGTTGATTAATTTTACAAAGTCTTCATAGGGGACTCAAATGGGAAGTTGGACGACATCAAAGTTGCCCATAATGTTGGATTCCTGCAGCCTTAGCTCCATCAGCCAAGTTTGGTACGTGTGTGTGTGTGTATATGTGTACACTTGCAGATGCGAGAGCCCACCAGATAAGTCACATGCTTAGCCAGGGGATATGTCGGTGCCTTAATGTTGCTCACTATTAGTCACGTGTTTTCTTCGTGGGTATTTGGCAGGCCGTACGGTCTAGACGGTACAGCAGTGTCCTGGCAGAGTGATTTGGAAAAAGTCATCATTGAGTGCCCAATTTCTTCATCTGCTGGATTTTAAGAAAGTATAGCAAAATCATCGGCAAATGCCAGGCAGTTCACTGTTTCACTGACACCAGTTTTGTTAAGTACATTCAATACTCAATCACATTTTCATTCCAGATCTGTACTATTTCTTCTAATGCACATTTGAAAAGGACTAGAGATAAGCCATCATTTAGTGTTAAACGTGTATTTATTTTAAAGCTCTTAAAGATTTTCCTCATGAACTACACTTTAAAGACTGTAAGTGTTTCATAGATTGGAGTTCCTGGTTCAGTTCAAATACAGAATCCTTGAATTACTTTGTCCGGAGTTCTCCGTTAAGAGTCAGACGTCTTTTTAGAATCCTCAAATGTTACAGCTGTGTCTTTAGATTTCGGTAGTAAGTGACAGATTATAATAATTGAATAGTCTACTTGGAGCTTTTTTTTCTCTTCCCCATGTAATTTTAAAAAGATACTTTATAGCCAGCCAGTAAGAGAGAGACTCCTCTGTAGTTATTGATGTCTCTTTCTATCACCTTTCTTGTGAAGAGGATGTATTAAGATGAAACTCTATTCTTCCAAAATCTTCTGTAAATAAGTTGCAGATGTTTTATAATCTTTGTGATGATTTCAGAATTCCAGCTGTTATGGAGTTTTCCATACTGGCCTTGTTATTTTTCAGAGTTTTAATTGCTTGTCAGATTTCTTTCACGGTTGGTGGTATATTCCCTTGATCCTCACAAAAATCTAAGAAATAAACAATGGACAGTCTGGGATGGAATAACAATTTGATTTAGGATAGACTGCTATTACAACTGGAGGAGGCATTCAGCGACAGGCAGACGCGTTTAAAAGTAGACTATTTGGTTTTTTAAAGCTGTTGGGCAAACTCCTTATAAGATGCATGGGTGCATGTGCGCTCTCTCTCTCTCTCTCTCTCTCTCTCTCTCTCTCTCTCTCTCTCTCTCACACGCACACACACACACACACACACACACACACACACACACACTTTCATACAAGCACAACTTGCACACATGACTGCAGTCATTTCCAGGTGCTTTGGTGGGTAATGGTGTTAAAGAATAGGCATGGGATGGGGAGGAGATAACATGGTAGGGGTGGACGACATGCTGCAGTGTGCAGGGACAGGATGGTGGGTTGTTGGTTGGTTTTGGGGAAGGAGACCCGACAGCGTGGTCATCGGTCTCATCGGATTAGGGAAGGATGGGGAAGGATGTCGGCCGTGCCCTTTCAGGGGAACCATCCTGGCATTTACCTGGAGTAATTTAGGGAAATCACGGAAAACCTAAATCAGGATGGCCGGACGCGGGATTGAACCGTCGTCCTCCCGAATGCGAGTCCAGTGTTTAACCACTGCGCCACCTCGCTCGGTGATGGTGGGTTGACAGGTGCTGTATCAGGAGGCTGTGATTGGGGGGGCGGGGGGGGGGGGGGAGAATTGGAGAAGAGAGGAAGACGGGGATAGGAGGCGAGTATGAGGCTGGCGTGTTAGCAGGAGAATGATGGAGGTCGGTGTAAGATAAGGGTACCAACGTCTGAGATTACAAGAGTGAAGGTTATGTAGCAGGGATAGTTCCCACCTTTGAAATTCAGAAAAGTTTGTGTTAGTGGAAAGAATACAAATGCAGATAATTTTAAAACTGGTGCAACCACAGCTAAAATAGTTATACATGATTTTATGACAATTTATACAGTGAACAGTTTTTAAAATACAGATTTTCAGGTAACTTATAAACCCATATAACCAGTTTCACAACTTTAAAGTTCCATCTTCTGGTGCAAATATAAATGCTATGTCATAGGTTACAGAGTGCCACAGAGTAACAATTGGCAAGGCCGGGTTAAGTTTTTAGCCCCCCTCAAAACAATAAAAAGCAAGCATCAATTGATAAACTGGTCATAGTCGGTGACGAATGTCACGTCTGTGTCAAGTCTCGAACTGTACACTTTCCTGTTAAAATATGCTCTTGTCGGCCTGTATCGAGCAACAAAGTGCCCCTTCATAGATGTTATTTGGGCAAGTACTGGGCCCTGTAATGACAAAAGCTGGCACGCTCATGTCTATTGCCACCAACACAGCAGCTGACAAAATAAGCTACGAGCGCCCTGTGTGTTGTTGAAACATATGCTGTGGCCGCCTTCTGGGTATTGAGATGATGATGTCACTGCAGATGTGACTTAACGCAAACGTGATATTCGTCTTTGATGATAGTCTTTTTATCAATTGACGATGGCTTTTTATCATTTGCAAGGGGGAGGGGGGTGGGGCTAAAAGTGTAACCTAGCCACACCAATTGTTACTGTGTGGCATTCTGTAGCCTATGACATACCACTTATATTCGCATCAGAAGATGGAACTTCAAAGTTGTGAAACTGGTTGTATGGTTTTATAAGTGACCTAAACAAATACAGCTGCAGTGGACCATTGGACATTTCATTCAGTTTTGTTTTCATATTTTTAACACCTGTATTTTGAAAAACTGTTCACTGTATGAATTGTCAAGCAGTTGCATAGAATTCAGGTGGTATGAGCTGTGAAGTAGTCACTGAAGTCAAGCACACAGTGCCGTGTGGCACACTCAGCAGTTGTGTCGTCCAGTTTATTATCGGCTGCAGTTTGGTGGTGGCCATTTGTGGAGAGGGACAGCTCGTTAATGGTCACATTCACATAGAATTCAGCACAGTGTTTGCAGCTTAGTTCGTAGGTCACGTTGCTGCTTTCTGAGGTGACCCTACGTTTGATGGGGTAGGAAATGCCTTTGACAGGACTGGACTAGGTGATAGTTGGAGGATAAGTTATGGTGTAAGGGGTTGGAACCAGGGGTGGAATAAGGACAGACAGTGACACTGTGTAGGCTGGATGAATTGTGAAACACCATTGTTTGAGGATATTGCAAAGGACATTTATCATTTCTGGACATGACAGTACTGGTCAAATCGTTGTGGACAGTAAGGTGCAGGAGACCTGACTCTGGACAGTGATTTCGATGTGTGAAGGCTTCAACCAGACACCTCCTCGTACTCCACTATACCCTCCTCTTCCTCACCCCATCCATCTACCACAACTACCCACATCAGCAGTCATTGTTACCACTCCAGTATATATATATATATATATATATATATATATATATATATATATATATATATATATATATATATATATATATATATATATATATATATATGTGTGTGTGGGGGGGGGGGGGGGGGGCTGCTTTGTGTGAAAGCTAAAAGAAGAAAAAATCTAACAATCCACTTTTAAATGGGTCTATCTGCTGCTTAGCAGTTCCTCTTAGTGGTGAGAAGCGATCTATCATAACTCACATTGCTAAAATCTAAGAATTCTAATTTATGGCTGTAATCTTGGGCACTGTGACAGTTCATGAGAATATTTTGCATGCAGCCTTTCAAATTATTTCAGAATATCTGGTGAAAATCTCTAGAATTACTCATTCAAAATTTTCTTTAGTTTCAGTAAATTTCAAGTGATCTTCTGACACTCTGTGTTATCATTGATTTTTTATCTTCGTTGTTTAAGTTGTTCAGTTTGTTCCATGGCTCCAGATCTTTTCCAGTTTCTCCAGTTTTCTGATTTTGCTGTAACTTGTTTTTTGCTCTCATTGTTCTACCATTCTCTCTTCTCGTATGCTGAAGTGCTGGTTTGCTTAGGTGGCTCTTATCAGTTGGCATGTTCAGTTATGTTATTTCATCTTGGAATTGTTGTGTTGTTTCTTGTGTTATGGTAAGTTGATCTCTGTTGTATTTTTATTATTTTTATGACACTTTTGTACCTTCACAAAGCAAAAAATTAATTTTAGTTTTAAACTGATAGTGATCAGAATCAAATTTACCTTATCGGACTACTTTAACAAACATAATTTCTGTATTATTTGTTTTAGAAGTAGCCACATGATTCCAGAATAAAATCATCTAATACTATTTGGTTACGTCAATGTGCAAATAGGCAAGGAAAAATTTTAAAATAATAGTAAGAAATAATCTGGCATAGACAGAAACTAACAGAAACGTGTAGGACTGATAAACACCTGCATAATTTTTCAGGGTAATGTAACGTCTTAAGAAAACTTGCAAGAACAGCTAAAACATCAGTGGGTTATTATTTTATTGAAATCGTAATTACTATGTGGCCAGGCTTGCTTTGGGGATGGAAAGTGGCTTAAGAATAATTAGTATCTTACTGAAGAGATGGAAGTAAATTCTATAATTTGTTCTGAAAATAGGTCTGCTCCCTCCAAAGCCAAAAGACAGTTTTTTAATGTACTTCAGAATAATCATGACATGTACCTGGATTGTAAGTAATTACGGATGGTGAGTTAATGCCTGGATCCATTTAAAGAGTTATATTGTAATGCACATGTAAATCATCTGTGTGTTCTTGTATTTTCCTTGTTGTTTGGTGACAAAGTATCTTCTCCGATATTAATTAGTAATGTGCATTTGACTTCTTTAAATTGCTTTGTATTTTTGTATACTGAAATGGAAGTATCATATTGCGGGTTGCAGTGCTTGCTGGAGCGAATGTCTTTACCAAAATGTTCTACAGAACATCAGAAAATTAGAGTAAGTAAGGGAAGTTTGCAAAGTGTAATTTTTTCCATGCCTCGATTTGATTATCTGCAGTTTGGCATGTGGTGCTGTCTTGCTTTGTTAACAAAGGTGTACCACTGCTGAGCATTGGAAGTACTCACTGGACCATCTCTGCAGGTTATCTTGCTTCTGTGGTTTGTAGTATCCAGCATCCAGCTTAAAAAAAATACTTGTGTAGTAAAAGTGTACAGACTAAATGGCACATACGCTGTCACAATTATAAGCATTTACTACACTCAAATTGTAATCCTTAGGGTATCAGTGTTGAGAGAGACACCTAGGAAATAGGTTTCCCAAAGTTATTTACTGGTTGAAAGAGGATGAAACAAAGACGGTCCCACCTGTTTCAGAATGATGCTAACCAATTATTAGAACCCATTATGACTAAAATGTGCCAGGGTACGGGCTGTTTTGTTTTTGTACCCATGGACAAAAACTCCATTTTAAAAAGTTGAAGAAAGCATAAAGTTTCTTAACTGCGAATCTTGTTCAGATATTTTATGTTGATGGGATTAACAGCTATCCCTGTTACATTACTCGTACTGCACAGCAATATCTCAGTTTTTGTAGTTACAAATGAAAGTGTGTTGGTCAACAACAAACATGAATTGTTTGATTTACACAAACATTCTCTCTAACCTTCTGAGTGCACCTTCAAGGCTGACTCAAACCTTAATTGTCACTGATGTTTCCACCTGTAATTCACATCACAGCAGCTTTTGCTAGCTTCCATGTCACTATACTCGATTCGTAGTAAGAATAAACCTGATGTAAAAAAACACAAACGGGATGATTGGTTAGCAGCTGTAGCTCTGGTGTAGTGTTGTTGTTCTGCTTTTGGAAGTATGTCCAACTTATGTATTAGATATTTATTACTTTGTCACTGTAAATGAAAGTTCGACATTCTAATGTATTAACAGCCGTAAATATTTTTATTTAAAAAATCGTGTACATTCAGTCTCTGCACGCGCTACTTGTGCTCCGATTGTATCACTGTTCATATGTACCACGAAAATGGATGACACTGCTTTCTGCTTCATAGTGGAACGTGCGTGCGGAACACCATTAATGGCTAGAAACAACTTGTTCTTAACATTTCTCACAACATTAAAGAGAAAAACAAGCTTTGAAATTCATTGTGGAATACACTATAATAAATAAAACGGCCACAGCTACAGTTGCAAGCTGGGCGTAATCGGTGGTGTCGTTGGTCGATGATCGCTCAGACCAGTGAGCAGTGGTTCGAAACTTTTTTTTTAATACCTGAATCATTTAAATATGAAATTCATCAATATGTGGTAATTAACTCATACTTCACCATCATTTTTTTAAAGAAAAATCCATATCTTCTCATTTCTAATTACATAGCACATGCAGAATTCTGGTTTCCAATGCAAATACACATTCTTAGCAATCAATATGTTATAAAAGATCGTTAAAGATTTTGAAGTCAAGAAAACTTTACACAATTGTTTGGAGAAAAATGAAAAATCAAATACTCTTTGTTTGAATGTGCCCTCTGTTTTATAGGATAGATTTTGTCTCACACGAGCCAGAGTGATTAGTGTGGACTTTCTGACGCCTTGGGATTCTGTTGTTGATCGCATCGTTATCAGTGTAACAGTACTGAAATGTAATGCTTTTTTCAGAGTCTGATTTGGAAGGAATTCTGAGATTACCAGGTGAATGATTATACCACCTTCAGCGGCTTCAATATTTAACTACATTTTGAAATCCCAGCAGTGCGCTTTTACACCACACACAGCTCATGTGAAAAAGTTACCCTTGTTAAAGTCAGAAATTTTCATCACTCTTGTTTTATTTACAGTACTATGTTAGCACAAATCAGATCACCTAAGAAGTGCAGCACCTGAGGTTTACCATTATTTCTTTCTGTTTGAAAATTAAATGACATTTGAGGCTATATTATTTTTTGCTCATGTCTTTTTACGTCTTTACTGTTCACATCACTGCAAGTTAGTTGGACCAGGTGGCTGGCTAGTGCTCTCAAAGTTAATTGTGCCGGTAAAGCTGCTACCCCATATTATCACTGAGTCAATCTACGTGTAACATGCAGCATAAGATGTATCCTCATTATCTTACTTGACTGTACTCGAGACAGATTGGCTTTTGCTCCACATGAAACGAAATCCAATAAGGTTCCAGAAATGCAGAATAATACATAGTGTAATGTTTACATGAGGTTTATTCTTACGATAAACGGAGTATAGTCTTTAAATCATGCGAAAAACAGTGAAAGTGCTATGACATGAAATATTGTCAGTGAACCTCGAAAGTAATAAAATCGGTGGCAATGAAAGTTAGTTTTAGAGAGGTGCTCAGATCCCCCAATGGTTAAGGCAGGAAATCTGGGTGTGAGTCATGGTCTGACACAAATTTTCGTTTGTCACAACACATTTATCATGTTACAGGTTCTGTATTGGTGAAAGGCTGTCACTGATGTCATTTCACACATTGCACTTCATTGATTTCATCTGCATTGACTCCATTAGTTACATTTCAATGATTTGAATTATATTAAAATTTTGAAAGACAACACTATTTCTGCTAAGACAGTATATTTGTTTTTGTTTAAGCTTCGAAGCCATTTTCAAGTGTACAATTCAACATATATGGAACATCCAAACAACCAGGAAATCTAAACATGTGTTGTATTGTACAGTTAGATCCCCTGGTTGTTGTTTGTATATCATATGACATAATCTATGCAAATCTTCTCTACAAAATGCCTCTGTAGCTTAAACTGACCAATAGTTGTTCAAATAAACACAAATATACAGTTTAGTGGAAATAGGTCTTCTGAAAATTTCCAAGTGATAGTGAAACAAAACCTAACAAAACTAATTGGGTACAATCTCTTCTTAACAACTGGGTGAAAATGCCATCCTGAGAGGTGTCTCCAGTAATATCTAGGTCCAAACATGTTAGATTTCTGACCTAAATATGAGTCCTTCAACTCGTGAGAAAAAGCACATTTCTCTTCTCTCCAAACTAAATGTGAAACACTTTGACACACTCCATATCTCAGCAGTAGCAACATTTAATGAAAACCGTGTGACTACTTTACAGAAATTTCAGTATAAACTGCCAAACAATTAGTCGAGGGAAGTTGGAGCAGCAAATTTCTGAACTTTTTCATCTTGCATTTCAATTAAACCACAAATTGTCTCATATCCTCCATTACTACTACTGATAAAATTATATCATATTTTTAATAGTAGACATAATTCGAAAGCAGTAAAAAGTAATAAATATTTCTTAATTTAGTGAATTCCATAATAAATTATTTTTATGTTTTTGTAGTTAGAACCCTACAGTTTGAAGATAGTTAACAAAAGTCATATTGCACCACCACCTGTTGCAATGAAAAATCTTCATTGTTGTTACCACTTTAGAGTATTGCTAATAATAATAATAATAATAATAATAATAATAATAATAATAATAATAATAATAATACCCATGGAGGCCCGGGAAAAGAATAGGCTTCCGGTATGTTCTGCCAGTCGTAAAAGGCGACGAAAAGAACATACCACTAATATGGCTAACCCCCCTTTTAGTGTGATTAGTTGGTTCAGGACAGAACTAAAGAAGCCTCAGACAAGCGCCGTCATGGTCGGGGATGACGCTTGAACCCTATGCCCGCCCACAATGGTAATGACACTGCTAGCCAACTGGAAAATGATTCAAATCCAAATAGAGGTGTTTTGCAGGACATGCTTCCTGCAACCACCCTAGAAGGAAAACAAAGACAGAGGATGAGCTGGTCAGATGAAGTTAATCGACACCTCGTGTTCTGTTATTACCAAGCAACAAACCTAGGAACCAACACAACTGGATACAGATCACAAGTATACACAACATTTATTACCAGGTACCCAGAATTAAAATTTTTAACATAACAACGACTAGCTGATCAGATCCGTGTAATAATCAAAAATAACAGGATACCCCAGTCAGAATTAGAAAACATCAAACAACAAGTACAACAAATACTGGAACAAAATAATGTGCAATCAGAAGAAGAAGAAGAAAATACAGTAATGGACTCAAACATCCCAGAGCAAACAAACAAAGAACAA
This sequence comes from Schistocerca americana, assembly GCF_021461395.2. Taxonomy (NCBI): domain Eukaryota; kingdom Metazoa; phylum Arthropoda; class Insecta; order Orthoptera; family Acrididae; genus Schistocerca; species Schistocerca americana. Next base: position 136,899,464 of record NC_060127.1, read on the forward strand.
CACGCATCAATTAAACAATCAGAGCAAAACGAAATCTTAAGGCAGCCACCAGAACAAGCACAAATAGAACACGAAGTGACACACATGTTAGATATAGAAGAAAAATTTCAGCTGACACATATAGAATACAAAGACACAAATACAGACATTAGACCATTCTCGCATAGACCGCCAAATAACCCACAAGTCGAAACAACAATAAAAACTATCAACACAATCGTACACAACAAAATAAATGAAAACACAACTATGGAAGAGTTACAACAACTGGTTTATATAGGAGCACTCACTACACTAAATATACACACTAAGCAGAGATCAGAACCGACCAACACACAGAAGAAACCCACTAAACCAGCATGGCAACACAGGCTACAGATCAGAATAGAAAAACTGAGAAAAGACATCGGACAGCTAACACAATTTATAAGAAATGAAATGTCAGAAAAAAAACGAAAAAGGTTAGGTAAAATCTCACAACAAGAAGTGATAGAGCAATTAGATGAAAAAAAGCAGAAATTACGAGCATTGGCCAAATGACTTAGAAGATACAAAAATAAGTGAAAATAGAAGGAAACAAAACCAAACATTCAACACAAACCAAAAGAAATTTTACCAGACAATAGATAACACACACACTAAAATAGACAATCCACCAAACATAACAGACATGGAACACTTCTGGAGCAACATATGGTCAAACCCGGTACAACATAACAGGCATGTACGGTGGATACAAGCAGAAACACACATACAAGATGATACCACAAATGCCTGAAGTGATAATTTTGCAACATGAAGTCACCCAAGCAATTAATTCTACTCACAATTGGAAAGCCCCTGGAAAAGATAAAATAGCAAATTTCTGGCTAAAGAAGTTCACCTCAACACATTCACATCTAACTAAATTATTTAACAATATAATAGAGGGAAACATTCCACGTGGGAAAAATTATATATAAAAACAAAGATGACGTGACTTACCGAACGAAAGCGCTGGCAGGTCGATAGACACACAAACGAACACATACATACACACAAAATTCAAGCTTTCGCAACAAACTGTTGCCTCATCAGGAAAGAGAGAAGGAGAGGGAAAGACGAAAGGATGTGGGTTTTAAGGGAGAGGGTAAGGAGTCATTCCAATCCCGGGAGCGGAAAGACTTACCTTAGGGGGAAAAAAAGGACGGGTATACACTCGCGCGCGCGCACACACACATATATCCATCCACACATATACAGACACAAGCAGACATATTTATTTAGTCTTTAAATATGTCTGCTTGTGTCTGTACATGTGTGGATGGATATGTGTGTGTGTGTGCGCGCGAGTGTATACCCGTCCTTTTTTCCCCCTAAGGTAAGTCTTTCCGCTCCCGGGATTGGAATGACTCCTTACCCTCTCCCTTAAAACGCACATCCTTTCATCTTTCCCTCTCCTTCTCTCTTTCCTGATGAGGCAACAGTTTGTTGCGAAAGCTTGAATTTTGTGTGTATGTTTGTGTTCGTTTGTGTGTCTATCGACCTGCCAGCGCTTTTGTTCGGTAAGTCACCTCATCTTTGTTTTTATATATAAATTATTTAACAGTTACATTGCAGACCCATACACATTCCCTGATACACTTACACATGGAATAACTTATCTGAAACCTAAAGATCAAGCAGACACAGCAAACCCAGCTAAATATCGCCTCATAACATGCCTACCAACAATATACAAAATATTAACTTCAGTCATTACACAGAAATTAATGACACATACAACACAGAACAAAATTATAAATGAAGAACAAAAAGACTGTTGCAAAGGAGCATTAGGATGTAAAGAGCAACTGATAATAGATGCAGAGGTGACATATCAAGCTAAAACTAAACAAAGGTCACTGCACTACGCATACATTGATTACCAAAAAGCTTTTGATAGTGTACCCCACTCATGGTTACTACAAATATTGGAAATATACAAAGTAGATCCTAAATTGATACAGTTCCTAAACATAGTAATGAAAAATTGGAAAACCACACTTAATATCCATACAAATTCAAATATTACATCACAGCCAATACTGATTAAGCATGGAATGTACCAAGGAGACTCATTAAGTCCTTTCTGGTTCTGCCTTGCTCTGAACCCACTATCCAACATGCTAAATAATACAAATTATGGATACAATATTACTGGAACATACCCACACAAAATCGCACATCTGCTATACATGGATGATCTAAAACTACTGGCAGCAACAAATCAACAACTCAATTAATTACTAAAGATAACAGAAGTATTCAGTAATGATATAAATATGGATTTGGAACAGACAAATGTAAGAAAAATAGCATAGTCAAGGGAAAACACACTAAACAAGAAGATTACATATTGCATAACCACAGCAAGTGCATAGAAGCGATGGAAAAAACAGATGCCTATAAATATCTAGGATACAGACAAAAAATAGGAATAGATAATACAAATATTAAAGAAGAACTAAAAGAAAAATAAAGACTAACAAAAATACTGGAAACAGAATTGACAGCAAGAAACAAGACAAAAGCTATAAATATTTATGCTATACCAATATTGACCTACTCATTTGGAGTAGTGAAATGGAATAACACAGACCTAGAAGCACTCAATACACTTACACGATCACAATGCCACAAATATAGAATACATCACAAACATTCAGCAACTGAAAGATTCACATTAAGCAGAAAGGAAGGAGGAAGGGGATTTATCGATATAAAAAACCTCCATTATGGACAGGTAGACAATTTAAAAATTCTTTCTAGAACGAGCAGAAACTAGCAAAATACACAAAACAATCACTCATATAAATACATCGGCTACACCACTGCAATTTCGTAACCACTTCTACAACCCTTTAGATCACATAACATCAACAGATACGAAGAAAGTAAATTGGAAAAAGAAAACACTACATGGCAAGCACCTGTATCATCTTAACACAGCCACACATCGATGAAGATGCATCCAACACATGGCTAAGAAAAGGCAATATATACAGTGAGACGGAGGGATTCATGATTGCAATACAGGATCAAACAATAAACACCAGATATTACAGCAAGCATATTATTAAAGATCCCAATACCACAACAGATAAACGCAGACTTTGCAAACAACAAATAGAAACATTAGATTACATCACAAGTGGATGTACAATACTAGCAAATACAGAATACCCCAGAAGACATGACAATGTAGCAAAAATAATACATCAACAGCTTGCCTTACAACATAAACTTATAAAACAACAGGTTCCCACATACAAGTATGCACCACAAAATGTACTGGAGAACGATGGATACAAATTATACTGGAACAGAACAATTATAACAGATAAAACACCACCACATAACAAACCTAACATCATACTCACCAATAAAAAGAAGAAATTAACACAACTAATCGAAATATCCATACCCAATACAACAAATATACAAAAGAAAACAGGAGAAAAAATTGAAAAATACATCCGACTGGCTGAGGAAGTCAAGGACATGTGGCATCAGGATAAAGTTGACATTATACCAATTATACTATCAACTACAGGAGTCATACCACACAATATCCACCAGTACATCAATGCAATACAGCTACATCCAAACTTATATATACAACTACAGAAATCTGTAATTATTGACACTTGTTCAATTACCCGAAAGTTCCTAAATGCAATGTAACATATACCGTACAGTTAAAGGAAGTGACGCTTGATCAAAGTCCGTGTCACCTTCCATTTTTAACCAGACATTTCGTCTGAGACAAGAAAGAAATAATAATAATAAGAAGAAGAAGAAGAAGAAGAAGAAGAAGAAGAAGCAAGAAGTTATTCAGTTACAGAAATTTTTATGGATCATTTTGACACTATTATAAAGAACCTCAAAAAAGCAAACCAAGTATCAAAACCACACACACACACACACACACACACACACACACACACACACACAAACAATCTAAAAGATCTAATATCACTAACAGTAAAACTTATAATGCACCCAATTTCTGAATACTTGTAAAGTAAGAGAACAAAGGTTCTAGACATGTGAACCACAGATGTCAACATAGGGGTGTGGTGTATCATTTAGTTATAGATGCCATTCCGACCTCTGAACAGTGTTGAGCATTTATCAGGTACTGATGTGAAGTGCGTTATGTAGAGTATGGTTGAATGTTGGGCCTGTATCCACATAAATACTGTGATGATAAACTTTTTCAGTACTCATGATAATTTCTGACATTCAGACCTATTAGCAATAATAAGAGTTCTTCATTGCAGCTGTCAGTAGTACAATACGATTTCTGATAAAAAAATAATGGCAGTTTTCTTTGTTGTTTCTAGTTACTTTTATTTCTTGGTTTTTCCTTTTAATTTTTTTTATATTTTATTTTGTTTTTGTCATTGACTTATTAATGATGAGGTTGGTGGGGTTGATACAGACATTTTTTCGCTTTAAGAAACTGAAAGGGAGGAGGAAGGATGGGAGATGGAGAATAGTTCTATTCTTAGTTCTGAAGTACCAGATATCAACATCCGACATTAGTAATTATGTCATTTCCAGTGAGAATGTACAGTCAGTTAACTGTCTTTCAGCATCATTGCAATCATATGTTGTAAAGAAATGCAGGAAATGACTGGTTATTTTCTCTCTCTCTCCATATCAGTTCATAATTCATTGTGTATTGTTCCTACTCCTGTATGGAAAGAAAATGTAGTAAATGCTTGGCTGCTGACTAATTGATGCTTGAGCAGTGTTAGAACATTTGGTGCAGTACATTTGCAACTCCAAAATGAAAAAAACTGTGAAGCATGAACACAATTTTTTGCAATTTGACTATCACGATCAGTATCATCCTGACAAAAAGATTCTTATTGTTGCGAACCCTACTTGTTTCGCCCTCCCTCAATCTCCCCACCCAGTCTCCCAAATAATATGTCCTGCAGACAATAAATGTGATGTGTGTGTTACACAAGCAGTTGATTGTTTTGTAAGATGGAATCTCCTTATAAAAGGACATGGGATTTTGTTGATATATATTCCCCACGTTTTACTGCCATGGCAGCTGATTTACATGAGTACGCTAAGTGCAGTCTCAGTTTTCTAGCGTGGGGACGTCATAAACTTTAAAGTGTTTGGTAGGTTAGGAGGGATGTATTTATTGCCTTCCCTGAGAAAAAATCTGTTGACAGTTTGAGAGAAATGTAAATGGAAGTGTCCAGTGTGGTACACCCTGCCTATTCCATCCTCTTCAAGAAAGATACTGCCACACGTGTGAGTTGTGTTTGGTATTGCAGAAGCGTGCACTGAGTTTTGTGATGATGATCCACTGTAACATGAGGTGTGGAGTGTTGCGTCCCATTGACCAGTTTCCACTGTACACTAGTCCGCAGCTTTATTTCTCGGCTGGAACTGGATGCCTTACTCATCACATTATTTGTTGCTGTGTAATACCTAGAATGATTTACTGGAGTGAATTGGCAGAGGCTTTTAGTAGTATTCGCGAGCCACAATTTTGCAGCAACATTGACAGTTACTCTTGATGGCACCTCTTTGTTTTTGCGTTTTATGCTTTTTATAGATTGATTTTCTTACCAAAAGCTTTAGAGATGTGGCTAGGCAGTTATTGTTAAGCTTTATAGAGTAATTTTGTAGAAGTTTTGTTTATTTACAGTGAAATTCTGTAGTGAACTACATATTTTGACAAAATCGTGCTCGATATTCTGCAACTGTGACGGTAAAGATGTAATATTGCATCTACACCATCTGATCAAAAGTAACCAGACATCTGTTATAGCAGCGTGTCGGCCCTTTGCCTTTGTCAACTTGAACTCAGCTGAGGACACTTTACACGAGGTGTCTGAACTCTCTGGAGAAATGACAGACAGATTTTTTGTAATGATCTGAGACCAGAGTAGTTAGTGATATTGGACATTCGTGTCTGGAGCAAAGTTGACTTCCTGACTTATCCCAATGGAGTTCCATTGGGTTCAGGACTCTGGACAAATCAGCCCATTTGAGGAATGTTACTGTCACCTCTCGGCTGTTCCTCTACCGTACGCAGAATACGGTGCTGTAAAATGTGCTCGTATCTTTCTGCATTTAGAATATTCTTAGGTGAAATAATGGGACAACACCGCAAGCGTGAAAAGATCGTCACTACTGTAACGCCATCTCCTCTGTACTTCATTGTCACCACTACGCATGGTGATGCAGGTCTTTGCCAGTCACACACACTTCTATCAGAATGCACAGGGGATAGTGCAGTTCATCACTCCAAACTACTTGCTTTCTGTCATCCTCTGTACAGTGTCACTGCACCACCTGCAGAAATTTGTGGCTTACGAGCAGCTGCTTGACCTTTCTTTCTAAATCCTTACACGCAGCCACTGTGTTACAGGACAGCTTGTAGCACGTAGAAACTCGAGAGTGATTTTGTGAGAGTTCCCTTTTTACGACCATCCTCCACAGTGGTCAATGGCCGCTGCCTCTCGGTACACAAGAAAGGGACTTCACATCCCGTCGACATAAAGATTGTTAGAGATAAATGTGAGAGATCTGGTCCTAGTGTAGCCTTTCTATTTCACAACCACGTCACCTACTCTGACCGGGGCTGTTTGAGGAGGATTGAAATGTCCTTCACGGACGTGTTGCTCAAGTAATATCGGGTGACTTGTCGATATACGAAGTTGAGGAGCTCTCCCGACTGATCCATTCTGCTTTTAATGTTTATCTACGGGCAACACAGTACTCGTCACCTTTTTATACTAGTGGATCCACCTCTTGTGACATCTAGTGGTCAGGCCAACTTTACGTTACATAGCAGTGTCCAGGTACTTCTGATCAGATAAGTGTTTGTATTCTCTGTCTCTGTCCGTCTCTCGCTGTGTGTGTGTGTGTGTGTGTGTGTGTGTGTGTGTGTGTGTGTGTGTGTGTGTACAGTTTTCAAGTTACTTCAATTAGAAGATTGAGGGAGTGGGGGGAGGGAGAGGTAGTGTGTCTTGCTGAGAACCACAGTTTCCTTCCACAATCTGTGACATCAAGTAATTTGATTGCTGTGTGCTGTAATTTTCAAAGTGAACAAAGTACTTCAGTTTTAATTTTAGTTTTGATGTTTCAGTAGTGACAGTACTAGTAGTTATTTTAATTTGTGTCTTTTGACAATGGTGAGCTGAATGACTTCCTCTTTTATGTTAGTACAAGTTACTGAGAAACAGTTCTATCACCTGGATTTGATGGTGAAAACATTTTTGTTTTATGTTCTCACATTGTCTGATGCATGCATTATGTTCATAGTCTCTTTCATCTAATATGTGGATAGATCCTTTCCAAAGTGATAAAACTACTTCTAATGTTTCACATCCCTGAAAGCTGTTTTTCATTATGTGAATTATGGAACACATTGTGTGAATTGGTGAATGATTATAAAGTCATTCTGCAACTGCCTTCACTTCTGATATTTGTATGTGACCACTCTTTGGTTCTATTATCAGTTGTTTCTTACCTCATGTGGATGAGCATATTACGTCTCCATTCTTACTGAATAAGCTACACAAATTAGTTTTCACGTATTCGTATTTGGTACACGACAAGAAATCACACCCAAGCCAATACTTCCCTGACTGAAAAACACACAAAAACACACACACACACACACACACACACACACACACACACACAGTGGACAGCGGGAGGGAGAGGGGGGGAGGGGGGGGGAGGGAGGGAGAGAGAGAGAGAGAGAGAGAGAGAGAGAGAGAGAGAGGAAAAGATGGATTAATATTGAAGATAATTAAAAATGGCAGTTCACCATTTTAGTGTACAGTCGAAGCATAGCTCTCGGAAAAGTATTTCAGTTCTAAATTTTTGCAGTTTTCTGCACAGGATACCTTTATGTGTATAATGTAAAGCCTATTCCAGTGTTACATATGAGGTTTGCCATTATCTTCATATGGTTTCTTAGTTTAGTTTTTTATTTTGTGTGTTGACTGTTCCATGTGTGTGCGTGAACACGGTGTTTTGACAACATGAAATAAATGCCATTTTGGACTGGCACATTAAGCCGTATTCCTTTTTATTTTTCCGTCAAAACTGACAAACCTGGACTACTGCATATAGTTACTTACTTCAAAATTCCATTGATAACTGTGTTATATGGTGTGTTGTATGTTTGACTATCATTGGAAACTCTTACTTTATATGTTTAAATTGTAATGGTTTTAGATTTTGTCCTTGTCACTACACAGCCATAAACAATATCACATAGTGAAGTATAAGGAACTACAGTTGACTGTTTCATGCCATTCTTCAGTTAAAAGAATAATTCCAAAATCTGTGCAGCTGATGTCACATGGGATAATACTGTTGCAGAAGTAAACATACACCCTCAGATCATAAACAGCAACAGATAACCCAGAATGGTGTAAGGTATGTCTTGAATCCTAAGGTAATAGCTTATTTTGCCTTGCAAACTGAGAGTTCTTCATATAAACACAAGCAAATAACTGAATTTGACAGAAGACATGTAAGTCTAATGAGGGTGGTGGATGGTCATCCTGAAAAAGTTTCATTACGATACAACTGTGTATGATAAGGAGATGATAGTCCCTTGATAAAAGTGGTGTAATGTAAAGGGAAATTGAAGTTTCTGTGAACTAGCCAACGAGGAGTATTCGCGCAGCAGTTAGTGCAGGAAAGAATAAAAGTGTCCCAAGGAATAATTTGGTTCGGAGTGGTGGGGCCGTTTCAATTAAATTATGTAACAGTATATTGAAGGTGGTGTTTAGGCTGTCAAGTATGATGAGTTAATAAGAGCAGTTGAACATAGACACAGGCTGATCTGTTTAAAAAGAGAGAGCCAAAAAATGGGAAAGGAAGTACAGAATAAATAGCTGCAGTGGATGGGTTTAGAGAGGTAGTTCTCTACCTGCTTGGGGAATGGGTGTGTCACCATCATCATTTGTTACATTGGCTCGATCAGACTGTGTAAAAATCGGACTGTGAAAAAACTGTGACTTTGTATGGGCACTTACGATCGTGCAGTTGAGTGCCCCACAATAATAATAATAATAATAATAATAATAATAATAATAATAATAATAATAATAATAATAATAATAATAATAATAATAATAATAATCATCATCATCATATCTATGCTTAGGAAGGCACAGCTTGCCCAGCAGCCTGCAAAATTGCACTGTCTGCTTCAAGGATGCCGTTCGTAGTAAAGAAAAAGTACAGTTTAGCCCCTCTCTGTGTTGCCTTCATCTTTGTCAGATTGACACAATTGGAAAACTTCTATAGGCAGAATCGTCTCCGAATGGTAAAACACTCGCCTTGACCACCAAATTAATTTTATTTATAGTCATGTGACACATTTTGTGAGAAACCAACCGTCAGATCTTTGGCTGAAATATAAGACGGCATATTAAAAAGAGTAAATTGAAATAGTGATGTAGCAGACATAAGTTGGAAGCTTCACAAGGAAAACAGTTTCACAAGTAGGTTGCATTAGTGAAGGTAACACCTCTGACGTAAGATGATATTGTGGCAAATATTTATTAAAAACTATGTACGTAAGTTAGGTCCTATGACATCAGGCATAATTGCTACATGCCAAACATTTATAAAAATTAAATATGTGATTTAAATTCTTTGTACAAGAAAAATAATTGCTAACAGAAGGGTTTGTATCTCTACCACCAAGTCTGTAGCTGCAGTGCTCAACATTTCTGGGATTTGAATATAAGAAAGTGGAGCATATGGAAAATAGCCAAGTATAAAAATTTGGACTAAATAAAAATAGTACAGAATGAGATCATAGTTATAAGAAAATCGATAAAAATAAAGCTTTAATAAAAAAAAAGGTAGGTGGAAGGAAGTGGCAGGGACAATTATTAAGAACGAAAGGAACCATTGACATTTGTTGCCTAATAGCAAGTTAGATATCCTCTGCTGGATTGCAATTACACTTGAAAACACCAATGGGATGCCAGTCAAGTATTCAACAAAAACAATACACAGCCAAGGCTGTGACATTATGAAAATTGCACTTTATAGTGATAGTGCCAAATATAAAGTGAAATAAATTTGGAGACCTGGTTCTACTTCGTCTATTTGATTTGAAAGCATTTTTATTTAATATGTTTTACACAATTAACAAATTTCAGCCGAAAAGACCGCTCTCAAGTCCTATATAAGTACAAAGGCACTGGTAACATGTAGACATACTCATGTCATAGCTATAGCACTTGACAATAGCCTACAAATAGATACAAAATGATGTGCAAAACTTAAACATGAAAGTAACGTGTCGCAAAATGTGCTACAGCAAGTAACGTAGCTTGATGAAACTTGGACAATACGTTGAAAGAACTGCTGCAGTGTGCCACAGAAGGTAACTGAAAGAAGCATGCAGTGAAATGAACAGGAATGACACTTTTATTTGAAGACAATAATTATATGGAAGTCACTCAGCTTTGATGGTTCCTTGGTCATTACAAAAGCTGGGAAATGGTTCTTAATGGGGTGTGTAATCATCATGGAGGCAATGCATGCTCTGCACCGTGCTTCCATGCTGGCCACAAGATTGGTAATGAGTTCTTGTGTTCGGGCATTTCACTTCTACATCAGCATGGTTATCAACTGCTAGGTGGTTGCTGGTGCCTGTGGACATGCTGCAATCTGTGTTCCCAGTGAATGGGAAGGCGAGGGTCTGGGGAGTGGGCAGGTTAGTCCATTCGCTGAAAAGACTCTCGTTCAAAGAGCTGCTCCACCTGTGCTATTTGATGTGGTCGCACAAATTCATCCGTAAAAATGAAATGGGGCCGAATGCATCCCAAAAAGACACTCATGGGGAAGGATTGCAGTATCACAGTAACATTGATCGGCGAAAGTAACGTGTCCAAAGATATGGAAGTCAGCACACCCATGCAACATTATGCCTGCCCACACCAGAAGACCTGGAGCATAAAAATGATTAGGTTCGACAATGTTCCTGGTTGCATTACGTGTTCCCACCTTTCACCCCATCAGTGTGCATCTGGAATCACTACTCAAACTGAAGCTGCTCTCATCCAAAAAGGACATGGACCCCACTCGTCATTGGTCCAGTTCCCTATGTTTGTGGCACGATCACACACGGTACTGCCGATGTGTGGGTATCGACAGAACCGACATACCAATTGCTGGGGAAAGGGACTGTCCCCGTGCAGTTGCTGTGCCAATTTGGTTTGTGAGCCTTGTAGTCCTGTTAAATGTGTGACAATTTCACCTCCTGTTTGACATGGATCTCTTATTGTGTTCTTGCACTTGCACTTGCACTTGCACTGCTGTTAGACATGGGTCTCTTCTTGCCTGTTGCACAATGTAGCGGTCTTCTGCTGCTGTAGTTAACATGTCTTATATCTCTATATTTCATTTCATAGATCTGGTGACGGGATTTTTTTTTTCTAAATGTGTCATATGATTATGAATAAAATTATGTTGGTGATAGAGACAAGTGTTGTACCGTTTATAGCCAACATGGTCCCAGATATAGAGAAGTTTTGTTGAAAATAAAAGAATATTCTCTTCTTGAATTCAGGGATACTATATCCACATTCACCGTTGTCCCACTTGAAGGACAAGAATTTTGAAACTGCCAATCTAAACACTTGGGGACACTGCCGCTCTCATCCACACTATAAATCCAGTTTTTATTAAAAAGATAACTAACAAAATTGAAGAGAATCAGACACAAAAGCCACTTAGCCTCCATAGACCTTATAAAAGCTTCTGATAAGGCTTGTGGAATAATGGGGATAAGAGGTCATGTATTACATTTGACATGTGCTGTAATAAGCATGCACAAAGATGGCACCATTTACTTGGGCTGAAAAGCTGAATTGATGCTAGTTTCAAATAGGTAGGAATGCTATTTTAACAAGCCATGCTTTGGCAGTAAGAGGATTACATCAAAGAAGAAATATGCCTGTGGACATAATATGTAAACAATATAACACGAAGATAATAGCAGAAATCTAAAACTGTGGTTTTTGTGGGAAATTATCTTAGAAGAGGAAATATTATTCTTAATAAAGAAGCATTATGATAAGTTAAACAGTTTAAATCTTTTGACTACGAAATTAAATTTCAATGGTATAAGAATGTTGAGGAAATGGACAAAATCATGCACATATGTATACTTGAGAGGCAGTAGTTGATTCCTTAAAGTGTAACTTGGAAATAAATAAATTGAAATTTTAACACGCCATGATTGTTCAGTTTATTGTGAGTCAGTCATGGATCATAAATAAAAGAACAGAGTTCAGGCTATGGAAAATAATATGTCTCAGAATGATTTAAGTGACGGATTGGACCAATTTGGGGACCAATCGGACATCTGTAGATCAAGTCGACCAAAATGGAACAAAAAATGGAGTGAGCTCGTTAATGGAATGAGTAATTGAAGATTGTCTTCCAAAATCTTGAGACATGAACCTGAAGTAAACTGGGCAACCTGTGGTGTATTTATTTTGGTCCTGTAAAAGGGGGAATAAAACTGATAATGACACAACAAAATGAATGCACTGCAGTTTCCCCAGAGTCCAAGACCTACAAAAGCAACTAAAACAAAACTTACCTGTCATCCCTGACAGTAAACTAACATTATATTTATGTATTGTGCTTAAACCTAACAAAAAATTTCAGTTGTAGAAAATGTCTTAAAAGTTCTTCCTAGTCTTTCTTAAAGTGCCTTGTCCTCCATGTTGTTTATCTGTGGTTTTTCTGAACAGCAATTCTGTTCTCAGTCCAAACCATAGTCCCAAGTTCTTTAGCCAGAATAGTCTTCTTCCTGGACTACATCTACTATCAATCTTTGCTTCAAGTATTATTTGAAACAGGCTGTATTATTTGTTGTTCTGCCTTATATGGCAAAAGTATTAGTGTTTCCTTCTTTTGGTATTGAAAATTTCAAAATCTCTGTTCATGTGCCCCAGAACTGCTACTGTTGTGACTTTATCTGTCCACAGTATCCTCAATATCCTTCAATATGCCCACATTTCAAACGCCTTCCAGTTCTTACCTAATATGGTGGTAAGTGTCCATGACTCTTCTTTGTAGAGTAGGATGCTGGAACACACAGCATCAGAGTAATAGAGTGCAAGGAGTAGTCTGTTTGTTGTGGCTAGTCAAATTTCCTTCTTTTCTGGGAAAGAACTTCTGGCCCGTTTGATTCTGCAGCGAATTTCTTGGTAGGAGTCCCAGTTATCATTGATTTCGCACCCAAAATATTTACATGACGAAACCCTTTCGATCTTTTCATTATTGAGTGAAAGAGCGCCCTGAATTTCACCTCATTCTCTGCTCACAACTACTCATTTTGTTCTGCTGTTGTTCTCTTCAGGAACACTGCCTAGTAGTTCTTGGAGGCCTTGTAAGGTTGTTGCTTGATAGTGTTATCAGCTGTATCTCATAACACGGTCAATCATCATTCTTGGTACTTTCCGTCTAGAGCATCTTGGAAAATCTTTTCAGAATAGTCGTTGAAAAGTAGTAAGGAGAGAATGCAACCCCTTTTCCACAACTGAAAATTCTTCTTCTGACAGCTGAACATACACAGACACCAACTCTCTGGTTCCAGTGCAGACTTCCGTCCAGTTGGATGTCACGATCATCAAGCCCCAGTTCACCTAAGAACCCAGATAGAAAAATTTCTGTATATATAATGGTGCAATAGACAGGCTCATTTAGGTAATAATATAACCACAGTTTTTTCAAAGTACAGATCCTTCTTTCTTACCAGTCTGTTGCTATCTGACTTTTACCTCTCTCTCCTGCCACTTGTTAAGTAGAAACCTATTTGTTTCTATAGTTAGTAGTAGCTTAAGGACCATTTGCCTTTTTGTTGTTTTTGCCGCTGTGTCATTTTATGAATGAATGTCTTTGGCACAATAGTTCGCCTTTTTTTGTCACACTCGCACCCAGTGAGACTCCAAAAATTAGTTAAATATGTAGTTTGTGTATGTATTAACATGCAGCACGAACGGAGAAAGAAAGCTTGTGGCAAACGAATTGGACAAGCACTGTGGATTAGAAACTCTGTTTCCATTGAAATACTGATAGTTCCAGAATAGAAAGAATGTACAAAAAATCAGAGGACAAATACCTCACCTGCAGACGAACGGGGGCAGGTATATAGGTATGATCCTCCACGATATTCTTCTTGCAGAAGTGCTAATCCATCAAGACGTGGAAGAGAGAGATTCTACATACTTCAGAAAGTGGTTGAGGGTAGGTAATAAGTTGGGCTTTAGCTCAGTCTGCAAGAGCATTGCCCACAAAAGGCAATGTTTTGGTTTTGGTACAGAAATATCATCTCTTCTATGGACTATGCAAAAGTTGAATTGTTTGTCTGTTGCATTAACCTAATTAACTCCAAAAATTATTCTAAGCTCCTCATGCAACAGTGGTAGTAAGAGTGTACATGTGTGTTAAATGTTTTTTTTTTTTTCCAAAAGATAAGAATATCTTTCTTCTTATCTGATCAAAAATTTATAAATCAACATTGAAATAGCTTTAACAAATCTGTGGCACGTACTGATACAGCAAAAAACACTAGCTGTGAAGGCCGATGAAAAGTGCAGCACTCGGAACTTGTTCATTAGTTCACCTTCCCAGAAATTTCTTACAAACATTGTCTTCAGTGTGCTGACTGAATGTTTTTTCCCTATTCAGTTGATCCTGGATTTTCATTCATTTCAGTAAATTTCTCCGATCAAAATAAGTTTTTTGTAAATAATGTCAGTGTCGATAACCTTGGAGTATTACTGGAATTTATTTGATAATGAGCACATCGGTGGGCAATTGCCCCAGAAGGAACTCGCTGAAATCCTTAAGTTTCATACAAAAATGTTAATTTCCTGCCAAATTACGCAGAATTCCAGCTAGACACACAACAAAGCTTCTTACCGAGCCTTAACAAATAACAGTTAATTTGGTGGTAAGTGCTGCTCATAAGCTTAGACACTGTTTGCCAGTGCTTTACTTGCTACTACTGACAATACCATCTAACAACTTTCCCTCCACCTTGTATGGTGGATTATATTTAGTATATTTTGGAGCATTACTTCAAAAATTATTTAAATAAGCTTATGCTAACATAATTTAGTTAATCATTATTAGTCCGTTTATTCATTACCGAATGTTATGACATCATTTTTTCATTCATTTATTAAGTAACTGCACCATTGACTAGGTGTTTCCATCCACGGCAATTTTCAGCTCTTCTTAATATAATGTGAAGAGGTAGGCCAGTAATCTTCTTCACTTCATCCGACCATTGACGTGTTGCTCTTCCTCTTGGTCTTATGACTTGAAGTTTGGGTTGCAAGATGGGTTTTTTTAAATTATCCTCTTTTCAGAATGTGCCTAAGGAACTGGGAGTAGCTTCAACTGGCAAGGTAAGATGCTAAATTCTTCTGTAACGGAAGCATCGATTCATTCTTCTGTCGATGGTATGCAAAACGTCTTCCACCGACGCTATATCTGCAAGCCATAAACTTGACTCTTGCCACTAACTTTCATGGCCCAATCTCACAGCCATGCAAGAACACAGGAAACACCAATTCTTCCACCAAACACATTGTTTTGGATAGTGCCCAGTTGTGCCAGATCTTTGCAAGTTTAACCATCACAGCTCACCCAAGGGTAATTTGCCATTTTATTTCTTTATCAAATTGTCCTGTGTCATTGATCAGAGATCCTCGATATACAGTATCATTCACTACTTGCAAATCCTTCAAGCAATCTGTTAGACAGATTCAATCTAAACCTTCTCTTTTAACAACCATGTTTATTTCTTAGGCCGAAATTTAAACTAATAGTCTTCACTCGGGGAAAAAGATTAATAAGTCCCTCAGTTTCTGCAGTTAGGATAGTATCATTTGCAGAGCATACATTGTTGATTTTCCTGCTGCCAACGGAAATTCTGCCATCACAGCCAACCAGTGTGCTGCTAATCACATACACTGCACAGATGTTACAAAACACAGGTGTCAGTATGACCTTTTCTGACTTCCATTCGTCACATTAAAAAAAATCTCGAGTATTTAATATCCACCTTTATGGTTGTGGGTGGTCGTTATAAAGACCTTTTGGCAATTATAGGTCCTGTGGAACCTCACACTAATTGAGCACATGTCGCAGCTTGTCCCACATGAACATAGACTTCTTTTTATAATCTAGGAAGCAAATGAAGATATGGACATGGGACTCAAGACTTCCTCAGTTGCCTGCTTCAGAATGCCTTTGCTGTCACATAACCTGCTTGTTCTGCAGAATTTTGAGTTTGCAGGATTATTTATTTATTTATTTTTAAGATGTTGATTCATCATTTACAGAACTACTTTGCCAGTGTGTGATATTAATGCTATAGTGTTATAATTACAGCGGTCCCTAACTGATCCTTTTTTGCAAAGAGGAATTGGAACAGATGTAGTCCAGTCATTGCAGTTACAAAGTTTTGACATCATATTACTTATTAAATGACAGCGTGCGTGCCTTCCATCCCATCACAGTCAGCATTTCTCTGGAAAAATTGTCTTTACCTGGACTTTTGTTGCTTTTTGAAATGCTTGATTAATTCTCAGTTTCACTGAGTGGAACATATTGTTCTGTATTAGATTCCATGCGAATAATCTCTTCCTTAACATTATTTCCTTTGCAATACAGGATTTCACATCATTATTTACACCTAACTATTGCTTCTTTCTTGTCACCAATAAGATTGCCTGGTACATCTTCCAGCACCACTGCACGGTTTGAACTCTTGGGTAGTGCTGTTTATCTTCTTGAAGAGGTCACGCATTTGATTTAGCTTTTGATGCTGGTTATTTCTCACAAATTCTGGTGAGATACTGTGACTACTTGGTTTGGTAGTTACGTGGCATAGTACTTTGTAGGCTACTTTGTCTTCAGCAGTTCATATTGCACATTTCTTCAGCGTCCTCCTCTCTTCAGTCAGTAATAGAGTAGTGTTTGAAATCGATGGATGCTTCACGCATTGAGTTCATTTAGTTAAATACATAATTAACAATGTTTCCATGTACCTTTCAATGATTCATATGACTTTAAAAATTTTACATAATGAGATTGTACGTTGTTGGCGCAGAATGTAAACCGTGTTGGCTATTACATTTTTATATGAATGGTTAAACCTTCAAGAAAATCAAGGCCCAGTTAATGCGTATTAGATAAAATAACATACATTTCTGCAAGCAAGGAACTAAGTACTTCAAATCTATGTAAACTGTAGGTCCTCCAAAATTTTTAATATAAATTTCTTTTGTAAAATGTAAATTTCTCATGCAAAGAAAATATCAAAGTAATCTGCAAAACACAAATTACTGTTTGAATTTAAAAAAAATGGAAATCATAGCTTTTAAAAGGTTTTAATATTTTCGAGGTAGTTCTTGCCCAAAAGTAAACTGTTAAAGAAAAATAAATGCCAGTTACTTAGTGTGGACATGATATCAAAGTAAGTGGATGCTCCCTTTTTCTACATTTCATGGTGTCATAACATTATTGTACGCTTGCGGTATGTCAACACTGTAGTGTCTGAGCAGCACATCATTCAATCTCTAAGGAAATAAGAACGGCTAAGGAATGAATGACATTACAAAAAGAAATGTGCCGTGCAATACAGAAATGTGTGTTTGGTGCATTACTATTACTTACTCTCTAGTTCACCGATCTCACTTCATCCACTCTTTCTGCTGTGAAAGATACTGGTACACATATTGAAAATAAATTGTATATATTGTTATTGATTCATAAAATCTCCATTGTTTAAGGTATTCCGTGCGCGCACTCCACCAGAGGCAATCGATTTGGTGTCACGTCTTCTGGAGTATACACCGTCGTCGCGTACATCACCGCTGCAGGCATGTGCTCACACTTTCTTTGATGAGCTCCGGGAGCCTAACACTCGGCTTCCCAATGGCCGTGAGTTACCACCGCTGTTCAATTTCACAGAGCATGGTAAGTGTCAGTGAAGTAAACTGATTTACTTTTCACCTTCCCTTTGTTCTTTCTCCTTCTGCACTTTCATACTGCATACTGTTGTTCACTTTGTCTTGTACCACCACCCCCCCCCTCCCCCCTACTCCATTACATCATCTTACTTGGCAGGTTTTATAGGCACGAATGATTACTGGTGTACTTCCAAGTAGCTGTTTCAGTTTTATTCACAATGTTTCAAGATCGACCCAGCTGTTTTCGTCAGTTGCTGGAAGTTTTGATTTTGTGTGTACTTGCTCCCTGGACTCTGACCAGACTTAATGATGATGGCTGAGCCCTTTGTCAAAATGTTGTGCATAAAACAGAAAAAGTAATTCGGTAAAACACTCGGGAGCACATACAGCTGATTTTTCTTCTTCTTCTTCTTCTTATTATTATTTTCATTATCATTATTATTATTTTTCCCATAACCGTTTCTCTGGACATGAAATTTTGAAGCTGCCTCCTCGTTCCTCTGTCCCACCTCTCTTCCCTCTCTCTCCCTCCTCCCCTGCCCCCTTCTCATAAAGCTTTTACATATAAATTTCTGGGATGTAGTTGTTCGTATGACTTTTTTTAAACCTTCGACTTTGTTCTTGCTGGTTGTTACATGCTACTTAAAAAGTCCATTTATGGGACTGGGATGGATCGCAACAGAAAATATACTCAGAGTTAAAATGCAGTATTGTTTGACCCAGTCAATCAGTGATTGCATGGTAATGAGAACAGAAATGGAGCACTCAGTAGTGTTGTCTTTCAGACTATGGAAATCAAATGTATAAGGAGCAAAGGTATTTTTGTAAACAACAACAAAATTAATTTATTCTTGATTTAATGTTAATGTTAATTTCTGTGTATGTGAGTTAGTGTTCCATACTATACAAAGCAGTGCTTGTATAGCACAGCAGCGCATCTAGAGATTTGAGGTTCTGATTGTGATGATGTCAGTGTGCAGATTGTGTGACTAAAATTGCCACAGACACACAGTAGTTAATACAATAAAAAATATTTTGGACAGCAAGTTTTTATCTCAGTTTACAATTGCTAACTTCTGTCGCCTTGGCCACTACCTTCACAACCTGCAGATGCACACCACTCTGCATCACAGTTATTAGCACGCTGGACTCGCATTCAGGAGGACAGTGAGTCAAATCTTCTGCTGGTCATCAAGACTTAGGTTTTCCTTGATTTCTCTATATTACTCCAGATAAATTCATCTTGCTTTTATAGACCTCAAAAATGTTTTTGATCAGGTACCACATGAAATAATGTGATTAGCGCTTGAAGTCGTGGCAATCTGGAGTACCTCGTTAACTGGATGCAGCATCAGTGTTTAGAAAGGAGCAGCTATGTCCAGGTGGCTGCAGTAGCGTCAAATAACTTTTGTGTCAGAGTAGGAGTCCACAGAGGAGACTAAGTTGCTCGGATGGGCAAGTGGCATTACTCGACCGGATCACGTTTCGAGCGAGAAAGGCATTTGCAATGGTTCGGTCGTATGCTGCACGCAGAGAAAGATAGTGTCACAGAGGCAGCACACACAGTGGAAGTCGCAGGAAAGGGATCAGAGAGGCGACCCCGACAGCGTGAGCTGACACGCTGCAAAATGACCTGAATGCGGTAAATGTTTATCCAAAAATGGCCCATGATTGAAAATGGAGAAAGCAAATCCACTCCGTGGAACCTGCTACTGAATGGGACAAATTATAAAGAAGAAGAAGAAGAACAAGAAGAAGAAGCAGCTGCAGACAAATGCGAGGATGGTTCCTTTCTAGAGGTCGTGGCCAATTTCTTTCCCCGACCGAGCTTGTGTTCCGCCTGTGATGACCTCGTTGTCGACATCCTTCTACCTCTCAGCATCCTTTCCGACCAAATTCAGTTCATCCCACTCAGAGACCCACATGCTGCTATGCTCAGAAAGACACAGTGCAAATGATGTCAAGTTGTCACTTTCTCTTTGCTCAGTTCCAGATGCACCTTAAAGAATTTGAAGTTCTATGTTTAATTCTGTTTCTATCATATTTGTAATCTACTTTAAGGACTTTTATATTCTTATTTGGAAAGGTTGAAAGCTGTTAAAACATTCAGTCTTTACACAGTTAGAACAGTTTCATATTTGACTTCAGGAATAATTATTTCAAGCTTCTTTTATAGGTCGTGCTTTCTTCTATTCCTTTGCTATCTGTTCAGAGTGTGATGATGTCACACAAGCACGCTAGAGTGCAAATCTAAAAGCAGTTTCGGTAATGAGGTACACCATCTAGCACTGAAAACATCTTTATAATGACACAAACGTGCAGACGGAAAATAATTACCTTCTGGACAGAGAGTTCTGTCATTTATTCAAACGTAAGATTTTCCAGAAAATGTAAACATGACTAATTTCCAGAACATTTTAGAAATGATAAATGACAATGAATACTAAATTACAAGTATTTGCTGACGATCTGGGTTCCTCTGGTGACTGACGGCACTACTGCGTGCAGCATAGCTCGTGGCATTGCTCCCTCTCCTGAAGAAACAGTGCCTCGCTGTTCCAGAAGTTCTCATTGGAGCTGAATACATCATCCTAAATCTAGATCTTTTCAACATTGCTCTGGAATTGCTGGAGGATCCTTGCACTCGAGATACTTTTGTATCCTCTTCACTGTGATGAGCATCAGAGGTAGCCCCCTCCTGTCAAACCTTCATACTTTTGAGCCAGTGTTTAGTTTCCTTGAAAAAGAAGCCACTGCCATTGATCTGCACCTCAGGACTCTCATTGAGCTTCATACAGAAGGCATAGACAATGTCTCTTTTATGTAACAATGAAATTCGCCAAACAGCCATGCAGTTGAGATGTTATTTTATTTTATTGTATCTTCACTACCAGTTTTGAAAATTCATTACGACATCTTGAGGCCCCATAAACACATCTGAAAAATAATCAGTATTGGCATACTGGAGCCGTTTGTTTTTGGTTGTTGGGAATTTGTAGCTCCGGTGCTTCCCTCAAAGTCTTGACTTCAACTCGTAGTCAAGTCTTTGAAGATAGCGTAATGAATTGCTGAAACTGGTAGCAAAAATAAAATAACATCTCAGTTGCACAGCTGGTTGGTGAATGTTGTTAAATATTTGACCAGTCGCTGTCCCGTGCCCACAATTGATCGGCACACACTCTCTTTGCTTTTGTGCCTTTGCTGAAGTGTCGTAATCCTCATGAAATCCAAAAAGCAACTAAGCATATGATACAGTGCAAAGTAGCATTATAATAATTTTTTCTGATGGTCCCAGTTTCTGCACAGGCATAAAAATCTATGCAGTCTCCTGAAATGTGCTTCACTGACTGGTGCTTTGTATTCTAGCATGCTTTTTTCCTTTTCTTAAGTATCTTGGTGTGCATGAGAGCCAGCTGTCTGCTTTTCCAATCCTGATGATGAGCTGTTCCATGTAGTCATTCTAAGTATCATTTGGTTGAAACAGGAACAACATATCTCTTTATTGCTGATAATTGATTTATGGGTATATCTCATCATTTTGGCCTTGCAAACGTGAAGTAGCCTGTAGCGTCTCACTTTGCTATGTTGCTGCACATACGAACGTCACGGAGAGCTGTATTAAATCCCGGTCTCTGTTACACATTATTGTAGATCGAGAGCATGTCTGCCAATGTTTCATTAAATCATTCTGTGAGGCTGTCTGTCTGTCTGTCTGTCTGTCTGTGAGTGATAAGCTGTCATCGTTCTGTGTGTGCTATCACAATGTGAAGTTACCCCTGGAAAACATTTCCATGATCAGAAATAATCACGAGGGATCATTGTGCTTCAAAATATAACCACCTTCCAGGAACATGGCAAATTTTGTAACTTTGATGACAGCATGCTGTGTGAGGTAGTTAGTGCAGACATGCATCTGATTCTACCATCTTCACAAGTTCCTTGTGACCAGATGTCAGAGTGTCACGGAAATACTTCTGGACAGCTGGCTGTAGATGAGCTGGGGTGATGATGTATTTCCACCCCATTGGATCATTGTTCCTTGTATACAATGTTCCTTTTATTAATCAGTATTCCTGTTTGGTTGGTTCTCCATTCAAGGCTTCTATGGTTTTCAGCAATGCTAGCTCTTCCCTCTATTCAGCAGCAACATCATTTAATTGAGTGATGACGGAGCTTCCATCCATGCTGATGTGGTCAGCCAAAGGATTCCCTGAAAGGCTGTCATATACCGATGTTTGTGTACGATTTTGTTTACTAGTGATTTCATACTCTTGAAGCCTGAGTGACCATCTCACCATCCGGCCCGATGGATTCTTCATGCTATTAAGTTAGAATAATGATCTGACAACCAGTGAATGGTTTGCCAAATAAATACAGTCAGAACTTCATAGCCCAAACAACTACGAAGCACTCTTTCTCTGTTGTTGAGTACATTATCTCCGATTTGCACTGGAACTGGGCGTAACCCATAACTGCTACCCCGTCAGTGTGGTGCTCTGTATCGTCATTCTCGTCTCTCAGTGCTGTTGTTGTTGTTGTTGTTGTTGTTGTTGTTGTGGTCTTCAGTCCTGAGACTGGTTTGATGCAGCTCTCCATGCTACTCTATCCTGTGCAAGCTTCTTCATCTCCCAGTACCTACTGCAACCTACATCATTCTGAATCTGTGTAGTGTATTCATCTCTTGGTCTCCTTCTACGATTTTTACCCTCCACGGTGCCCTCCAATGCTAAATTTGTGATCCCTTGATGCCTCAAAACATGTCCTACCAACCGATCCCTTCTTCTAGTCAAGTTGTGCCACAAACTTCTCTTCTCCCCAATCCTACTCAATACCTCCTCATTAGTTACGTGATCTACCCACCTTATCTTCAGCATTCTTCTGTAGCACCACATTTCGAAAGCTTCTATTCTCTTTTTGTCTAAGCTAGTTATCGTCCATGTTTCACTTCCATACATGGCTACACTCCATACAAATACTTTCAGAAACGGCTTCCTGACACTTAAATCTATACTCGATGTTAACAAATTTCTCTTCTTGAGAAACGATTTCCTTGCCATTGCCAGTCTACATTTTATATCCTCTCTACTTCGACCATCATCAGTTATTTTACTCCCTAAATAGCAAAGACTGGAGAATTTAGTAGCACTTTTTTAAAGACAAGGAAAGATCTCTTTTGCACCTTGTTTCCAGAAAATTTGGCATCTCCCTGCAGTAGTTCTTGCAGGCGATGTGCATTTGTACAAAAGTCCTTTATGAATCGCAATTAGTATGAGCACAGTCTGAGAAAAACAAATAGACCAAGGAGTCAGAAAATTAGTGAGTGCTCTTAATTTCTCTACAGCAGGATGCACTCCATTCCCACTGACTAGGTCTTCAAAGATTATGTTGTGGGCAAAGAAGAGCCACTTCCTGGGATTTAGATGGAGGTATGAGTCTGGACACATTTCAGCACAATTGTCAGGTGGCTTAGATGTTAAAGTGTCTTCAAAACAGTGACAGTGTCTTCTATATAGCAGACACATGTCATCCATTAAGGTGTTGAAGTAGGTTGTCCACTATACACTATTTCATCTAAAGTATCCAGACTCCCCCAAAAACATAAGTTTTTCCTATTACGGGCATTGTGCTGCCACCTACTGCCAGGTACTCAATATCAGGGACCTCAGTAGCCATTACACATTTTGAGAGAGCAGAGTGGGGCACTCCATGGAACTCACGGATTTCAAATGTGGTCAGGTGATTGGGTGTCATTTGTCATATGTCTGTACACGAGGTTTCCACACTCCTGAACATCCCTTGGTCCATTGTTTCCTATGTGATAGTGAGGTGGGAATGTGAAGGGACACATACAGCACAAAAGCGTACAAGCCGACCTCACCTGTTGGCTGACAGAGACCGCCGACAGGTGAAGATGGTTCTAATGTGTAATAGGCAGACATCTATCCAGACCATCACACAGGTATTCCAAACTGCATCAGGATCCACTGCAAGTACTATTACAGTTAGGCGGGAGGTGGTCAAGTGGCTGCTCATAAGCCAGCTCAAAGCCACACATCGCTCCGGTAAATGCCAAATGACACCTCGCTTGGTGTAAGAAGCATAAACATTTGACGATTGAACAGTGGAAAAACATTGTGTGGAGTTACGAATCACAGTACACCATGTGGTGATCCAATGGCAGGATGCGGGTATGGCGAATGCCTAGTGAACGTCATCTTACAGCTTGTGTAGTGCCAAGAGTAAAATTCGGAGGCAGTGGTGTTACCGTGTGGTCGTGTTTTTCATGAATAGGGCTTGCACTCTTTGTTGTTTTGCGTGGCACTATAACGGCACAGCCCTACATTGGTGTTTTAAGCACCTTCTTGCTTTCCACGTTGAAGAGCAACTCGGCGATGGTGACTGCATCTTTCAACATGATGGAACACCTGTTTATAATCCACGGCTTGTGGCGGAGTGGTTACACGACAATAACATCCCTGTAATGGACTGGCCTGCTCAGAGTCCTGACCTGAATCCTACAGAACACCTTCGGGATGTTTTGGAACGCTGACTTTGTGCCAGGCCTCACCTATGGACATTGATACCTCTCCTCAGTGCAGCACTCCATGAAGAATGGGTCGCTATTCCCCAAAAAACCTCTAACCACTTGATTGAGCGTATGCCTGTGAGAGTGGAAGCTGCAATCAAGGCTAGGTGTGGGCCAACTTCGTATTGAATTCCAGCATTACCGATGGAGCGTGGCACGAACTTGTAAGAAATTTTCAGCCACGTGTCTGGATACTTTTGATCACATAGTGTATGTTTGATGTTGGCTGGAAGTTGTAGAATTTCACAGGCCAAACAGCATAACTTTGAACTCATGGAGGCCGTCAGGTTTCGTGAAGGCAATCTTTTCACAGTCGGCCTCATCAGTCAGCCAGTAACCTCGCTACATGTCCTTACTTAAGAGCAGTAAGTCATCATCACTGTGTGCCAATGGGTAGATATCTTATTTCATATTTTTATTCAGTTGGTGGTATTTGTCTCAAACTTCGTGTGCCATCCTCCTCCTCCATAAAGATCAAAGGAAGAGAGAGGACAATCTGAATGTTATCACTTTGCAGCATCTTTTCCCCTTCCTTCCAAATTGTGCCTTGTCCAGGTAGCAACACCTTACACAATTGCTGGCTAATTGGTGGATGATTGCCAGTGTTTTATCATGGGCTGCTTGCTCTGTCTTTTCTCCCTTCAGGATTTCTAGGCATCCGAAAATTGGTGCAGAACGGCTGACGCTCACTGACAATATTCATCAGTCACCAGATCCTATCGACAGTTCGATAGTACCTGCATTATAACTGAAAAAAAGTCAAAAGCCAAGATCACTAAAAAACATTTTATTGGATGAACAGTTTCAGCAGAACCTATGCTGTCATCAGATATGCAAGAGGTTGAACAGAAATTGATAGGAAAATATTTTACAGTCATGATATAACAACTTGATAAACTGTCGTGTTACCCATGTTACATACCCTACAGAATTATAATACCTTATGCTTTAAAATTTTGACACCATATTGGTCATCAATGTTACAAGTGGCTTCACATTGCATATGCACTTCAAACTACCATGGAGATCACTATATATTGGCATGTCAAATGTAAAAGGATTATGTACAACTGTAAACATAACTATATTGTCGCAGAAGAAGCTGAGTAGTGCTGTGTTGTGGCGGTTATGATACTAAACTGTTGCATTCGCTAAGTGAAGTTAGTGTTCATCATTCATCTAATTACACCTTCTTCTGTGTGAAAGTATTGCACTGATTAACTGCTTAGAAATGGTGCAAACATTACAACCACCATATACATCCATTAGACGGCACTGTGACAGTTGATTGGTGTATTTTAGACACCTGTATAGCATAACACAAATTACATGTACCAGGTAATACATTATTAAGGACAATTTTTATTTACCTTTATTGTACAATGCAACTCAGAGAAATGTAGAAATGTTTAATTAATGTATGTACCTTTGGTAATTTTATAGGATAAAATATTTACAACATGAGACATTACCAAAGGTTAATTACAGTTATACATAAAACATCTATATAGGTTGTATAATAATGTGAATAAAAATTATCCTTATTATTATCTATTATATTGAGTAATTATACAGCGTGTCCCATTTTTCTAAGAGACGACCCATTGTGGCCGGTTACTGTGCCCCCACTGAGAGAATCTGCTCTCATAGACCAACACCTTCAACCTATTACCCGGAACCTATCCTCCTTTATAAAACATACCAATCATTTCCTCCACCGAATCTCCACAGTTCCTGTCCCTTTACTACACGGTGCCTTGCTCGTCACTGTTGATGCCACCTCCCTGTACACTAACATTCCTAATGCCCATGACCTTACCGCTATTAAACACTACCTTTCCAGATGCCCTACTGATTCCAAACCAACCACCTCCTTCCTATTTGCAATGACCAACTATATCCTCACCCACAATTACTTCTCCTTTGAAGGCATTACATACAAACAAACCTCGGGTACAGCTATGAGCACCTGCATGGCACCATACTTTGCCAACCTGTTCATGGGCCATCTAGAGGAATCCTTCCTAAAAGCCCAGAATCCTAAACCCCTCACCTGGTTCAGATTCATTGATGACATCTTTGCTATCTGGTTGAAGGTGAGGACACCCTATCCACATTCCTCCAGAACCTCAAAAACTTTTCCCCATTTGCTTCACCTGGTCCTACTCAACCCAACAAGCCACCTTCCTAGATGTTGATCTCCAACTCAGAGACGGCTGCATCAGTACCTCCATCCATATCAAACCTACTAACCACCAGCAATACCTCCACTTTGACAGCTGCCACCCATTCCATACCAAGAAGTCTCTTCGGTACAGTCTAGCCACCTGTGGTCGTCGCATCTGCAGTGACGAGCAGTTCCTCACAAAATATCTGCTTCACAGCCTGTGCCATATGGATCCTCTCCACCAACAACTGGCTTTTCTGAATTGCTCAGGTGGGAACTTTCCCTGCAATACATCTGATGTTCCCGTAACCCTCCTGGCCTCAACCTTCGTTAGTCACTGTCCTCACAT
The DNA here is from genome assembly GCF_021461395.2 of Schistocerca americana. NCBI lineage: Eukaryota > Metazoa > Arthropoda > Insecta > Orthoptera > Acrididae > Schistocerca > Schistocerca americana. The sequence goes on from NC_060127.1 coordinate 136,926,604, forward strand.
ATCTAACCCCCTCCCTGTTTCCATTCCAGCACTACACAGCCGTCATTTCACCGCTGCACCCAGTCTTTTAATTTCTTTTTATTTCCCTCCTTTCTGCTACTTTCTCCCCACCCCCTCCCCGCCTTCTCTCCTGCACTGCATCTAAACTGCAGCACTTCACTATCTGCTCCCCCCCCCCCCCCCCACACCATACTATTCTCCCCCCCCCCTTACTCCCCACCCCACCCCAGCCTCCTCCTTCCCCCCACCCAGTCGTCACTCCCATCATGCACTAGTGCTGCTGCTCACAGTGTGGTTTCAGTTATCTGAGACTGCAGGTGTGTGTACGTTGCTCATGTAACACGGACCAATGAAGGAGCGGTCACCATCAGGTATCGGGAATGCAAGGAACATTACCTGCAGCTGATTTTGAACGACCAATGACGGAACTGTGGCAGACAATGTATTTTGTAGCTCTCAATTTACACTCACATCCAAACCTAATAACAACCTCTTAATGTGCAATGTACCTGAGAAACTAGCTGTCAGCAACCTGCAGCAGGACAATTAATTGTGCTCACTTTGCTTGATGCGATTAAAGCTGACCTGTACAAACTCGAGACAAAAAGCGAAGGGTAACTTCTCCCTTTTGCTTTGCGAGATAATGCAATATCACCGATGAGCAGTCCTCATTGAAACTAGTTTACAGATTATAGGCAATACAGGCAGATTCCAAAAGAAAGGATAATTTCACTCTGACTATAGTAATCTGCACAGTATAGTTATGATTATGTACATACATAATACTTTTATCAAACAGTGGAAAATGCAGGACAGAATATAACAATATTATGAAAAGTAAAGTTGCTACTCACCATATAGCAGAGATGCTAGTCGCAGATAGGCACAACAAGACCTCCACAAATAAGCTTTTGGCCAATAAGGCCTTCGGCAGAAATCTCTCTCTCTCTCTCTCTCTCTCTCTCTCTCTCTCTCTCTCTCTCTCTCGCACACACACACACACACACACACACACACACACACACACACACACACACACACACGACACTGCAGTCTCTGGCAACTGAAGCCACACTGCGAGCAGTAGCACCAGCGCATGATGGGAGTGGCGACTGGGTGGGGTAAGGAGAATGCTGGGGTGGGGAGGGGTAGAGATAGTGGGGTGGAGTGGGAACAGTGAAGTGCTGCTGGGGAGTGCGCAGGGACGAGGTGGAGACAGGGTAGGGTAGGGTAGCTACGTGCGGTTTGGAGGTTAGACGGCAGGCAGGGGAGAGGTGGGGAGGGGGGGGGGGTGGTTAGCAGAAGAGGAGAAATGTAAGACTGTGTGAGATAGTGGAATGAGGGCACAGTAGTGCTGGAAGGGGCTGGATGGATGACTAACTTCTATATTTGACTTGCTGATGTGTAGTGGTTTTCGTAGCAGTGGGAAGTGCATATGCAGTGTAAAGCTACTCGCAACACTGATGCACAATATGTAGTAAAGATTCTAAAGGCTAAGGTATATTTTAATTCCATAGGTTATGTAACAAATTGGAATAGCATGATTGTAAAATATTTTCCATTCAACTTCCGTTCTTCCTCTTGCAGATATGGTGGTTACAGTATAGTTCCGTCAAAACAGATAATCCAAAACAAATGTTTTTTTAGTGATTTTTGGCTTGTTAAGTTTTCTACAATTGTCATACACTGCAGATCCCAGCCCCCCCCCCCCCCCCCCTCCCTACTTCCAGACTGACAATGTGAATGGCACATGAGAAAAATGACTGTCGGTAAACATTCATATTAGCTCCAAATTATCAGAGTTTCACTTAGTGGTCATTCTGTGAGCTGTGTAGGATGAAATAATAAATTGCCTCACACTTCCTGGAATGCAGTCTTTGAATTCCAACATACAATTTCCCTGTGATGCAAAATGTCTCTCATGTAGTGTCTGTACTATTTTTGTTAAACATCTCTGTAATGCTCTAATGCTGACTAAGTGATCCCATGATGTACCGTGTCATTCTTCGTTTGATCTCATCTACCTCCTTTATTTATCCAACTTGGTAATGGTCCCAGCCTGGTGAACGGTACTCTTGAATCGGTCAAAAGTGTGTTTTGTTTGCCACTTCTTCCATGGATGAATTAAATCCATGATGGAATAATGACCGTATTACGAAAAGGATAGATTGCTACACATTGTATAGTGGAGATGTTGAGTTGCAGATAGTTGTACAAGACAGTTGTACAAGAAAGCTTTCGGTCAAAAGGCCTTCCCCCAGAGTGGACAACACACACACACACACACACACACACACACACACACACACACACACACACACACACACACACACACATGTGGCTGCTTTCTGTGGCTGCCGAGGCCAGACTGTGAGCAGCTGCGCACAGTGGTAGAAGCAGTCAGGGGGGAGGAGGAGGAGGATTGGTGGTGGTGGTGGTGGTGGTGGTGGTGGTGGTGGTGGTGGTGGTGGTGAGGCTGGGGCAGAGAGGATGAGGGATAGCAGGGTAGGGGTGGGGGAGGGTAAAGTGATGCTTGTGGGAGCATACAAACAGGATCCAGAGGGGACAGGCTGCGAAGCAGTCATTAAAATGAACAACATTCTGTTGGGCAGCGTGCTCAGCAACCGAGTGGCGCAGCTGTTCCTTGGCCAGTTTGTTGGTAGCCATTCATATGGACAGACAGTTGGTTGTCATGCCCATGTAGAACACAGCCCTGCCTTTGATGGTATAGGTCATGCTTGTGCCCAGACTGGAATAGGTGGTGGCGGGAGCATCTGAGAGTCAGGTCTTGCATCTAGATCTATTACAGGGATATGAGCCGTGAGACAAGAGGTTGGGAGCAGGGGTTGTGGAGGGATGGATTACGTAGGTTTGGTGGGTGACAGAATACCATTGTGGGAGGGGTGCGAAGGGTAGTGGGTAGAACGTTCTTCATTTTAGGGCACAACAAGAGGTGGTCAAAACCATGGTGGAGGATGTGATTCAGTTGCTCCAGTCCAGGATGGTCCTGAGTCACAAGGGGAATGCTCCTCTGTGGTTGGACTTTGGGACCTTGGGAGGAGTTGGGTGACTTGACAGATAGGGCATGGGAGATCTACTTTTGTACAAGGATGGTATGGTAATTATGGTCCATGAAGACCTCTGTGAAACCTGTGATATATTTTGAGGAGGACTGATCATCGCTACAGATGCGACGACCGTGCGTGGCTAGGCTGTATAGAAGGATGGAAGGGGGACTGCTTGGTATGGAATGGGTGGCAGCTGTTGAAGTGGAGGTATTTCTGGTGGTTGGTAGGTTTGATATGGATGGATGTACTGATGCTGCCATCTTTGAGATGGTCAACATAAAGGAAGACTGCTTGTCGGGTTGAGGAGGACCAGATGAAGCAAAATGGCGTAGAAGGTGTTGAGGTTCTGGAGGAATGTGGATAGGGTGTCCTTAACCTCAGTCCAAATCACAAAGATGTCATCAGTGAATCAGAACCAAGTGAATGGTTTGGGATTCTCTTTGATTAGGAATGATTCCTCTCATTCCTCTAGGTGTATAGGTTTGCACAAGATAGTCATGCAGGTGCCCATTGCTGTACCCCAAATTTGTTTGTAGGATATGCTTTCAAAGGAGAAGTAATTTTGGGTGAAGATATAGTTGGTCAGGAAGGATGTTATAGGCCTGGAATCCACTGGGTGTTGTGGAAGGTAGAGTTCAATAGTGTCATGTTGAAGAGTTCCGTGGACCACGGCTATACAACCCAGAAAAATTCTCAACAGGTGAATAGTGGCAAGGCCATGGGCATTAGGGATGTTAGTGTAAAGGGAGGTGGTGTCAGTAGTGATGAGCAGGGCCCCATGTGGTAGAGGAACAGTAACTGTTGAGTCAGTGGGGGAAGTGGTTGGTATCTTCCATATAGGAGAGTAGGTTGCAGGTAAATAGCCTGGAGATGTTGGTCTGAGTCCCTCCTTGGAGGCATAGTAAGCGACCACAATACGATGCCCTAGGTGGTTGGGTATATGGACTTCAGGAAGCATGTAGAAGGTAGGAGCGTTGGGAGTGGTAAGGGTGGGTGAGTGGGAGAGAGATGGAGAGGGAGAGAAAGAGAGAGAGAGAGATAGTTAGTTGTGTTGTTTAATTCGGAAGGAGGCCTTCGGGTGGAAAGCTTACTTGTTAAATCTTTTTCTTTTGCCCATCTGTGACTTAAATTCCTTAAGATTTTCTTAGTGATTCTCAATCTCACATCTGCTTATTCTACAGTTTGTTTTATGTGGTCATTCCACATTATCTCTGGATGGTAATTGTAGGTAATTTTTGGTGGTTTGCTAATCAGTGATTTGTCACCTGTCTGTAATCGTACACTTGTTGATTTATTGGCTGCTGGTGTCAGTGATTCCTGGCCTTGGTACAAAGTTTCACTTCTGCTTCAGTCTGTATTCACAAAATCATATCTATATGAGAACCATGAAGCCTCTGAAATTGTCTCTTCATATTTATAACTTTTAAATGATTAATGGAAAATCTCATATAAGATGTGAAACAAATACTAACAAAGAGATAGAGGGGCTGGCCAGTACTTACCTCAGCTCAGTACAGCCGATAGATACACATAAAACAGAACTGAAAATTTACATTCCTAGCTTTCGGAACTTTGTTCCTTCATCAGGGAGGAGAGAGGGGAAAAAAGGGAAGAAGGGAAAGTGGATTCAGTTACTCACAACCCAGGTTATGAAGCAACAGGGAAAGGTAAACAGGGAGGGTAGCAAGGATGGAGGCATGGTTGTCAGAGGGAAGCCAAAGATATTCTACTGTAAGTACTGTGCCAGTTTCAAACCAAAGAGGATGCATACAGAAGTAAAGAGGTATATAGTATAAAGATAAACACAACTATGTAGGATGAAAAGATGCGTGAATGGCTAAAGAGGAAAGGGAAAGAGGAGAAGACTGAAGAGTGAATGGGAGTGAGGTTGTTTAACGTAGGTTCAGTCCAGGGGGATGGCGGGATGAAAGGATGTGTTGGAGTGCAAGTTCCCATCTGCGCAGTTCAGAGGGACTGGTGTTGGGTGGGAGAAGCCAAATGGCACATACGGTGTAGCAGGTTCCTAGGTCCCTAGAATTATGCTGGAGGGCATGCTCCGCTACTGGGTATTGGGCATCTCCTAGGCGGACAGTTCGTCTGTGTCCGTTCATGCGCTCAGCCAGTTTGGTTGTTGTCATGCCGATGTAAAAGGCTGTGCAGTGCAGGCATGTCAGTTGATAAATGACATGTGTAGTTTCACACGTAGCCCTGCCTTGAATTGTGTATGTTTTACCAGTAGCGGGGCTGGAGTAGGTGGTTGTGGGGGGATGCATGGGGCAGGTTTTGCAGCGGGGTCGGTTACAGGGGTAGGAACCGCTGGGTAGAGAAGGTAGTCTGGGAATATTGTAGGATTTAACAAGGATGTTACGGAGGTTAGGGGGGTGACGAAAGGCAACTCTGGGTGGTGTGGGGAGAATTTTGTTAAGGGATGATCTCATTTCAGGGGTTGACTTGAGAAAGTCATATCCCTGGCGGAGTAATTTGTTGATGTTTTCGAGGCCAGGATAATATTGGGTGACAAGGGGGATGCTTCTGTGTGGTCTGGGGGTAGGAACATTGTTGTTGGACGGGGAGGAATGTATTGCTCGGGAAATCTGTTTGTGGACAAGGTCTGCAGGATAGTTGCGGGAGAGGAAAGCACTGGTCAGGTTATTGGTGTAGTTGTTAAGGGATTCGTCACTGGAGCAGATACGTTTGCCACGAATACCTAGGCTGTAGGGAAGGGAGCGTTTGATGTGGAAAGGATGGCAGCTATCAAAGTGAAGGTACTGTTGTTTGTTTGTGGGTTTGATATGGACAGAGGTGTGGATGTGAGCTTCAACAAGATGAAGGTCAACATCCAGGAAGGTGGCTTGGGTTTTGGAGAAGGACCAGGTGAAATTCAGATTCGAAAAGGAGTTGAGGTTATGGAGGAAATTAAGGAGTGTTTCTTCACCATGAGTCCAGACCACAAAGATGTCATCTATAAACCTATACCAGGCCAGGGGAAGCAGCTGTTGGGTCTTCAGGAAAGCCTCCTCCATGCGGCCCATGAAGAGGTTGGCATAGGAGGGAGCCATCCTGGTTCCCATGGCCGTTCCCCTGATTTGTTTGTAGGTCTGGCCTTCAAAAGTGAAGTAATTATGGGTGAGGATGAAGTTGGTAAGTGTGATAAGGAACGAGGTTTTTGGAAGATCTTCGGGTGGGCGTTGGGAAAGGTAGTGCTCAAGGGCAGAGAGACCATGGGTATGTGGGATGTTTGTGTAAAGGGATGTAGCATCTATGGTGACAAGAAAGGTTTCAGGTGGGAGAGGAGTGGGAATGGATTTGAGGCGTTCTAGGAAGTGGTTTGTGTCTTTGATGTAGGATGGGAGTCTGCGGGTGATAGGTTGTAGGTGCTGGTCTACCAGAGCTGAGATACGTTCGGTTGGGGATTTGAAGCCTGCTACAATGGGACGGCCAGGATGGTTCTCTTTGTGGATTTTGGGTAATAGGTAGAAGGTAGGGGTACGTGGCTCAGGTGGAGTGAGTAAGTCTATGGAAGCCGTTGTGAGGCCTTGTGAGGGACCTTGGATTTTTAGGATTTTTTGCAGCTCAGTCTGGATGGAGGGAATGGGATCCTGGGTAACAGCTTTGTAGGTTGAGGTGTCAGAGAGTTGACGCAGTCCTTCTGCCACATACTCCACACGGTCAAGTACGACAGTAGTGGAGCCTTTATCCGCCGGGAGGATGACAATAGAGTGGTCTATTTTCAGCTCCTTAATGGCACGGGATTCAGCTGGGGTGATGTTGGGGGTTGTCGGGATGTTCTTCAAGGAGGACTGGGAGGCAACACTGGATGTGAGGAATTCCTGAAATGTCTGCAAGGGATGGTTTTGGGGGAGGGGAGGAGGATCCCTTTGAGAAGGCAGTCGGAACTGTTCTAGACAGGGTTCCACACTGGGTCTAGTACTTGGGGGCTGTGTTTGGGTAGTGAAGTGATATTTCCAGTTGAGGTTCCGGGTGAATGAGAGGAGATCTTTAACCAGGGCAGTGTGGTTGAATTTAGGTGTGGGGCTAAAGGTTAAGCCTTTTGATAGAACAGATGTCTCTGGAGGAGAGAGGGATCTGGATGAGAGGTTTAGGACTGAATTGGGACTGGTGATATGTGGCATTTGACTGTGGTTATAGTTGAGATTTGGTCTGTGTGGGGTATGTGCTGGGATGGGGAGATTGAGTAGGGTGGCTAGGCTAGGTTTGTTGGCTATGAGGGGGGTTTGTTGAAGGTTCTGTTGTGGTTGGTGTTTGTGAGGGATAGGGAGAGGGACCCCACTTCTTAGGTGTTGCACTAGCACTGTGGATAGTTTTTTCAGGTGGTGTGTAGCATGGAACTCAAGTATGCAGCTGGCTTCTAGGATGATGTTCCTCAGTGTGTTCCCCAAGCAAGGGTTTGAGAGGTGGAGGACTTTGAAGAGAGATAGGAGCTGTTGGGAGTGGTGGTTACATGAAGTAGTGTAGAGATTCAGGACAAGTTGGGTAAGGGCTAAGGATTGAAGGTTCTGGAAGTCCAGGAGAGACTGGTGGAAGGAGGAACTGCACCCGGAGATGGGAACTTTTAAGGTAAGCCCTTTAGGGGTAATTCCAAAGGTTAAGCAGGACTGGAGGAAAAGTATGTGGGATTGCAGTTTGGCTACGGTGAATGCATGTTTCCGGAATGAATGTAAATAATGTGGTATAGGATTAGGGTACATAGTGGGTAACTGGTGGGTAGGGAAATTAAATAACTAAAGTTGAAATAGTAATCATCAGAAGGCGTAAAACACGGAGGGAAGGACGAGAAGGAAAGAAATTGTGTTGGTAATGTTCAATACCAAAGGAAGACCACTAAATAAGAAAAATACGGAAAAAGTTCAGCAGACCAAGCAAGTATGTCCAGATCAGGGGAAAAAGAACACACGTAGCTCAAAAACAGAGATAGCGAGTGGCGAAAAAAGATCGCGCGTGCCGCAAAAGCGATCGCGCGTGCCGCAAAAGCGATCGCGCGTGCCGCAAAAGCGATCGCGCGTGCCGCAAAAGCGATCGCGCGTGCCGCAAAAGCGATCGCGCGTGCCGCAAAAGCGATCGCGCGTGCCAAACTGCAATCCCACATACTTTTCCTCCAGTCCTGCTTAACCTTTGGAATTACCCCTAAAGGGCTTACCTTAAAAGTTCCCATCTCCGGGTGCAGTTCCTCCTTCCACCAGTCTCTCCTGGACTTCCAGAACCTTCAATCCTTAGCCCTTACCCAACTTGTCCTGAATCTCTACACTACTTCATGTAACCACCACTCCCAACAGCTCCTATCTCTCTTCAAAGTCCTCCACCTCTCAAACCCTTGCTTGGAGAACACACTGAGGAACATCATCCTAGAAGCCAGCCGCATACTTGAGTTCCATGCTACACACCACCTGAAAAAACTATCCACAGTGCTAGTGCAACACCTAAGAAGTGGGGTCCCTCTCCCTATCCCTCACAAACACCAACCACAACAGAACCTTCAACAAACCCCCCTCATAGCCAACAAACCTAGCCTAGCCACCCTACTCAATCTCCCCATCCCAGCACATACCCCACACAGACCAAATCTCAACTATAACCACAGTCAAATGCCACATATCACCAGTCCCAATTCAGTCCTAAACCTCTCATCCAGATCCCTCTCTCCTCCAGAGACATCTGTTCTATCAAAAGGCTTAACCTTTAGCCCCACACCTAAATTCAACCACACTGCCCTGGTTAAAGATCTCCTCTCATTCACCCGGAACCTCAACTGGAAATATCACTTCACTACCCAAACACAGCCCCCAAGTACTAGACCCAGTGTGGAACCCTGTCTAGAACAGTTCCGACTGCCTTCTCAAAGGGATCCTCCTCCCCTCCCCCAAAACCATCCCTTGCAGACATTTCAGGAATTCCTCACATCCAGTGTTGCCTCCCAGTCCTTCTTGAAGAACATCCCGACAACCCCCAACATCACCCCAGCTGAATCCCGTGCCATTAAGGAGCTGAAAATAGACCACTCTATTGTCATCCTCCCGGCGGATAAAGGCTCCACTACTGTCGTACTTGACCGTGTGGAGTATGTGGCAGAAGGACTGCGTCAACTCTCTGACACCTCAACCTACAAAGCTGTTACCCAGGATCCCATTCCCTCCATCCAGACTGAGCTGCAAAAAATCCTAAAAATCCAAGGTCCCTCACAAGGCCTCACAACGGCTTCCATAGCCTTACTCACTCCACCTGAGCCACGTACCCCTACCTTCTACCTATTACCCAAAATCCACAAAGAGAACCATCCTGGCCGTCCCATTGTAGCAGGCTTCAAATCCCCAACCGAACGTATCTCAGCTCTGGTAGACCAGCACCTACAACCTATCACCCGCAGACTCCCATCCTACATCAAAGACACAAACCACTTCCTAGAACGCCTCAAATCCATTCCCACTCCTCTCCCACCTGAAACCTTTCTTGTCACCATAGATGCTACATCCCTTTACACAAACATCCCACATACCCATGGTCTCTCTGCCCTTGAGCACTACCTTTCCCAACGCCCACCCGAAGATCTTCCAAAAACCTCGTTCCTTATCACACTTACCAACTTCATCCTCACCCATAATTACTTCACTTTTGAAGGCCAGACCTACAAACAAATCAGGGGAACGGCCATGGGAACCAGGATGGCTCCCTCCTATGCCAACCTCTTCATGGGCCGCATGGAGGAGGCTTTCCTGAAGACCCAACAGCTGCTTCCCCTGGCCTGGTATAGGTTTATAGATGACATCTTTGTGGTCTGGACTCATGGTGAAGAAACACTCCTTAATTTCCTCCATAACCTCAACTCCTTTTCGAATCTGAATTTCACCTGGTCCTTCTCCAAAACCCAAGCCACCTTCCTGGATGTTGACCTTCATCTTGTTGAAGCTCACATCCACACCTCTGTCCATATCAAACCCACAAACAAACAACAGTACCTTCACTTTGATAGCTGCCATCCTTTCCACATCAAACGCTCCCTTCCCTACAGCCTAGGTATTCGTGGCAAACGTATCTGCTCCAGTGACGAATCCCTTAACAACTACACCAATAACCTGACCAGTGCTTTCCTCTCCCGCAACTATCCTGCAGACCTTGTCCACAAACAGATTTCCCGAGCAATACATTCCTCCCCGTCCAACAACAATGTTCCTACCCCCAGACCACACAGAAGCATCCCCCTTGTCACCCAATATTATCCTGGCCTCGAAAACATCAACAAATTACTCCGCCAGGGATATGACTTTCTCAAGTCAACCCCTGAAATGAGATCATCCCTTAACAAAATTCTCCTCACACCACCCAGAGTTGCCTTTTGTCGCCCCCCTAACCTCCGTAACATCCTTGTTAAATCCTACAATATTCCCAGACTACCTTCTCTACCCAGCGGTTCCTACCCCTGTAACCGACCCCGCTGCAAAACCTGCCCCATGCATCCCCCCACAACCACCTACTCCAGCCCCGCTACTGGTAAAACATACACAATCCAAGGCAGGGCTACGTGTGAAACTACACATGTCATTTATCAACTGACATGCCTGCACTGCACAGCCTTTTACATCGGCATGACAACAACCAAACTGGCTGAGCGCATGAACGGACACAGACGAACTGTCCGCCTAGGAGATGCCCAATACCCAGTAGCGGAGCATGCCCTCCAGCATAATTCTAGGGACCTAGGAACCTGCTACACCGTATGTGCCATTTGGCTTCTCCCACCCAACACCAGTCCCTCTGAACTGCGCAGATGGGAACTTGCACTCCAACACATCCTTTCATCCCGCCATCCCCCTGGACTGAACCTACGTTAAACAACCTCACTCCCATTCACTCTTCAGTCTTCTCCTCTTTCCCTTTCCTCTTTAGCCATTCACGCATCTTTTCATCCTACATAGTTGTGTTTATCTTTATACTATATACCTCTTTACTTCTGTATGCATCCTCTTTGGTTTGAAACTGGCACAGTACTTACAGTAGAATATCTTTGGCTTCCCTCTGACAACCATGCCTCCATCCTTGCTACCCTCCCTGTTTACCTTTCCCTGTTGCTTCATAACCTGGGTTGTGAGTAACTGAATCCACTTTCCCTTCTTCCCTTTTTTCCCCTCTCTCCTCCCTGATGAAGGAACAAAGTTCCGAAAGCTAGGAATGTAAATTTTCAGTTCTGTTTTATGTGTATCTATCGGCTTTACTGAGCTGAGGTAAGTACTGGCCAGCCCCTCTATCTCTTCGTTAGTATTTATTTATAACTTTTTTCAGTCAACAAAAACTTCACAGTTTAACTAAGCATCTCAATTGAAGACTGGATCTCATCTCTTTCATGGTAAGATAATGTCTTCAATTGCAAACAACCGGCTAGAGCAAGCTTTGTTATGTGCGCTTGTCGGAATAGCTTCCTCAGTCTTGAGCCCTGATTTTCCACAGTCAGACTGCTTGTGATGCCTGCCAAAAGCACTGTCCAAGAATAACATGAAGACGACATTCAGTTAAAACAACAAAATTGAAGGCATACTTTCTATCATCGGCATATATTTCTTAAATATATATTCCTGTCGTCTGGACATATTTCCCATTTGCTACTTTCAGCATAGTTGTTTTCATGGAATATAGTCTTCTTTAGCTGGTGATAAGCATTCAGCATTACAGGGAAAGGAACACCCAAGTTGACTAGTTGCTGGACAAGTTTGATGTCAGTGATCAACGTCGATGAGATTTCCTGACGTGTTGGTAAGTGTCATCTGTGGTAGCTTCAGCTCCATAGATGGTCACATGTCTCAATTTTCCTAGGCGAGCAGTTGGTACCTCTGTACAAGAATTGAGAACAGCAGTGGCATATTGTAGTGCAACCTTGTCCAGGGAAAGGTGATAGGCTTCAAACTACAGGTTGACAACAGTCAACTTGCGTGAATAAAATTGTGGTGTGTGACATGTAGCATAATAGTGATCTTTCTCTGAAGCAGCATACAAATGTCTTGGGTACATCACAGCAGAAACATGCTGGCATGTTGTCTTGTGTCCTCCAAATGTCTGTCCTCTTGTGAGCATTAAACTTCATTGAGGAGTCGGTTGTATGTGCATTGCTCAAATGTTGGACTGTTGTTTCAAGGCTAAGACATAAGCCTGAGTCAGCTGGGTCCATTCTTCACAGTGCATTCGACTTGTGGCAGAGATTGGTGCTAAATGTTGGTCATGTACTACTATTTTAACATTATCTATTATCTCCTGACACACAGAATCAACATTGGTGGATGCAGTCTCTTATGTACTCGGTCCAACTTTTTTGGCTGCCATCAACTGCTGTATCTACTCTCCTATTACCTCACGTATGAGAGATGCAAGGTCATGGTGGTCTTCCACAATTGCTTTAGGGACAACATTTGGGAGTTGTCATACTTCTGTAATCAGTGTATTACCTGTTGCATTTCCTCAGTGTGCTAGCACCAGCTGATGAATTCCTTTGTAGGTGTGACATTCCTTAGCACAAGAGCTCAGCACGCATCTTCTGCTACACATTTCGTGAAGTGAGAGAATTTGTTTGCATCTGTTGTATTCAGTTTCACAATGTGGCATAAGTCCAAATCATTCTCTCTGTAACACTGTGTTGCTTCCTCAGGATGTTGGCCTGTGCTCTTTAATTGTTCTTTCACTAAATGGACTCACCAGTGATTGTTGCCAAATGTTTGTTTTAAGTTTGGTCTGGATTTGTGTCACCTTTTGAGCTTCTCTTCGCTGCTCTCGAACCACTGCAGGGCTGCGCTGTCAGAGTAAAAATACATATTTGCCAAATGCACCGTGTCATACCACCAACTGTGTTTGACAACTTGGTAGAGACCTTTCAGCCATTTATCAGTTCATGACCAACCTTTCTGGAAAATGCTATTGGATGCCAGATGTGTAGATGAGTTAATGCTGTTTTAGAATCTTCTGTCTCCTGAATATACAGATCTTAGGTATAATGTACTGCATATATTTAGGTTCCTGTCAATGCCGGCGACAGCTTTTACGTTGCCTAATTGGAGCTGTGGTGATGCAGAGGTTTGCAAATACCTGAAGTAGAAGTTTTGAAGTATCTGGCGTCTCCACCAAACAGTGCACCAAGGTCCAAATCTAAGAGAGTCACCAGTGCACTACAACATTTAGCGCTGGAAGTATGTTCATTACTGACACCAACATAGAGACAGAAGTGTTTCCTGAGCAGAGTGTACTACTAATTTACACAGGCATTGAATATTTCAGGATATGCAAACGTTACAAACATTAAGAATTTTGAGAACTTTCTAGAAAAGATAAATACTAAATAACAAATATTTGCTGGTGATACAGTTTGAACCGGCAACCCGCAGCGCATCAGCTGATGACTGTGGTACAGCACATTGCATGCATCACAGCTTGGGGCAATACTTGTAAGTCGTAGTTATTTTTAATGTGTGGCTGGATGTGAAAACGTGACTAGCTATTGTTGACTTGCCATGACTACCTAGCCTGAATGATGCGTCCTTATGTTCCCTGTATCTGAGGGAGAAAGTTCTCCCTTACAAAGTTCTTCCTTTGCGTCCAATATGTCTAACGTCACACGTTGTACAGTGCATCTTGTATACACCCAATTTCTCAGACTTAATCTTCCTGTTCCCAACTATGGTTTTAGGCTATATTTCACTATATTGTTTGTTTGAAAAGCTGTTTTAACATTTAAAATGTTGCTTTTTGTTCGTTTGGAAATTTTTCCTGAGGTCATATAATCCCCTCGCCAACTTTTGTAAGAAACGTTCAGGATCATAATACAGTGAAGGTGACGCAGACTGGTGTGGAAGTGGAAGTTGTAATAGGATTGGCAAACAGAAGAGAGTTGGGTGATTGGAAAGGGAAGTGAACATTATGTCCAACGTGTAACACATTGTGAAGTTTGCTACATGTGTTTTAGTTATTTTCGCGAGATGATTAAAACGTTGTTAGCCCGATGATGGAAGCCTCAAATCTCTTTGCTGTACTATATGAACATTGTTGACTGCTACTAAGCTAGAATATTCATTATGCTCGAGATTTTTTTCTGGTGTATGCAAAGTTCTAGTTGTGATGAGCAACAGACTGTCCTGGGTTTTGTAACACAATATCTTATTGTTTCCTCTGTGAAAAACTGAATTTTGATTAATATTATGAATAATTTCATTCGCTGGATGATGTTGTTATCAAGACTAAACGAAACATCTCATGTGCCAATGATGAAATGGATATTGTTAGAACAATAGCGATACCTACCTTCTGTGCTAAATAGTCAGATCGAAGTTCCTTAATTGAAAGAAATAACCTGACAGAGAATTTTTTCTCTCTCCATTTACTCTTTCAATGTGTGATGAACAAAATTCAGAATTTTCTACAATGGTTGATTCCAGTTTGCATGCAAATTAAAGTCCTGTCTTCAACAACAACGAGCTGAACTGAAATTAGTCATTATAACACAGTAGTGAGACCTGTGCTAACAGCTGCTTTAATATTTATAACTTATTGTCAATCAACACATGCTCATCTTTATTACAGCTTACCATGTAATTAAGTTTCCATAAGCCAAGTAGTAGGGGTAATAGGGGGTAATGCAGGCGTAGGTTTAGTAATGAATAAAAAAATAGTAGGCGGGTAAGTTACTACAAACAGCATAGTGAACACATTATTGTAGCCAAGATAGGCACGAAGCCCACGCCTACCACAGTAGTAAAAGTTCGTATGCTAACTCGCTCCACAGACGACGAAGAGATTGAAGAAATGTATTATGAGATAAAAGAAATTATTCAGATAGTGAAGGGAGACAAAATTTAATGGTCATGGGGGACTGGAATTTGGTAGTAGGAAAAGGAAGAGAAGGTGAAGTTATGGGCGAACATGGAATGGGGATAAGGTATGAAAGAGGAAGCCACTTAGTAGAATTTTCCACAGAGCGTAACTTAATCGTAGCTAACACTTGGTTTAAAAATCTTGAAAGAAGGTTGTATACGTGGAAGAGGCCTGGAGACACTGGAAGGTTTCAGATAGATTATATAATGGTAAGACAGAGATTTAGGAGCCAAATTTTAAATTGTAAAACATTTACAGGGGCATATGCGGACTCTGACCATGTTCTGTTGGTTATGAACTGTTGATTAAAACTGAGGAAACTGCGAAAAGGTGGGAATTTAAGGGGATGGGATCTGGATAAATGGAAAGAACCAGAGGTTGTAGAGTTTCAAAGAGAGCATTAGGGAACGGTTGACAAGAATGGGGGAAAGAAATACAGTAGAAGAAGAATCGGTAGCTTTGAAAGATGAAATTGTAAAGGCAGCAGAGGATCAAGTAGGTAAAAAGATGAGGGGTAATAGAAATCCTTGGGTAACAGAAGAGATATTGAATTTAATTCATGAAAGGAGAAAATATAAAAATGCAGTAAATGAAGTAGGCAAAAATGAATACAAACATCTCAAAAATAAGATTGACAAGAAGTTCAAAGTGGCTAAACAGGGATGGCTATAGGACAAATGTAAGGATGTAGAGTCGTATATCACGAGGGGTAAAATAGATACTGCCTACAGAAAAATAAGAGAGACCTTCAGAGAAAAGAGAACCACCTGTATGAAATCAAGAGTTTATATGGGAACCAGTTCTAAGCAAAGAAGGGAAAGCAGAAAGGTGGAAGGAGTATATAGAGGGTCTATACAGGGGCGATGTTCTTGAGGACAATGTTATGGAAATGGAAGAGGAGGTAGAAGAATATGAAATGGGAGATACGGTACTGCGTGAAGAGTTTGACAGAGCATTGAAAGACCTAAGTCAAAATAGGGCCCCAGGAGTAGACAAAATTCTATTAGAGATACTGATAGCCTTGGGAGAGCCAGCCCTGACAAAACTCTACCATATGGTGAGCAAGATGTATGAGACAGGTGAAATACCCTCAGACTTCAAGAAGAATATAATAATTCAAATCCCAGAGACAGCAGGTGTTGACAGATGGGGAAATTACCGAACTATCGGTTTAACGGCTGCAAAATACTATATGAATTTTTTACAGATGAATGGAAAAACTGGTAGAAGCCGACCTCGGGGAGGATCAGTTTGGATTCCGTAGAAATGTTGAAACACATAAGACAATTCTGACGGTACGTCTTACCTTAGAAGATAGATTAAGGAAAGGCAAAGCTATGCTTATATAGCATTTGTAGACTTGGAGGAAGCTTTTGACGATGTTGACTGAAATACTCCCTTTCAGATTCTGAAAGTGCCAGGGGTCAAATACAGGGAGCGAAAGGCTATTTACAGTTTGTACAGAAACCAGATGGCATAAGAGTCGAGGGGCATGAAAGGGAAGCAGTGGTTGGGAAGGGAGTGAGACAGGGTTGTAGCCTATCCCCAACGTTATTCATCCTGTGTATTGAGCAAGCAGTAAAGGAAACAAAAGAAAAATTTGAAATAGGAATTAAAATCCATGGAGAAGAAATAAAAACTTTGAAGTTTGCCAATGACATTGTAATTCTGTCATGTAAGATGAACATTAACAATAGGAAAATGAGGATAATGGAATGTTGTCGAATTAAATCAGATGATGCTGGGGGAAGTAGGTTAGGAAATGACACACTTAAGAGTAGTAAACGACTTTTGCTATTTGGGGAGCAAAATAACTGATGGTGGTCGAAGTAGAGAGGATATAAAATGTAGACTGGAAATGGCAAGGAAAGTGTTTCTGAAGAAGAGAGATTTGTTAACATAGAGTGTAGATTTAAGTGTCAGGAAGTCTTCTGAAAATATTTGTATGGAGTGTAGCCATGTATGGAAGTGAAACATGGACGATAACTAGTTTAGACAAGAAGTGAATAGAAGCTTTCTAAATGTGGTGCTACAGAAGAAAGCTGAAGATTAGATGGGTAGATCACGTAACTACATAACTAATGAGGTGGTACTAAATGAAAATTGCCAGAAGAGAAATTTGTGGCACAACTTGACTAGAAGAAGGGATCAGTTGGTAGGACATGTTCTGAGGCATCAAGGGATCACCAATTTAGTATTGGAGGGAAGCATGGAGGGTAAATATCATAGAGATTCAGAAGGATGTAGGTCGCAGTAGTTACTTGGGGATGAAGCAGCATGCACAGGGTAGAGTAATATGGAGGGCTGCATCAAACCAGTCTCTGGACTGACGACCACAACAACAAGCCAAGTAACTTTACAATTATTTCTTATGTATTACTTGATATTTTTAATCAGTGTAATTACAATCATAATTTTTGATTAATTTTACTTTTTTCTGGCCAAGCCCAAAATCTCTCTCCATTATCTCTCACTTTACTCTTTTTAACATTTTTCTTGCTTACAAATTGCTTCAACATTTGCCCACAAGTATTTGAATACTAATTTGTGTGTTCATCCTGTCAGTAAATAAGACTTTTACAAAGCTGAAGATATTTTAGGGAAAAAACATGGATTTAAGTGACTGTGCAATACATCGCTTTTTATATGTTTATTATTGGTAGATTTTTAACTTGCACATTTACTAAATAATGCTTATAAATGAGAGAAACTTCTCAGAGAAATAATAAAAAATTGCAACATACATGTTTGTCGGTTTGTAGGTTGGCTTGTGTGTGTTGTATTCTGCAATATTACAGTGTTTGCATTTACTTTACAGCATGACTTATTATTTCTCCAGGCACTTGTGTTGGTTGGGCTGTAGTTGCTGCTGAAAAGCGCTCACTAGCTGCTTGTACATCTTAACACTGTACTAATTTGAAATTTTATATTTGTGTGTGTTACAGAGCTAAGCATCCAGCCATCTCTGAACCCCATCCTCATCCCGCGCCACATACAGGAAGCGGGTGGAGCGAGCGGTGCCGTGTCAGACGCCACGGCGGGTGCCAACCCAGGCAGTGGGGGAGCTGTTGGCACGGGGAGTAGTGTAACCGAAGGTGCCGGCAGCTCCGGAGGGGCGGGCAACGACGCTGGAGGTGTCGGAGCCGGCGCTCCGAGCAGCGGGGGCGGCGGATCTGCGGCGACGGCCGCTTCGACGAGCATGGCCTAGGTGCTTGTTTGCCTTTCGTGAGGGTGAGGTTGAGGGCAGTTGGCAGAGGTGTGAACAGACCACGTAAGGAGGCACTGGAACGCGGAGAAGGGTGAGGAGGGAGAAGAGGAACAGCTGCTACAGGGCGTAGTCGTGGGCATTTGTCCAGATATTTTATTTCATTTTATAATTATTACCTTTTTTACTTTTTGTTTCTAAGAATATTTCATCTCCTGCTGTAGTCTTTGGATCTTATGATTGTTACTAACTTTTTTTAAAAAAATGTTGGCATTTTACTGTAAATGAAAAGTACCTGCTGAATGGAATGTATAATTAGCCTTTCAAAAACTTGGCATTAGATATGTGTAAGAAAATTGATTTATCGGTTGGCTTATTGAAGTCATGTATGTGATTGTTTTAATTAGGCAGGAAATGTTTTAGATACCAGTGCCACTCTGCTGGACTACAGTCAGTTTCCTTTTTTTAAAAAAAAAAAGATGCGAGGAGATAGTGTATATACTAGTGTGGCAGTTGCCATCCTTTTTATGGCCATGGCATTATATTTAACCAGTGTACAAATATTGATGCTAATTGGTCAATTTATTTAGCAATATTTGTCCTGATGTCTGTTTAATTTATATAATTTATGGTTAAATGATGCACATGTATAATTTGATCTCACTGGGGAACAGTGACTTGGAAAACTGAACAGTTTGACAAAATTTGAATAAATATTGTTTGTATCCTGGGCTGCTTTGATCGTGATTTAAATTTATACAAGATGATGAAGAATTGTACTTTTATATGGGTCTAACATTGACAGAATAAATGCAGTTGCTATGACATTATTTTGTAAATTTTTCCTTTAGCAGTTGTTTTTGATATTGATCAGAGGAATTGTGTATTTTCTGTGATGAATAAGATTTTTCTTGGTCTTATTTGTAGATGGTAAGGAATGTACATATTGATTCATTCTCAACTGCCATCGGCATACTGTTTTCACTGTATCGAAGCTATTCTTTAATTGTGCCATGTGATTTCAATGTTGCAGCTTATATTGCTTGGAGATCTTGTTAAAGAGTTTGAGTGTTGCTGGATTGAGGTTGCTGTCACGATTAGCATCCAGAGTGAAATTGTAGTGTCACAGTATCAGAATTCCCACAGTTTCCTGTGGTACCGTGTTTCATAAGTACAAAACTTAGCCTAACTGATGTGGGAATTGTTTATCGTTATTATCCTGAGAGTTTGTTCGGTTCGATTTGCCGCTGTTCCTGAGCTAGGTGGCGACTCCGATAGCAGCTCTTCGTGGAGTAGTGGCTTGCAGCAGTTTGATTTTGGATTTTACTTTTCTCTTCCTGCCGTTCTGCACTTCTGTGACTTTTCCTCGTGTGTGTCTTAAGGGCTGAGTCGGCGAGAGAGTACCACTAAAGAGGAACGACATAGTACTATATCTCCTGCTTCATTAGAGACTGCTGTTAATATAAATATTTAAAAAAAATGAACTCCACGCAAAGATCTTCCGTGTAGGAAGTTTGTCCCAGAAGCCGTGTGTTTTCGTGCTATTAGATGTAAATGAATATTATCGGAAAAGAATTTAAATAGCCACAGTTAATTATGCAGAAGTAGTCATGATAAGTCACGTCAGATTCAGATGCTTGTATAGTTGACTAAGGATTTTTTTCTTGTTTCCTCGTGTATAAATATAATAAAAGTATGTAATGTTAAACAGTTATGAGTTTAAAGTGATAAGTAATAACAAAAAAAATAGAAGCAGAATTTCTTAATATTACGCAAGGGAAAGGGGATGCCTTCATTTTGTAGGTGGAAGACCATCACTTTTCCAGGCAGATGTGTTTAAGGTTGATGAGTTCCAATTCTATAAATGCTGTATTTGAAAATAAGACTGTAGTATTTATGTGTGATGGTACAAGTAACGTGCACTTCTTCAAAGGTCGAACACCATAAATGTGCCATCTGTGATACCTTACAGCTTGAACTGTTGTATAACCTACTTTCCTTTGTGTAATGAGTTTAGTACCAAACAGACAAAAAATAAAAAGAAATGCAATGGAATGGCAAATGTAATAACAATCTGTAGACGCGCAGTCATATCCTAATAAGTGTGACAAAGTTACACATTGTTTGGCCACTCACAATGAGAAACTTTCTGTCAGTACTTCTGTGTGTGCATATTTGACACTGCATATTGTTGCATGTATAAATATTGTGATATTTTGAGAAAAAAGGAAACCTCTGTGAAATTTAACACAGTGATTTGAGAAAGAACCAATAAATCGTTTTATACCCACATAATAGTTGTTATTTGGCATTGTTTTGGAGTTGTCTACTAGTCTTATGTAAAGCATCTTTTGCTTGTTTCTCTGTCAACACAGGCTTGCATGAATGATTCTTTTTTTTATTTTGTAAGCAAATGAATATATATTCTACATGTAAATATTCCTGTTTTGTGGACTTGTTGTGAGTGGTTTACTAAAAATAGACGTTGTAGGGGACTGATATCCTATCGGTATCTTCAGATACATTTGTCATGAGAATGAAGGTTTTATTGGAGAGGTATATATAATATATACATATATATATATATATAAATAGAAAATAATTATAATTCCTTTATGTAACATAAAAGTTTTAAATAGTAACAGATTTTTTTGAGACTTACTTGTGTATCTGTTTTTCCCAGAAATGTACATCATAAAAATAATTTTATGAACAATATATTGTATTTTTAATTTCTTGAATTTACCCTTGACAAAAGCCTTGCATCTTTTGCTGTGGAATCATTTAGAGCGCTGCATTTCCATTATAAGATTTTTGAGCTGTTACAGTCAATGTAAAACGTACTTATGTTGTCTTCTAAGGATCTTACTGCTGCCTCAATGAGTTGAAAAAGAAAAGAAACAAATACTTATCACTAGATGTTGTGCAATACTTCAATAAATTTTCATAACACTTGAATACATTTTTAGTTTCATTATAGTGCATTTTGGTGTTTTAACAAAAGTTGTATGCCTCAGTATTTGAGGACAGTTTAAATTTAGTTACTATTTATGCTTTGAGATTGTAATGCCCCAATTGAAATGAAGTAGACGTAAAGACAGAAAGAAAAAAAAAAAAAAACAAGAAAGCATTGAAATGTTGAAAAAAAGAAAACAGTTGTTTAAAAATAATAAAAATGTATTGGGAAGGATTGAGTGCTTGAGGCAAAACGCACTCATGGCCCCCCCCCTGCCCCCCCTCCCTCCCT
The DNA here is from genome assembly GCF_021461395.2 of Schistocerca americana. Taxonomy (NCBI): domain Eukaryota; kingdom Metazoa; phylum Arthropoda; class Insecta; order Orthoptera; family Acrididae; genus Schistocerca; species Schistocerca americana. The sequence continues at coordinate 136,947,983 of NC_060127.1, forward strand.
CCCCCCCCCCCCCCCCACCGACACACACACACACACACACACACACACACACACACACACACACACACACACACACACACACACACCTACCTTCATTCTTTATAGCCTTTTGTTGCACTCTGAAGGACAAGATGAAAAGCTGAACTCAATTTGAAATTCTTTTTTTATGTTTCTGTGTACTGCATCCGCCTCCCCCCCTCTCTCTCTCTCTCTCTCTCTCTCTCTCTCTCTCTCTCTCTCTCTCTCTCTCTCTCCCTCCCCCCCTCCCCCTCCCTCCCCCCCCCCCCCCCCCCCCCCCTCCTCCATCGCCAGTTTTTCCCAAACTACTACTTGTCCTTGTTCTTAATTGCACTGTTTATTTCACTGCTCTTCCTCTTTACCAACATCCATTTCTCACTCTGTCATCATCTCTAACACCTCCTCCTTTATCTTTGTCATCCCTCATCCTTGGCAAAGATCATACTAGCTCTTAATAGTTAACAGAGCGTTGCTCTCGCTCTTGACTGCAGAATCTTATGGATCCTTGAATCGTAAAACCATCTAGCCTCACCCAGTACAGTCTGATCTGGAAAAAAAATATGAAACCAATCAGACATAAAAGCAAACAGTAGGAAGCTCAGGATGGAATAACAGTAATATTAGAATTAGTCAGGCCACAGTGACTGGAAAGAGTGGTCGTATGCATGTGAATTGTTCTTCCATTGTGCCTGTCAGTGACTCAATGCCGTCTCCTACAAGTTGAGTAGCAATCTATCCATTTCAGTTTGAATACAACATACTTTGCCAACTTATGACTGGAGACTATGGGAGTGCCTGCCAGATCTTATTCAGTCTTTCCTCAATGACTGGTGCTTCAGTTACCACATTGGCAATTTCCTGTCGGACTGCCTTATCCAGGAGAGTGTAGTTCCTGAAGGTGTAGTGCAAAGTGTAACACTTCTTGCAATAACTATTGATGACATCTCATCGACAGTCAGGAATTCTATTGAAAGTTTATTGTATAAGGATGATTTTTTGCCGTTTTCTGTTATTGTATATGGATGATTTTGCCATTTTCTGTTCTTTGTCCAATCTTGCAGCCACCACATTTCAACTACTGATGGCCAGGAGCCTGGAAAATGGGATAAGGCAACTGGTTTCAGGTTCTCATCAGATAATTACTGTCCATGTAAATTTCAGCCACCTACGTTTTAATTTTAACCAAGCAGAGCTAAAAGTAGAAGACACTGTTTTTGATTTTAAGGAATGTGTAAGATTTCTGGGCCTAATATTCGACACAACTAACCTGTGTGTGTCACCTGAAAGGCCTGAGAACAAGTGGTGCAAAATCTTTGACCATTTTGAAATGCAACAGCAGAAAGATGGAAGCTGTAGACAGTTTCTCTCTTGCAATTTTTATAGAATGTGTGTAACATCCCACTGTGTAGATCACATCAGTGTCGTTTATGGATCAGCCTTCTACTTCACGATGCCAAGTGATATCCACTAAGAGTTTATCAGACTATCGGCGGGCTCCTGTTTTACCAGCCCAGTTTAAGGTTTGTTTGTGGAGACTGCAAAACCGTCACCCGTCACTTCAAATACAGCAACACCTCAGCATGGCAAGACAGGCTCTAAAAATATTAGCATTACCTCAGGCGCACAGTATTGTGGACTGAACAATCCTTAGTGTGGATCTTTCAGAGTGGCTACACATGACCGAGCTATTAGATATTCGTGTCAAAGATTGTCTTGTGGATCTGAATGTGTCATCCCAGGATCAGGTGCCAGGGATGGGACAGACTTCTTCAGAACCCCAAAATTATTTTAACATTGACAAGAGTGCAAGAAATCTTCTACTCTAGACTGTTTTCAAAAGTTTTTTTTTCAACCTTAAGTCTGTATAAAGATTTTATTGTTGTATACACTATCTGATGACGAGTCTGGACACATAACGGTGGACGTTGAATATGGTACGTGCCCACCCTTCACTTTCGACATCTTGACCTGTGCTGAGGACACTTGAGGTGGGTGACTGCAGAGGAATGGCAGCCTATTGTTCCTCGAGAGCTGAAAAAACAGAAGGCAGTGATGTCGGACGCTGGGCTCTGGAGCTGAGTCGACTTTCTACCTCGTCCCGAAGGTTTTTCATTGGGTTCAGGTCAGGACTCTTGTCAGGCCAGTTCATTTCATGAATCGTACTGTTCACAGACCATTACCTCAGAGTCACTGCTTCGCGATTGCATTGTCGCGTCAGTCATCTCTGACCTGTTCGTCTACTGCACGCAGTACACAGTGCTGTAAAATGTGTTCGTATCATTTTGCATTTAGCATTAGGAGACCACACCGTAACCATGAAAAACATCATACTGCAACATCATCTCCTCCGTACTTCACTGTCGGCACTCTACACAGCGGCAGGTAATGTTCTCTAGGCATTCTCCAGACACATCCCATTGCCGCAGGATATAATGTGATTCGCCACTCCAACTTGCTCGTTTGCAGTCGTACTCAGTCCATTGGGATCGCTCTAGCACTGCTTAGCACTGACTGCAGAAATGTGTGGCCAATAAGGAGTTGCTTGACAATTGTACCCCATTCTTTTTAACTCCCTACACAAACTAATTGTGCTAGCTGGACTGCTCGGAGCACTTCGGAGCCCACGAGCAGTTCGTTTCTGTGATTCCACACGATTTTTTTGCAAACACACGCTGCGAAGCTCGTCAGTCCCTCTCCGTTGGTACGTGATGTCTGGCTGGTTGTTTCTTTACATTTCCACTTCAGAATCGCGTCACCAATAGTTGGCTTGAGTAGCTTTAGAAGAGTTGAACTATCCCTGACGGATGTGTTACTGATGTGAAATCTAATGGCTAGTCCGTGTCTGAGGTCACTGTGCTCTTCTGGCTGATCCACTCTGCTGTTACTGCTTTTGTTCTGACAACGGAGTACACCTCGCCTCATTTCACAGTGGTTGTTCTGCGTTTCACGACATTTGGAGGTCAGTTCTCCACTATGTATGGATACTTTTGATTGGGTGGTATATATTTTTGTCGCAGGGGAAAGACCCACTTAAGAAACAAATCCACTATACTGGGCAAATCACGTGAAACGTGTACCTTGCACATTTCTGAAATGCGAGGTGATACTGATGTACTGCTTTCGCATCATTCAGGGATGTCTGGCTATTCTCAATTAGATACTGTTTATGTTGATACCCAGTAAGGGCTCTGTTAGAGATGCTGTTGACCACCGTAAATCAACCAACGTTCCTACAACAGGTGAGTCCTTCTGATCGTAGGGCCTGAGTGACTTACCCTTCCTTTCTAATCATCCCCAGCCTACCGTATTTAGTCGAATCTAAGCCGCACTTTTTTTCTGGTTTTTGTAATCCAAAAATCCGCCTGCGGCTTAGAATCGAGTGCAAAGTAAGCGGAAGTTCTGAAAAATGTTGGTGGGTGCCGGCACAACCAACTTCTGCCGTCGAATATATGTAGCGCTTCGCAGGCATGCTTTGGAGGCACAAAGATAAATACTGGTGCCAAAACCTCTGCATCAGTAAATAAATTAAAAGAAAAGGTAGAAGAATGTTAACATTATGCCATGTATTTTTTCGTGTTTGCTGCTGTCTCATTTAAATCCTGTCTGCCTAATAAACTACGATACTAGAGTGAGACAACAACAAACGCAGAATAATATGCATATCCTGTCATGTTTATATTCATATTATTATTATTCTTATGCTGAATAGTGATACAGTCAGAAATGAAACATGCTAACTGACTAGATTTTTAAATCTAAGCTGACTAATTTCTGTGCAGAATGTAATGTACTAAAGAGGCGTCTGCAAAGATTTTCAAACGGAGAAAATTTTTCGGTAAACTCTCGTTCAGAACTTCTTCTATCATATGCAGTCTTATTAGGTTCTTGTTGATCATTATCAAAGAAAGCAGCAGTGTAAGTAACAACAAATGGCAGTCTCTTGCCATTGTTTCGCTAATGAGACAATTCCTCTCTCTCTCTCTCTCTCTCTCTCTCTCTCTCTCTCTCTCTCTCTCTCTCTCTCTCTCCCCCCCCCCCCCCTCTCTCTCTTTTTCTCTCCCCCCCCTCCTCCCTCCCCCTCCCCCTTCCCCCGCCCCCCCTTTATTTTAATTTTTGTAAGCGGTGGTAGCACGCACAAAAGCAAGACGTGCCGCGAGCGGCGACCGGCCGTAAACACTCATTATCAGAATGTGGCAAACAATGCATGACACAGTACAATAATGCAGTTTCAGCTTAGAATGGCGTAAAAACCTGTAACAAAGACAACACCACTTATCAGATTAAAGCAAAATAAGCAATCGATTTAAACCAGACGAAGTATGTGAAAAAGGAAGGGTACCCGCATAAATACGGACGGAGCGCTTGGCACATAGCAATGGCTGCTTGTTAAAGTTTTACTGTTAAGCTTAAGACTCGAACCAAACTACTGTATCTTCATCCATTCAACCTAAATTGTGTCTCATGTTACAATGGACCAACTTTGTTTCGATTTGGAGGTACAGTCTAAAACTTTTCTCTCCCCTTGAATTTCAATTCTCAAATTTCAGGAGCGCCTTATATTAGGTAAAAATTTTTTTCCTTGATTTCGAGTCTCATTTTTCAGGTGCGGCTTAGATTCGAGTAAATATGGTAACCCCCCCCCCCCCCCCCCCCCCCCCCCCCCCCGAAGAAATAACTAACAGTTTCAAAAGCTATAATCATTACTCCTACCTTTACATGCCTGTCAGTTGTACTAAGGGTTTTCATCGCATGAAGTTTAGTGCTTGCCAACCATTGTGTGTCATAATTTTATAGTCTTCTCAAGTGAATTTTTCTTCCAATACAAATACTGTAGTTAACCATACAAGAACAGGGGAAATTTGCAGACAACATACAGATTGATACAAATTTTCAACTCTTTTTTTTTTTTTTTTTTTTTTTTTTTTTTTCCCCACCAAAGAGCACAAAACCCATTACAAATTTGGTGTTTGGACAAGTTAACAACCAGGACATAATCTTTATACATTGGAGTGGGCTTATTGATAATGTAAATTTACCTCCATGCATACGTTCATTTATGCTTTGTGCTCTATAAATCCAGCCAACAGGAATGTGGAATAAGTAAACATGACAAGGCAGCAGCAGGCACCGAAAGCCACTTTCATGAAGTAGACAAACAGTGATCAATGCTAACATACTCTCACTTCTCAATTAGTTTATATGTGTTTATTGAGAAAAGCAGATATTTAAAAAAAAAAAAAAAACCACCACTACTTGGCTACTCTTCTTACCTACCACTCCATACCAAATATTTATACCAGTTTGCTGAAGTCATAGAATTTAAATAGTTGTGTGTGTACTGTGAACATTATGTGAGTGAGTACTAACATACTTTTTTTTACTGTCGGTTTTCGTATCCTGTAATCGTACTTCTAGTACTGTGGTTGTCACAGTTCACCTCATGTATACTCTTATTATGAACCACAAATACCAGCAGGGATTAAATGTAAGTGTGAGAATCAGTAGATCCCTGTAGAGATATCTACGGGATGTTGGCTGTTTACGATACATAACACTCTGACTGCACACTTATGTAGAATTTGTATTAGGTTAGAAAAATAAACCCAGTTTAGTCTCTTTCACCATTCATGTCACTGCAACTATTGGAAAGAAAGAAATCCCAGTGTCGACATACTTTACTACTTTTCATTTGACAAAATTGTGTGAATTTATATCTTGGAACAATGAGGCCTTAAGAATAAAAATGCTTATCACACTAAAATGTGCAGTATGACTAACATGTAGTGCATATCTGCATTATCGTGGAGATGTTTTAAAAAATTAAACGTTTTAATTGCAAGTCCACAGTATGTGTTTCCTCGTAGGATTTGTAATCAATTACAATTCAGAAAAAGTAATGAAAACTTTAATTACAGTAGTAGAACAAACTAGTTGTTATTCTTTGCCACAACTGACTTTATCTCTGTAAAGGGCATTGGCAGAGGATGACAGCGTTTGGTTGGCACATTATATCTGTAAATACTGCGTACTGTGTGCAGTAGGCCTACATTACTACTTGTGCAGATTTGCAATGAACACTGCTACTTGCTATTTAGCTGAAAGAAGTTTTAAATCCATGAACATAGGTATTCAGATAATTTGTAAAGAGTGTGGCTAATGAAGTATATTTTTGATTTTCGTTTCAGTTGGTAGGTATTCACAATTTCCTGTTTTATGTCAGATGGGAGCCTGTCAAATTCCTTCCCGTTCTGAACCCCAGACAAGGAGGCAAACTTTAAATGCAAATTATTTTTTTGTCTTGCATAATGATAGGCTAAGCCGCATTTCAGCTGAAACTGATTTAATCAGCAACAAAAACTATTAAGGATCAAACACGTTGGGCAGTGAGTGTAAAAATCTCAAGACCTTTAAAAAGGTTACTGCAGACTTTTTATTTGAAGTTCAACAACAAGCTGCACTTTTGTTTTATTAACATTTGTTTATTTCAGACTGGTTTTGGCTGACACTAGTGTGTGAAGACAAATGTGATAAAGACAGATACTATTGACACACACAGAATCAATGCTCATGATGCACTGCTAGGGAGGAGGGTTGGGGGGAGGGGAGGATAATACACCTGGAAAGATGACATCAGTTGAGCAAACAAAGCTGGTAGTTGTGAGAACATTCTCGCACCCATAGATGAAGTTCTCGATGTCCGTGCAGCACAGACATCAGCAGGGTCGTCATAATAAGGGCAGCAGTGGCAGACTGTACAGCTACCACAGCACGCTTGTGAGCCCAGATGGGTCAACCCACCGTGTTGCGAACCTGTTATCAGTAGAGTGACTACGGGTGCACACACCTCCAGCCTGTTTTCCACTCGTGCCACAGTATCAACCTGCAGTCTTGCATGGTTGGACTGATGCCATCAGAGGATAACTTTGAAGATGGAATGGCACTCTGTAGTCTTCCGCAATGAAAGCAAATCCTGCCAGTATGTAAGTGATGGTCATTTACGTGTACAACGAAGATCTGGTGAGTGCTTTCTCATAGAGTGCATTCATCTGAGACAGACTGGCCTCACTGCAGGTCTTAACGGTCAGGGGTGCGATAAATTACAGCTCTTGTTCACCTCTTGTGTTTCTGGAGGGGGTGCTAACCAGCACTTGGTACATACAGAATATTGTTAGACCCATTCTTTTGCCATTATTGCAGCAGGAAGGTGATATGTTGTTCCAACAGGATAATGCTCACCCTCACACTGCCCGTGAAACTCAGTGCGCTCAGCGAGATGTGCAAAAATTTCCTGGCCAGCACAATGTACCCACTTGTATCCAAATGAGCACATGTGGGATGTGATGGGATGAGGAGTGATTAGTGCAACTTGTCAACTAACAGCTCTTACAAAACTACGCAAACAGGTCAAGCAAGCGTGGCATAATGTATCCTAGGACAGTATTTGCCATCTGTACGATTGACTGGGTGTCAGAGTTGGCGCCTGCATTGCTACCCGTGGAGACTACACCAAATACTAATATGGGTCTTTCAGCATAGGTCGATACCTGGTACTTGAAAACCACTTGTGCTATTCATCTGTAAATGTACTCAGTTCGTGTACTCCGTATTTACTGTTGCAGCAATTAATCTTGAGTAAATTGGAAAACTCTGAAAGGGTGTACTAATTTTTTTTTCCTGCCAGTGTATTAGGCAAGGAATGTCAAATTGAGCATTCATCACTCTTGTTATACAACAAATGTGTTAAATTATGGTGCTAAATTAGTTTACAAGATGGATAGTAGTAAACATAGTGCATAGCAAACACACACACACACACACACACACACACACACACACACACACACACACACACACACAGACTGTGTGTGTATAACTCTGTAGATTGTGAGGAAAAGCAAGTTAAGGTGTATGACAATTCTCTTGTGGTACAAGTTTGTGCAGAAGAGTATAGTCATTAGGCTGAGGTCTTGGAGTGTGTGGTTGGTTGACTGGGCCACATGAAACTTAGTTGGGTTGTGCTCAGTTTTAACTGATCATTCAGAATCCGATGGGTGTTTTTCAGTGAAATGTTTATTTACCCGAAGTGCTTCTGCAACAAGTCTGTTGTGACATACAGAGGACTGATGAACGGTGCACGAACTGGTGATTGACCCTGAACCCAAATAAATGTGACATATTGTGCCTACACAGAAGAAATCCAGTACTGACGATTACACTGTTGGTGGAAACTACAACTACCATAAAATACCTAAGAGGAACTATCTGAAGTGACCTAAAATGATAAGAAAAGTGGATGCCAGACTGATATGTGAAATATGGGAAAGGTAGCAACTCACTTATAGAGGACCGATGTGAAGACAGTAGAAAAACATAACAGGAAACACTATTCTCACAGACACTTAAACACACATTGCCGTGGCTAAAGTGAGACTGATTATTGATAACTGGAAGTAAGTGGGAGGGCTCTAAGGAAGGATATAAGGAGAGGGCAGTGGGAAAGTGGTAGGACTTTTGACAGGTCATTTGGCAGCTGCACAATATGTTGAAAGGAATACAGAGGGTAGAGCATCAAAGAGAGAGAGTGGAGGGGGTAAAAGGAGAGGAAGGTGGAGACAGAGAAAGGGTGAGGGATGGAAAAGGGAGGCGGGTGCTGGTGCTATATGTGCATGGGGGAAGAAGAGTGATGGGAGAAGGCAGTACACAATCTGGAATGGAGAACACGTTAGGGGATGTTTAGGCCAGAAGGATTGCAGGAGAGAAGGTATGTTAGTGAAACAATTCCCACTTGCATCGTTTGGAGAAACTATTGCTGGAAGGGAGTATCCAAATGGCCTATGCAAACAGCTGTTGAAGTCTTTTCTGTTGTGGTGTGCAGTGTGTTCGGTAAATGGAAGGCGAGGTTCCTAGATTGCCACAGTTTCATGGTAGCCATTCATGGGAATAAGCAGCTGGTTACTTGTTGTGCCCATATAAAATTGTGTACAGTAACTGCAGCATAACCGACATGTAACATGGCTGCTTTTACACATGGCCCTGCCTTTTATTGTCTAAGAAATAGTTGTGACTGGGCTGAAATTGGAGGTTGTGGGAGGGTGTGTGGCCCAGGTCTTACACCTGGGCCAACCACACGGGGATGGCATATGGGGCGCACGATTGGATTGGGGATGGACAAGGATATTCTGTAAGTTCGGTGGACTGCTGAACGTTAATTTGGTTGATGTGGTTAGGATATATGTCATCTCAGGTCTGGTGAAGGATTTGGTTGAGTTTTTCGAGGCGAAAGTGATACTGAGTAATCAGATGAGAGCTTGTCAATGGCTGGTTAACATATTTACTGGTACCAGAGGAGGAGATCTGTTTATGGATGAGTTGGATGGGATATAGGCTGTTAATAATGGGTCTGGTGTGGTTATTGGTACATTCTGAGAACTCCTACTTTTCTCTGTAGATGTGCCATCCACGGGTAGCAAGGCTGCAAGGAAGAGACTTTTAATTCCTTCTAGCATAATTTTCTCTGAGCTACGCAAGTTTTAATTGTCTCTCCAGCATATTCTGTGCTCTGACAATCCTCCTGGCCTAGACCTCCACTAACATGTTTACCACTACCTGACGTTACCTTTTCCCTTCTGTCGACATCTCTCCTTCACCATCCAAATTGTGTACTGACCTCTCCCACCACTCTCCTTCCCCCATACGACCCCCCCCCTCCCTCTCCCAAAAAGTAGCTAGGAATAACACACCATATATATCCCAAATAACCTACAAATTTAATCATGTATTATTCTTACCATATGATATATGTGAAAAAGTAATGTTTTTATTTTATATTGTTCCTGGTATTGCAATGTTAATTGTCAGCCATGTTGATGACAATAGCTCCAATAACACTGAAAATTATAGACAGAATAGAATGATGATAGAACAAGCAGCAAAACTTCAGTTTATATAAAGAAGGTTCTTTCTTTATCATCATCATCGTCGTCATCATCATCATCATCTTCTTCTTCTTCTTCTTCTTCTTCTTCTTCTTTCAGAGTGTCAATTTGTTACAGTCTCATCAGGAAGTTCTCCTGCCATCTTTCCATTGGTCAACCTATTGATAGTACATGTTGGTGTGTTAATGTAGTATCAATTTTGAGATCCTCCTTGAGCTCATTCGTTGTATGTAATTCATCCAGTTGTTTTGGTAGTTATGAATAAAATGAGTGATGGATTCCATTTTAAGCTCCTTCAAAATGTCTTCATTCGATTTGTGATCCCATTTGATGTGACCAGGTGTTCATCTCAAGAATTTCGTTTTACGGGCTGTTAGTTTTTTTTGTGTTTTTTGCCTTTATTGTCAAGGCTTCACTGCCACAATACAGCACAGGTCTTGCCAATGTCATATAAAGGTGTTCTGGATTGCTTCTGTATTAGGGAAAGTTTCATTACACTACTAATGACTCCATTGATTCATGGTGGCTTTTTCAGGTATGTCTCTCTTTTTTTTTTTCTTTCCAGAAAGGATAGTTTATAGCAGCCGAAATATGTAACGATTTCATTTTTTCTTGCTTTGTACTGGGTACTTTCTGCAGAAAGCCACAGTTGCTTCGGTGACAATAACCATGCTGTATTTCTCAGATATAATCTGTAAATTGCGTGCAGAACACTACAGTTCATCCTCTGGAGATGCAAGAGCTAAATTATCTGCAAAAGTAAAGTACGTAGCTTTGTGTTTCTGTTGATTTAAATAAAGCAGTTGACATTTGTCCCCACTTATGGGTGATTTTAGTCATATACATAATAAACAAGAATATAACAGTGGAAAATCCAGGATGGAATGTAAGAATATTGTGAAAAGGAAAGTTGCCACTCACCATATAGCAGAGATGCTGAATCGCAGATAGCCACAACAAAAACTGTCACATATGTAGCTTTCCGCTGGTAAGGCCTTCATCAAAATCAAATGACAAACACACACACACACACACACACACACACACACAAACTCAACTTACACACACGTGACTGCAGTCTCAGGCAACTGAGGCCTCAGTTGCCTGAGACTGCAGTCATGTGTGTGCGAGCTGCATTTGCGTGAGTGTGTGCGTGCGTGTTTGTCGTCTAATTTTGATGAAGGCCTTGCTTGCCGAAAGCTATATTTGTGACAGTGTTTTTGTTGTGTCTATCTGCGACTCAGCATCTCTGCTATATGGTGAGTGGCAACTTTCCTTTTCACAATATTGTAATAAACAAGACTAGAGTGACACTGCATCCCTGTTGTACTCCTGCATGTATTCTGCCCCCACTCTGACAGGTTGCCCTCTTTCTTAACACAGATGTTCTTTAAATTTTATAAAAATGCAATGCCCTCAAGGACAAAAATGTTTTATTGACAAGGGAGGTGTCAAGTAGTTAACGCACATTAATGGCATCCCGCACTGGATTGTACCGATCTTTTTGTGCATTTTGTCACAATTGTGCAGTGGCTCTTACAGGCCCCGGAAAATGAGTAACAACCTGTTAATCGTCTCTCGTACGTGTTCGATTGGTGAGAGATCTGGTGATCTTGCTGGCCAGGTCTGTTGTGCGCCACACAGAACGTGCCACATTGCAGCCGCTGTATGTGGATGTGCATTGGCCTGATGGATAAGCGCATCACCTACCTGTCAAAGAAGTGGCACTATCATGGCAATAACAGCCTCTGCAGTGTAGCAGGCACCAGTTACTTTACCCTGCAGAAACACCAAATGTAACGGCCAGTTGTAACTGATGGCTCCCCACCCTGTGAAGCCTAGGATGGGTACTGTGTGTCTTGGGCAAATGGATTCTGGTGTAGGCAGCTCACCAGGTCCATGCCGTACAAATGTACTACTATCGGCTTAGCAATCAGCATCAAAAACTTGGAGATAAAAACAAATGGAAAAAATTCAAAAGAATCGTGCAATATGTCATGAACAAATATGTTCTGAGTAGGGTGTTAAGGAATGAGAAAGAACCACCAAATAGCCGTGTTAGGAAACTGCTCTATAAACAGAGAACTTCTCAGAATCGAGAAAAGTAAAAGCCTAGCTGACAAACAAAAGCTGAACGAAGCAAAAATGGGCATAAGGAGAGCAATGAGAGATGCATTCAACAACTTTGAAAGTAAAGCTTCATCAGCTGATCTGAGTAAAAACCCTTAGAGGATTTGGTCGTATGTAAAATCAGTAAATGGGTCAAAAGTATCTATTCATTCACTCGGTGACCATACTGGCGTGGAAACAGATGATGACAGAGAGAAGGCCGAAATACTGAATTCGGTCTTCCAAAATTGTTTTACAGCAGAAGTTTTTAACACTGTCCTTCCTACCAGCCATACAAATGTCAAAATGGCAGATATTAGGATAACAAACCGTGGAATAAAAAAACAACTACAGTCGCCTAGTAGTGGAAAGGTGTCATGACCAGATGAGATACCTATAAGATTCTACAAAGATTATATGGAAGAACTTGCTGCCGTTCTAGCAGTAATTTATCATAGATCGCTTGAGCAACAAAGAGTACCTAGTGACTGGATGAAAGCGAAGGTCATTCCTGCTTTTTAGAAGGTCTGTAGAACAGATGCACTCAATTATAGACCTACATCGTTGACATCAATCTGTTGTAGAATTATGGAACATGTTTTGTACTCAAGAAGTATAACGTTCTTAGAGAAGGAAAATCTCCTCTATAAAAATCAACAAGGATTCCGCAAACAGAGATCCTGCAAAACTCAGCTTGCTGTGTTACTCCACGAGATCTCCAGTGCTGCAGACAATGGCACTCAGGTTGATACCATGTTCCTTGACTTCAGGAAGGCATTTGACACCATACCGCACTGTCATTTAGTGAAAAAAATATGAGCTTTTTGAATATTGGAGCAGATTTGCGACTAGATTCGAGACTTCCTTGTAGGTAGAACTCAACATGTTGCCCTTAATGGAACAGAATCAATTTCTGATGTACCACTAGGAAGTGTTATAGGACCATTACTGTCTACATTATACATAAACGATATAGTAGAAAGCATCGGATGCTCTCTAAGACTGTTCACAGATGATGTGGTTGTCTATAACAAAATGGCAATGCCAGAAGATAGTAACAGTTTGCAGAATGACCTCCAGAGAATTGATGAATGGTGCAGGCTCTTGACAGTTAACCCTGAAAACAAATAAATGTAACATATTGCGCATACGTTGAAAAGAAATCCACTACTATACAGCTACACTATTGATAACTGCTGGGAACAGTATCTGCTGTAATATATCTAGGAGTAACTATCTGGAGTGACCTTAAGTGGAATGACCACATACAAGAAATAGTGGGAAAAGCAATTGCCAAACTCAGATTGATAGGAAGAATCCTAAGGAAAAGTAACTCATCCACAAAGGAAAAGACTTAAAAGGTGCTTGTTCAACCCATTGTTGAGTACTGTTCATCCATTTGGCATCCATACCATATAGGACTGATAGAAGAGATAGAGAAGATCCAATGAAAAGTGCAATGTTTCATCACAGGATCGTTTAGCTGGCACGAGAGTGTTATGCAGATGCTCAACAAACTACATGTACATTGGGAGATGTTACAAAAGAGGCATTGTGCATCACGGAGGGATTTACTGCTGAAATTTCGAGAGAGTGCTTCTCACATAGTGACCATGAGGAGAAAATTCGAGAAATTCTACATCTACATCTATACTCCGCGAGCCACCTTACGGTGTGTGGCGGAGGGTACTTATTGTACCACTATCTGATCCCCCCTTCCCTGTTCCATTCACGAATTGTGCGTGGAAAGAACGACTGCTTGTAAGTCTCCGTATTTGCTCTAATTTCTCGGATCTTTTCGTTGTGATCATTACGCGAGATATATGTGGGCGGTAGTAATATGTTGCCCATCTCTTCCCGGAATGTGCTCTCTCGTAATTTCGATAATAAACCTCTCCGTATTGCGTAACGCCTTTCTTGAAGTGTCCGCCACTGGAGCTTGTTCAGCATCTCCGTAACGCTCTCGCGCTGACTAAATGTCCCCATGACGAATCGCGCTGCTTTTCGCTGGATCATGTCTATCTCTTCTATTAATCCAACCTGGTAAGGGTCCCATACTGATGAGCAATACTCAAGAATCGGACGAACAAGCGTTTTGTAAGCTACTTCTTTCGTCGATGAGTCACATTTTCTTAGAATTCTTCCTATGAATCTCAACCTGGCGCCTGCTTTTCCCACTATTTGTTTTATGTGATCATTCCACTTCAGATCGCTCCGGATAGTAACTCCTAAGTATTTTACGGTCGTTACCGCTTCCAATGATTTACCACCTATGGCATAATCGTACTGGAATGGATTTCTGCCCCTATGTATGCGCATTATATTACATTTATCTACGTTTAGGGAAAGCTGCCAGCTGTCGCACCATGCATTAATCCTCTGCAGGTCCTCCTGGAGTACGTACGAGTCTTCTGATGTTGCTACTTTCTTGTAGACAACCGTGTCATCTGCAAATAGCCTCACGGAGCTACCGATGTTGTCAACTAAGTCATTTATGTATATTGTAAACAATAAAGGTCCTATCACGCTTCCCTGCGGTACTCCCGAAATTACCTCTACATCTGCAGATTTTGAACCGTTAAGAATGACATGTTGTGTTCTTTCTTCTAGGAAATCCTGAATCCAATCACAAACCTGGTCCGATATTCCGTAAGCTCGTATTTTTTTCACTAAACGTAAGTGCGGAACCGTATCAAATGCCTTCCTGAAGTCCAGGAATACGGCATCAATCTGCTCGCCAGTGTCTACGGCACTGTGAATTTCTTGGGCAAATAGGGCGAGCTGAGTTTCACATGATCTCTGTTTGCGGAATCCATGTTGGTTATGATGAAGGAGATTTGTATTATCTAAGAACGTCATAATACGAGAACACAAAACATGTTCCATTATTCTACAACAGATTGACGTAAGCGAAATAGGCCTATAATTATTCGCATCTGATTTATGACCCTTCTTGAAAATGGGAACGACCTGCGCTTTCTTCCAGTCGCTAGGTACTTTACGTTCTTCCAGCGATCTACGATAAATTGCTGATAGAAAGGGGGCAAGTTCTTTAGCATAATCACTGTAGAATCTTAAGGGTATCTCGTCTGGTCCGGATGCTTTTCCGCTACTAAGTGATAGCAGTTGTTTTTCAATTCCGATATCGTTTATTTCAATATTTTCCATTTTGGCGTCCGTGCGACGGCTGAAGTCAGGGACCGTGTTACGATTTTCCGCAGTGAAACAGTTTCGGAACACTGAATTCAGTATTTCTGCCTTTCTTCGGTCGTCCTCTGTTTCGGTTCCATCGTGGTCAACGAGTGACTGAATAGGGGATTTAGATCCGCTTACCGATTTTACATATGACCAAAACTTTTTAGGGTTCTTGTTTAGATTGTTTGCCAATGTTTTATGTTCGAATTCGTTGAATGCTTCTCTCATTGCTCTCTTTACGCTCTTTTTCGCTTCGTTCAGCTTTTCCTTATCAGCTATGATTCGACTACTCTTAAACCTATGATGAAGCTTTCTTTGTTTCCGTAGTACCTTTCGTACATGATTGTTATACCACGGTGGATCTTTCCCCTCGCTTTGGACCTTAGTCGGTACGAACTTATCTAAGGCGTAGAGCCAATACAGAGGCTTATTGACAATCATTTTTGCCACGCCTCCAACACAGAGTGCACAGTTAGTGGTACAAAAAGTACCCTCTGCCACCCACCATTAGGTGGCTTGTGGAGTATAATATAGATGTAGATGTATTAGTCGCATACAGACAGAACCTATTTTATAATCACTGAGCACCATTCCGCACTCCAGTCAATTCCTTCACAGCAATAGAGTAGCCACACTTGGTGACGTGTTGGTGTTGGTGGTTCCTAGCTGAAGGAATATGTGATCTTAATCCTGCTGTAGGCAGACTGTGCCCATCATACCAGATGACACAGCAGGTATGATGCACGCCCGTTTTTCATCTCCAGATGACATCCGATCGGTCGCCACCACTCACACGATGCACTGATCTTGATGCAGTCCATACTACTTCTGGTCTACAGGGGTGGCAACATTCCACAGACCCCTGTGGAAAATGGTGACACGCCACCAACACGATGTTTCTGACAGGTGCAGCAATCTGTCGGTACGTCGATACAGCTTCCTGCTGGCCCACAGTGCGACACAGTTCGAATTGTTGAAGCTATACAACAGGAGTAAGTACTCGTCGGTGAGGCGTGGCTGCACCATAGAATGAACATCACAAACACTGTCCACCTCTAAAGTCGGCACAGCTGCTGCCTGCAGGCGGGCCTCCTGAGCACTGTCAGATCACCGATGACTGTGACAGATGAATCACTAACATTACAAAGATTCAGCATACACATATTATGCCCTGGTGCCACTGAACACAGCCCTTGAGGGTGTTGCAATTTTTCCCAGTAACGTACGTTATCAGTAAGTTGCTGGGGAACATGTTCATTTGCCAGAATCTGTAATAATTTGTTTCTGTTCACTTCATCAAAAATTTCTTTTAAGTTGATGAAGGTAGGACTTGTTTCTAGGTTGAATTCCATAGTTTCTTCCTTTTTTTAACAATATCAATGAAAAGTAGCAATCACAGCGTGATCTTTATGAAAGCCATTTGGCTCTTCAGCTTCAATGAGTCCACAGTGTCTGTATAATTTATTTTTGATAATGGTGGCAAACATTTTATATGCAGAGTTCAGTAAGATTACTGCTCAGGAGTCACCACATTTTTTCAGATATCCTGTTTTGAAAATATGGATAACAATTGATGTAGTCCAGGTCACAGGTAAATCATCTCCTGATCAAATCACATTTAAGAAACTTATGAACCTATGTTTAAATGACTTGCTTATGCATTTAAACAGCTCTAGACTGATGGAATCTTCTCCTGGGGCTTTAAATTATTTTTTAGTTTGTGTAATACATTAAGTTCACACTTAGAGGGGGCTTCTCTTGAATAGTTCCCATAGAGCTGGGCTGTAAGCCGTTTTGATATTGAAACCAAAGTACTGCAACAGTTTAGGTAAAGAAAAGAAATTTACTTTCACGTTCTCTTTTATCTCAATGTTTAGGTTTTTAATAATTTTGACTGTTTGTGATTATAATTTGTAAATATCATGTTCCAAATGTGGCCCAACTTTTTCCCAACTCTGTCTCTTTTTTCTATGTCTCTCTTTGTCCTAGTTATTAGGGTTTCTTCCTGTTCCATTCATGTATGGAGCATGGGGAGAATGATTGTCTGAATGCCTATATGCATTATTCTAATCTCATCCTCACAATCCCTGTGTGAGCGACACTTAGGGGGTTTTAGTATACCCCCAATAGTAATGATTTAAAGTCGGTTCTTGAAACCTTGTTTATAGACTTTTCTAGCATGGTTTACATCTGTCTTCAAGAGACTGCCAGTTCAGTTCCTTCAGTTTGTCTGTGATACTCTCCCGTGGATTAAACAAACCTGTGACAATTTGTGCTGTCCCCCTCTGTACACATTCAATATCCCCTGTAAGGCCTATCTCATATGCATCCCACAAACTTGAGCAATATTCTAGAACCAGTCACACGAGTGATTTGTAATCAATCTCCTGTGTAGACTAATTTTGCTTCCTCAGTATTCTGCTAATAAACTTAAGTCTACCACCTGATTTACCCACAACTGAACCTGTGTGATCATTCCATTTCAAATCCCTACAAAGTGCTACACCCAAGTGTTTGTATGAGTTTGCTGATTCCAACTGTGACTCATTGATACAGTCATAAGATACATTTTTTCATTTTGTGAAGTGCAAAATTTAACATTTCTGAACATTTAAAGCAAGTTGCCAGTCTCTGCAGCATGTTGAAATCTTATCAAAATCTGGATGAATAGTTATATAGCTTCTCTCAGATAGTACTTCATTATAGATAACTGCATCATCTGCAGAAAGCCCGATTCTACTATTAATATTGTCTGCAAAGTCATTAATGTACAACGTGAACAGCAAGGGTCACAACACACTTCCCTGGGGCACACCCAAAATAACCTCTACATTTGTCAATGACTCTCCATCCAAGATAACCACCCTACGAAAAAGTTCTCAGTCAAGTCACAAATATCACTTTATACCTATATGATCACACTTTTGACAATAAGAGTAGGTGCAATACTGAGAGTCAAATGCTTTTCAGAAATCAAGAAACAATGCATCCACATGGTTGCCTTGATGCAAAGCTTTCAGTACATCACATGAGAAAAGTGCAAGTTGGGTTTCACACGATCGATGTTTTCGAAATCCATACTGGTTGGGACTGAGGAGGTCATTCTGTTCAAGATATATCATTATTTTTGAGCTCAGAATGTATTCTAAGATTCTACAACAAATCAATGTCAAGTTTTTTGGATCACTTCTACTACCCTTCTTGTAGACGGGTGTGACCTGTGCCTTTTTCCAAGAACTGGGCGCAGTTTTTTTGGTAGATTATAGTTAGAAGAAGGGTTAACTCGATCACAAATTCAGTATAGAATCTAACAGGGATTTGGAACTTTGTTCAGTTTTAACAATTTCAGCTGTTTGTCAACACCACTGACTAATACTTATTTCATTCATCTTTTCAGTGGTACATGGATTAAATTAGGGCAGATCTCCTGGGTTTTGCTTTGTAAAGGAACATTTGAAAATGGAGTTCAGTTTTTGCTTTGCTACCGTCAATTTCAGTTCCTCTCTCATTCGCTAGGGACTGGACACTAACTTTGGTGCCACTAACAGCCTTTACAAATGACCAGAATTTCTGTGGGTTCTGTGAAAGACCATTTAACAATATTCTGCTATGGTAGTCTTTGAAGGCATCAAGCATTGCTCTCTTGACAGCAAAATGCATTTCATTCAGCACCTCTCTATCTATATTCCTATGCTTTGTTTTACACCTATAGCCTTTAAGGCAGCATCATCTCATTTTCTTTGTATAGGTGAGTAATAAGATATAATAGAAGGAATAATGATAACCATTCACCATATATGCCAATGGTCTTGCCAAAGCAGTAATACTGGCACCCATCAGATCATCGAAGTTAAGTGCTGTTGGGCTGGGCTAGCACTCGGATGGTTGACCATCCAGTCTGCTGAGCGTTGTGGGCAAACGGGGTGCACTCAGCCCTTGTGAGGCAAACTGAGGAGTGACTCGATTGAGAAGTAGTGGCTCCAGTCTCATAAACTGACATATGGCTGGGAGAGCAGTGTGCTGACCACATGCCCCTCCATATCTGCATCCAGTGACACCTGTGGGCTGAGGATGACACAGTGGCCGGTCGGTACCATCGGGCCTATTTGGGCGGAGTTTAGTTTAGTACATGAGGCACTCAATCGGCAAGCATATAACTGTGGCTGAAAATGTTGCTGAGCCGTACGACACTATACTCCCAGCAGGCACAGCTCAGATGTTAGTTGAAGAGGCCTACAAGTGATACACAGCTAACAGTTTAATTCTTAACGCCACAAAGACCTATATTAAGCAATTTCAAACAAGTGGCAATGACCTTTAGACACTAAAAGTAAATGTCAAGTGTCATACTCTGAATGAGATAATGTATGTAAAATTCCTTGTGGTGCAGTTGAATGAAAATTTAAAATGGGTCTAACATGTGGAAAAGAAATCACAAAGCTTAGGTCAGCATGTTATCCCCTTAGCAGCACCTCTCACTGTGTTGACATAAAGACAGGTGTGTTGGCTTATTTTTAGTATTTCCATTCACTGTTGTCTTATGGAATTGTGTTTTGGGATAGTACACCTAAAGAAAGTAAAGTGCTTATTCGGCAGAGGTGAGCAAAAAGAATATTGTGTAAAGCAGATAACCTTACATCTTGCAGATGCCTTTTTGATGGTCTTGGAATCCTTCCACAAACTTCCCACTGGACTTACCAATCAACCGTTTTTATTGCTGGTGATATAAGTGATGTAGACAGTCACAAGACACAAAATAATTTTGAAGTAGACTTGGCCTGCTTACATAATTCAGAATGGAGTTTTGTATTCTGGTGGTAAGATATTCAGCAAGCTCCTGTCCAACATACAGCTAGAATCTGGGAATCCTGACTGGTTCAAAATAAAATTAATATCATACCTTTTTGGCCACTGTTCCTACAAATTATTTGACTATCTAAATACAGGAAGTGCAAAGTTGTGTTAGCTACATGGCAAGTAACAGTGTTTTCTATAAATCTGTATGATTAATAATAATGTACTATAAAAATCATGTGTTTATAAATATAAAAAAATGTTATTTTTGAAAAATACTGTTGTAATTAAGTAAGCATTAAGCTAGTAATAGCAGCTTTGTAGTAAAACTGAGGAACCAGCAGTTTATTTTCAAAGTAGCGTACTCAAATTTTGATGGCATAAGCACAATTAGCACTAGTGACCGTTCACTGTTGTATGACTCCTTTGTCTCTGCCATGCACTTTACACTTGTTCACAGAGTGCAGATGTAGATGTATGCATTACATATCCATGAAGACTTGCATTCTTGACGGCCTTGCAAAACCTGATTAGTTTGTGCACGACAGTGCATACTGCCAGTACGTTCCAAAAATGCAATTTTTCAGGTGGTTGTATCTTGGGTTCCGTTGATTGCAGAGATAAATGGTTAGCTGTTCGGGTAGCTTTTGGCGCAGTGACCATTGTATACCTATCAGAAGAATCGGCATACTGTAATTATCCTACAGTACAGGGACAAATTTTAAGCATTACACACTTCCTCCAGTCCAGACAAATTGAGAAAATCAGTTGGTTCTTTTGCATTAGGTGTGGTCTAGGGTGGGCCTTTAGCAGCTTATAAAAGCACTATTTGTTCAATGCCAGTTTCTAAGAAAATTACAAAAAAACCTCGACTTTTGGGTACCAACAGTACCAGTTGTGGGTATACCACTTCTTTAATTTATATTCATGGCAAATTGTTCAAAATTTTTACCACTTGTTCTTAAGCTGATGATCTCAGGGGAATTTAGAAACATATTCAGTTACCAGATTCAGAGGCTCAAAGCTATAACCTTATATTATGTACACTTATTTGTAGTTTATATGTGTCAAATTACGTAAATAACCTGTCAAAACTTTACTGGCCTACAGAATTTGTTTTACAGAAGCAGCACACACTGCTGTAACAGAGAAAAGATGGGAATCAGCTGAACAAAGGCCAATATGTTTCTCTGTAAAAGACTGTGACAGAAAAGTGGGTAACCAGCAGCCTCCATGCTCATTCCACCTTATTCACTAAAGGATTCGCAAGCAAACATGTTCATGCTTTTTTATGCTAAAAGAGAGTAGCAGTAGGAGTGAAAGAAAGAGGAGACGATGATGATAGAGAGAAAGTGCCAGTGAAAGAGAAAGAGATATGGATGAAGACAATAGCAGTATGAACAAAAGAGAAATGAGATTGTGGTATTCAGTGAAAGACAATGGTAGTAAAAGAGAAAGAGGGATGGGTGGAGACAGTTCGGTTGGGTTGTTTTGGGGAGCAGACCAGACAGCGAGCTCATCGGTCTCATCGGATTAGGGAAGGACAAGGAAGGAAGTCGGTCGTGCCCTTTCAAAGGAATCATGCCGACATTTGCCTGGAGCGATTTAGGGAAATCACGGAAAACCTAAATCAGGATGGCCAGACGTGGGATTGAACCGTCGTCGTCCTGAATGTGAGTCTAGAGTGCTACCCACTGCACCACCTCGCTCGGTGGTGGAGATAGTAACAGTGGGAGTAAAAGAGAGAGGAGACAGTGGAAATGAAGGAGAGGCTTCAGGGATCTGGACCCCACCGGACCAGGGAACATTAACGTGAAAAAATTTGGATATTTCCCCATCTCCTGTACCACATGTTACTTTCCCATTCTAGGGGTCAAAACCCTGAGCAAAACATATCCAAGGGGGTGGTGTGTAGAGGAGGCAACGGTGCTCGAAGAGAAAGACAGCAGACTGTAAGCGAGAAAGAGAGAGACAGTGGCAATGGGGGGGGGGGGGGGGAGGGAGAGGCAGAGAGAGAGAGAGAGAGAGAGAGAGAGAGAGAGAGAGAGGCAGTGAAAGTGGCAGGGGAGAGAGTGGTAAGGAAGAGAGAGAGAAAGGGATGAAGAGAGAAACAGGAGAAAGTGGGAGAGGTACATACAGGTACATAGATAGTGGCAATATGAGGGAGATGCTGAGTATGTAGCCTTAACTACTAAGAGTGATTGGTTTAAAGGATTTAGAATGTTCTTAGTTGAAAGAGTGCAAATATGTATACATGCCAAAATTTATGGTGAGGAAAGACAGTTGGTTCCCCACTTTTCTATCAGTCTTTTTAAAGAGGAACATATTAAATATTTGTCTTTTTTGTGCTCTGCACATTGTCCTGATACTGCAATCCAGTGGGTGGCACCGTTGGAGGGATTTTGTAGGGCAGGATAGGAAGATGGTATGTGTGAGGCTGTCCCGCAGCAGGCAGGGGAAGTTGCATGTGGTGCATGGTGAAGTGAAGCAGCAGTTTATGACTGGGAGAGAACAGAGGTGGAGGAAGAACAAAGAGATATTTTATTTATTTTTTTGTGAGTCCATGCCCCCAACATCATTAGTGTCAACATTATTACAATATTTACAATTGTGATTTATATATATATATATATATATATATATATATATATATATATATATATATATATATATATATATATATATATATATATATAAAACACAGATGATGTGACTTACCGAACGAAAGCGCTGGCAGGTCGATAGACACACAAACATACACATGAAATTCAAGCTTTCGCAACAAACTGTTGCTTCATCAGGAAAGAGCGAAGGAGAGGGAAAGACTAAAGGATGTGGGTTTTAAGGGAGAGGGTAAGGAGTCATTCCAATCCCGGGAGCAGAAAGACTTACCTTAGGGGGAAAGAAGGGGTATACACTCGCACGCACGCACGCACGCACGCACACACACACACACACACACACACACACACACATCCATCTGCACATACACAGACACAAGCAGACATTTGTAAAGGCAAAGAGTTTGGGCAGAGATGTCAGTCGAGGCAGAAGTACAGAGGCGAAGATGTTGTTGAAAGACAGGTGAGGTATGAGCGGCGGCAAATTGAAATTAGCGGAGATTGAGGCCTGGTGGGTAACGAGAAGAGAGGATATACTGAAGGGCAAGTTCCCATCTCCGGAGTTCTGACAGGTTGGTGTTAGTGGGAAGTATTCAGATAACCCGGACGGTGTAACACTGTGCCAAGATGTGCTGGCCGTGCACAAAGGCATGTTTAGCCACAGGGTGATCCTCATTACCAACAAACACTGTCTGCCTGTGTCCATTCATGCGAATGGACAGTTTGTTGCTGGTCATTCCCACATAGAAAGCTTCACAGTGTAGGCAGGTCAGTTGGTAAATCACGTGGGTGCTTTCACACGTGGCTCTGCCTTTGATCGTGTACACCTTCCGGGTTACAGGACTGGAGTAGGTGGTGGTGGGAGGGTGCATGGGACAGGTTTTACACTGGGGGCGATTACAAGGGTAGGAGCCAGAGGGTAGGGAAGGTGGTTACGGCTTTTCAGTAAAATGAAGCTAACAGATGTTAACTTCAATAAATTTATGGGAATTTACCGTCTCTTACTGACTCAATTTCATCAAAATTACTGAATGGCAGAAATTATTTAGGTATCCAGTCTGGTTAAAACAGGTTGTGGTGGCAAAGCTAAATCTGGCAGTACAACTCTAAATGTGGCAACTTTCCAGAATACTTTCACTAGGGAAAAAAAGGGCAGCATATGACTTAATTAATGCTGTCAGAACTATCAAACCTTTGTATTTTGTGCATTATTTGCCCTGTTTATGGAGGATATCAGCATAATCAAACTGTCATATTTTAGGTGTACTATTTCAGCTGATTTATGTAGACCATGGGCAAATATATATAGTGCTTTAGGTTAAGATAAAGTATTTTAATTGCTTGTCCTTTCATCATATAAGGGGCAGCGTCACTTAACAACAACATGTCCCTTTTTTATTTAAATTTATTGGCAAGAATTATATCGACTTCTGATATCTACCAAGCTGAACTGGGATGCTTGGGCTCACTTCTTCTGATATCTATCAAGCTGAATTGGGATGCATGAGCTCACTATGAGGTTTATACGCTGTAACAAAATTAGTGAAATTACTCATGTTCTGCACCTGTGGCGTATTTCATGTGAAAAAACATCGATAAGAGGTACTACCATGCAAGTTGTTGGTATATATGCACTCAGGCCAGAAAAAATGATATATAAATTTGCAGGCTTTCAAAATAAAAATTTATCAAATGATGGTGGCCCTCAACTACATACCCTCTGACTCACAGTTGTAGTATTAAAAGTTTTGGCTTGTTTTGTTCTCTAGGGGCTGGGATACGTAGTTGCCACATTACAGGCCAAATACTGCTGAGTCTACAGTATACGATAAGAGTACACACATAAACTGAATGGTTTGAAGGTTTCTATCACTCGGCAATTGCGAATTATGAATGTAACATATAAATTTATAAATGAAAGATAGCAATTAAATAAAATCTGCACGTACTATCTTAACGACTTTAAATGATGAGTACGATAGTAGAAGTACTTTTGAGAATGCGGTATATTTCTGCCAAACACTTATTGGTGTCAATTGTCGAGTAATTAAATAAAATATAAGTTAAATAACAGGGAAACTATAGATTCCTACTTCACGTAATTAGTTAAGAACAACACCATAACTCGCGAGATATTCACTTCCAAACGTGTACTGTGTCTTCACTGTAGAAACTACGGAAATCTCACAAGTTCACAAAACGGCACTCTTAAGTATTTCTATCTCTCGCGACCACGCACAAACCGCTCCACTCTCCAAGTCCTTCAGCCGGCATCGAGCGTCCGTTGTGCTGTCACATCCAGCACTCCTCGTGTCGTGTACCATACCCCCCACACTCTTCACCCGAACTTGCTTCCATCCAGTCTCCCCATTCGCGAGCACTGTGTCTGGCTAGAGCGCTCACGCCTTGTCTTCATGCCAACGCACCCCCACAAACATAATGAAATACATTCGGAGTACTGGATTTACATTTAAATAACTTTAAATTTTATAAATATTCCTATGGCTGGACCATAAACACGCTCTAACACACATTATTAGATACATAAACAAATTATTTATAAACATATATAAAGGAATAGAACAAAAGGTAGGCCAGTAGCCTAATTTCTCTGTGCTTTCTATAACACAGTAAATATTTAACCAATTTCTTCATGAATAGTATATATATTGGATATAAACAAAGACATATATGAATAAATATATTTATAAGCATGCTGTTACCGTTTTTTCATGTAACTGTGGAGTACTTAAGGCTTGACGCCATTGATAGTAATTGGCCACTTTGACCTCCAATAACTCATGTACTACTCAAGTTACATGCCTGTAATTTATACCAATTTAGGTTTACACTAATGGTGTTCTAAAGACACATCTATTGACGAAATCGGATGAAGCGTTTAGATTTTGGAAATTCGTTGCTGGTGTTACTTGTATAATTTACCATCAGATACTAAACTTTAAACTAATAAAGATACTGAAAATCTGATTACACCATCAGAATCACCGTGAAAATAATAGTAATGCACATGTTTCTTTTTGGGGTATCATGATACATCTGGCTACCATTAATTTCTATACAAACTGTGAAATGTCTGCCATTAAGGTTTCATAAAGTCCGCCATCTTTGGCCCCCCTGGTGAACAGCAGCACCAAGGAATTCCCAGCCACGTGATTGATGGACGACGTGCTCTGGCTGTTGTGAGACACCACATGGATGCTAACGAGCTCGGCCCTGCCACGTAGCCCGAGCAGTGGCTGCCAACTCTGAACTTAGAATATTTCCAGGGCGCCACAACTTGCCCGTTACCTCACACATTATAAATACCTAAATTCAAGCAGTAATATTCAAGAAACCTTCAAAATATACATTTATTCCCCAGGTGGCCAAAACATGCCTGCATCTACATGGAAATCTGGGCTCTACTTATTCAAGTTAATATTTGGTGATATTCACAACTAGTTGTTGTTGTTGTTGTTGTGGTCTTCAGTCCTGAGACTGGTTTGATGCGCTCTCCATGCTACTCTATCCTGTGCAAGCTTCTTCATCTCCCAGTACCTACTGCAACCTACATCCTTCTGAATCTGCTTAGTGTATTGATCTCTTTGTCTCCCTCTACGATTTTTACCCTCCACGCTGCCCTCCAGTGCTAAATTTGTGATCCCTTGATGCCTCAAAACATGTCCTACCAACCGATCCCTTCTTCTAGTCAAGTTGTGCCACAAACTTCTCTTCTCCCCAATCCTATTCAATAACTCCTCATTAGTTACGTGATCTACCCACCTTATCTTCAGCATTCTTCTGTAGCACCACATTTCGAAAGCTTCTATTCTCTTCTTGTCCAAACTGGTTATCGCCCATGTTTCACTTCCATACATGGCTACACTCCACACAAATACTTTCAGAAACGACTTCCTGACACTTAAATCTATACTCGATGTTAACAAATTTCTCTTCTTCAGAAACGATTTCCTTGCCATTGCCAGTCTACATTTTATATCCTCTCTACTTCGACCATCATCAGTTATTTTGCTCCCCAAATAGCAAAACTCCTTTACTACTTTAAGTGTCTCATTTCCTAATCTAATCCCCTCAGCATCACCCGATTTAATTTGACTACATTCCATTATCCTCTTTTTGCTTTTGTTGATGTTCATCTTATACCCTCCTTTCAAGACACTGTCCATTCCGTTCAACTGCTCTTCCAAGTCCTTTGCTGTCTCTGACAGAATTACAGTGTCATCGGCAAACCTCAAAGTTTTTACTTCTTCTCCATGGATTTTAATACCTACTCCAAATTTTTCTTTTGTTTCCTTTTCTGCTTGCTCAATATACAGATTGAATAACATCGGGGAGAGGCTACAACCCTGTCTCACTCCTTTCCCAACCACTGCTTCTCTTACATGCCCCTCGATTCTTATAACTGCCATCTGGTTTCTGTACAAATTGTAAATAGCCTTTCGGTCCCTGTATTTTACCCCTGCCACCTTCAGAATTTGAAAGAGAGTATTCCAGTTAACATTGTCAAAAGCTTTCTCTAAGTCTACAAATGCTAGAAACGTAGGTTTGCCTTTTCTTAATCTTTCTTCTAAGATAAGTCGTAAGGTTAATATTGCCTCACGTGTTCCAACATTTCTACGGAATCCAAACTGATCCTCCCCGAGGTCCGCTTCTACCAGTTTTTCCATTTGTCTGTAAAGAATTCGCGTTAGTATTTTGCAGCTGTGACTTATTAAACTGATAGTTCGGTAATTTTCACATCTGTCAACACCTGCTTTCTTTGGGATTGGAATTATTATATTCTTCTTGAAGTCTGTGGGTATTTCGCCTTTCTCATACATCTTGCGCACCAGATGGTAGAGTTTTGTCATGACTGGCTCTCCCAAGGCCATCAGTAGTTCTAATGGAATGTTGTCTACTCCCGGGGCCTTGTTTCGACTCAGGTCTTTCAGTGCTCTGTCAAACTCTTCACGCAGTATCTTATCTCCCATTTCATCTTCATCTACATCCTCTTCCATTTCCATAATATTGTCCTCAAGTACATCGCCCTTGTATAAACCCTCTATATACTCCTTCCACCTTTCTGCCTTCCCTTCTTTGCTTAGAACTGGGTTGCCATCTGAGCTCTTGATATTCATACAAGTGGTTCTCTTCTCTCCAAAGGTCTCTTTAATTTTCCTGTAGGCAGTATCTATCTTACCCCTAGTGAGACAAGCCTCTACATCCTTACATTTGTACTCTAGCCATCCCTGCTTAGCCATTTTGCACTTCCTGTCAATCTCATTTTTGAGACGTTTGTATTCCTTTTTGCCTGCTTCATTTACTGCATTTTTATATTTTCTCCTTTCATCAATTAAATTCAATATTTCTTCTGTTACCCAAGGATTTCTACTAGCCCTCGTCTTTTTACCTACTTGATCCTCTGCTGCCTTCACTACTTCACCCCTCAGAGCTACCCATTCTTCTTCTACTGTATTTCTTTCCCCCATTCCTGTCAATTGTTCCCTTATGCTCTCCCTGAAACTCTCTACAACCTCTGGTTCTTTCAGTTTATCCAGGTCCCATCTCCTTAAATTCCCGCCTTTTGCAGTTTCTTCAGTTTCAATCTACAGTTCATAACCACTAGATTGTGGTCAGAATCCACATCTGCCCCTGGAAATGTCTTACAATTTAAAACCTGGTTCCTAAATCTCTGTCTTACCATTATGTAATCTATCTGATACCTTTTAGTATCTCCAGGATTCTTCCAGGTATACAACCTTCTTTCATGATTCTTGAACCAAGTGTTAGCTATGATTAAGTTATGCTCTGTGCAAAATTCTACAAGGCGGCTTCCTCTTTCATTTCTTCCCCCCAATCCATATTCACCTACTGTATTTCCTTCACTCCCTTTTCCTACTGACGAATTCCAGTCACCCATGACTATTAAATTTTCGTCTCCTTTCACTACCTGAGTAATTTCTTTTATCTCGTCATACATTTCATCAATTTCTTTATCATCTGCAGAGCTAGTTGGCATATAAACTTGTACTACTGTAGTAGGCATGGGCCTTGTGTCTATCTTGGCCACAATAATGCGTTCACTATGCTGTTTGTAGTAGCTAACCCGCACTCCTATTTTTTTATTCATTAATAAACCTACTCCTGCATTACCCCTATTTGATTTTGTATTTATAACCCTGTAATCACCTGACCAAAAGTCTTGTTCCTCCTGCCATCGAACTTCACTAATTCCCACTATACCTAACTTTAACCTATCCATTTCCCTTTTTAAATTTTCTAACCTACCTGCCTGATTAAGGGATCTGACATTCCACGCTCCGATCCGTAGAATGCCAGTTTTCTTTCTCCTGATAACGACGTCCTCTTGAGTAGTCCCCGCCCAGAGATCCGAATGGGGGACTATTTTACCTCCGGAATATTTTACCCAAGAGGACGCCATCATCATTTAATCATACAGTAAAGCTGCATGTCCTCGGGAAAAATTACGGCTGTAGTTTCCCCTTGCTTTCAGCCGTTCGCAGTACCAGCACAGCAAGGCCGTTTTGGTTAATGTTACAAGGCCAGATCAGTCAATCATTCAGACTGTTGCCCCTGCAACTACTGAAAAGGCTGCTGCCCCTCTTCAGGAACCACATGTTTGTCTGGCCTCTCAACAGATACCCCTCCGTTGTGGTTGCACCTACGGTACGGCCATCTGTATCGCTGAGGCACGCAAGCCTCCTCACCAACGGCAAGGTCCATGGTTCATGGGGGGAACAACTAGTAAGGAACATTATTTCAGCTTTTGTAACTGTTACTTTCTTCCCTAGGAATGACAGAGGGATAGACTGGGTAAGGTTGGGAAGTGGGCTCCAGGATGCATGGACCTGGATTTTTCTCCTGTGGATATGCACTGACCAGCCGTTACAGATCCTTGTAACCTTCAATGTACTGCAAGGCTGTTGATCGTATGCCTAACGCTTATAAGAGGTTCTAAACAGGTACGACATATAACCTTTGTTGCATACCTTTGTGCACCAAATATTTTCTTCCTCAGTGCTAGATCTACATCCATTTTCTACAAACCATTGTGAAGTGCATGTCAGAGGGTACTTTCCACTGCAATGGTTCTTTGGGCTTATTTCCTTTCAAATTTTATGTGGAGCATGGAAAGAATGATTTTGAAAAATGACGAAACCGCAGGACAGTTGCTTAATCCAGTATTTATGGGGTACACAACCATTTCTAGAACACTTGAAGTTCCATCGTCTGGTGTAAAAAACAAAATCACTTAATCATCTGAGGTCATCGTCACCCCAGTGTTGTCACGGAACCAAAGATTCTGTGTGAAAAGAGTAAAAGGGATGAGCTACATGACCAGAAACGCCAACAAAACACTACGTAATAGTAACAAATGGTATAAACAGTTGTACAGTTAGGGCTGTCTTGTAAGAACACTTTGGTAAGAACAATTGTTTAAACCCTTGCATGTCTGCTACAATTAGTTTAATCTTATCTTCGAGATCCATGCGGAGCGATACGCTGGGGGTCCTAAATTCATCATTTAAAGCTGATTCTTGAAACTTATTAAATAGGCTTTCTTGGGATTGTCTGTGTCTATCTCCACGAGAGTGCCATTTCAGTTTCTTCGGCATCTCCATGACACTTTCCCATGGTCTCTCAAGTCTGTGATCATTTGTGCTGCCCTTTTCTGCACACATACAATGGTCTCTGTTAGTCCTATTGGGGGTTCCACACACTTGAGCATTATTTTAAGATGGGTTGTAGGAGTGATTTGTAAGCAATCTCCTTTGTAGACTGATTGCATTTCCAAAGGGTTCTAACTATGAACTCAAGTCTGTCATCTGTGTTACCTGTAACTGAGTCCATGTGACCATTCCATTTCATTCACATTGTTACACACAAGGTATTCATGTGGGTTGACTGACTGCAACTGTGACTCATTGATCAGGGTTCTACATTTCTGTTTTGTCATGTTCACAGTATCACATTTATGTACTTCTATAGCAAGTTGCCAATCTTTGTACTACTTAGAAATCCAGTCAACTTCTAACTGAACATTCGGGCAGCATTTTTCAGACAGAACTTCATTATAGATAACTGCATCATCTGCAAAAAAGACTAAAGTTGCTATTGATATTGTCTGGAAGTTCATTAACATACAACATGAACAGCAGGAGTCCCAACACTCTTCCATGGGGCATACACATAGTTACTCCTACATCTGTCAGTGACTCTCCAAGTTGTACCTTCTCTACTGGCAAATCCTCAATCCTGTCACAGATTTTGTTCAATACCCGATACGATCACATCCATGGCTTTCAGGAGGTCATGTGAGAAATGCACATTTGGGTATCACACAATCGATGTTTTCACAATCGATGCTGGATGGCATGGAGGTGATTCCACGTTACATCTGCGTTCAGAATATTTCCTAAGATTAAACTAATGTATGTTAATGAAACTGGACAGTAGTTTATTTGGATCACTTTCAGTGCCCTTTTTGTAAACAGGTTTTCATGTTTTGCAGAGTTTTTAGTTTCTGCAGCAGCTCAGTTCTTGTTATGTTTAAGTCACATACAGTGAAATAGTAGTTTTCTAATGTAAGCTTAAACTTATATGAGCAATTCTACCCATGTCAAGATTACTATGCCAAACACTCTGTAGTGTTGTTCAGATTCTGTGATTACCTCGAGGAAAACAGTCTACTGACACACAGTCAACATCGATTTAGAAAACATCGTTCTTGTGAAACACAACTAGCTTTTTACTCACATGAGGTGGTGGGTGCTATTGACAAGGGATTTCAGATTGATTCTGGATTTCCGGAAGGCTTTTGACACTGTACCACACAAGTGGCTTGTAGCGAAATTGCGTGCTTGGGGAATACCGTCTCAGTTATGTGACTGGATTCGTGATTTCCTGTCCGAGAGGTCACTGTTTGTAGCAATTGACGGAAAGTTATCGAGTAAAACAGAAGTGATTTTTGGCGCTCCCCAAGGTTGTGTTGTAGGTCCTTTACTGTTCCTTGTCTACATAAACGATTTGCAAGACAATCTGAGCAGTTGCCTTAGGTTGTTTACAGATGACGCTGTCCTTTATCAAATAATAGTCATCAGAAAGTCAAAACAAATTGCAGAACCATTTAGAAAAGATATCTGAATGGTGAGAAAATTGGCAGTTGACCCTAAATAACGAAAAATGTGAGCTCATCCACATGAGTGCAAAAAGGAATTCGTTAAACTTCAGTTACACGATACATCACTCAAATATAAAGGCCATAAATTCAACTAAATACCTAGGAATTACAATTGCAAACAACTTAAATTAGAAGGAACACATAGAAAATGTTGTGGGGAAGGCTAACCGAAGACTGCGTTTTGTTGGCAGGACACTTAGAAGATTTAACAGATATACTAAGGAGACTGCCTTCACTACACTTGTCGTTCCTCTTTTAGAATACTGCTGCATGGTGTGGGATCCTTACCAGATAGGACTGATGGAGGTACATTGAAAAAGTTCAAAGAAGGGCAGCACATTTTGTATTAATGCAAAATAGGGAAGAGAGTGTCACTGCAATGATACAGGATTTGGGGGTGTACATAATTAAAACAAAGGCTTTTTCACTGCAGCAGAATCTTCTCACAAAATCCCAATCACCAACTTTCTCCTCCAAATGCGAAAATATTTTGTTGACACTGACCTACATATGGAGAAATGGTCACCATTATGAAACAAGGCAACTACAATGGTAATGGGCGTGTGATCATCAGCACTGGACATTGGCGCTGTGGCAGCATGTTGTATGTTCTAATGAATCCCAATACCTTCTTCGTCATTCCAGGGCGACAGCTCCTCGACACCTATATTATGGGACAGAGACAATTTGGTCGCGGCAACATTATGCTCTGGGAAACATTCAAGTGGGCATCCACGGTCCAGTGAAGCTTGTGCAAGGCATCATGATGGCCAAGGATATCGTACACTGGTCGTAGACTACATACAGCCCTTCATGATGATCATGTTTCCTGATGCCAGTGGTATTTTCAACAAGATAATATGCCATGTCACAAGGCTAGGAGTGTGATGGAATAGTTCAAGGAACACAGTGGCGAGTTCGAATTGGTGTGCTGACCCCCAACTCACTGGATCTGAACCCAATTTAACACATCTAGGATGTGACTGAACCTGGCGTCGGAGCTCATCATCCCCCTCCCTGGAATTTACGGGAATTAGGCAGAAGTGGTGCCAATTCCCAGCAGCAAGCTACCAAGGCCTCATTGCTTCCATTGCAGGAAGCATTGCCACTGTTATATGTACCAAAGGTGGACATATTCGCTACAAGGTTGGTGGTCTTAATGTCCTGGCTGATCAGTGTTTGCCATACTCTGCTTGGTAATCATAAATATTCACAATAACTATTATCAAAAAGGCAAAGCATACTAGAATCTGAAATAATTTACAAAACTTTATTGCATTTTATATCTCAGTTCTTATGAAATTTTATAAAACTACAAATATCATACAAAATTCACACAGTAAGTCCAGCTACTGTACACACAACCACAATCAGAATTAGTTATCAGATCATTATACAAAGGCTTGTATTTCACACATTTCATTAAATTACGACTTTTTTCCTCTATAGACAGAGTAGTAATAAAAGTAATCCAGTCAATTCTTACCAAGTAATGGTCAATTACATTTCTGCAGCAAGTCAGACTGTCCATATTTTAGCAAGAAAATTACTTCATAATTAAAATGGTCCCATAATCCAGGGGAAAGCAAAATGTATCAGGCAGTATGAGTGTTGTTGAGCAATAAGGTACATCATTCCATCAAATACTAGGTGACAACTGCATTATGAGAATATAATACAATGATTCCTGTGTCTCTGATACTTTCAAAGTTCAAGAAGTCTGTGTTCCTATTTAAAACAAAATATTCTAATAATTCTATTTTCCACACTGATTTACAATACTTTGTTTCTGGAAAGAGACTATGATGTCAGTGTGAAAAATTCTCTAAAAGGTGCATAGTGACGGTATTTTACAAACGACAACAGTGTCTACTTTCCTACTTTGTGACAGTATCTTAGTAGATCAGTTTGGAAACAAACATGACATCTATTTCACTGAAGCAATAAAATGAAGTTTCTAAACAGAATGCAATACACTGATACATCTCACTTTCAACATCTGCTATTTTATGTGAAATGGTAGGAGCCAAACACAGTTAGTTTTCAGGTAAAGAAGGTGTCATTCTGTCTGGTAGTACAGTTGCAATGGAAAAAAGAAACTGAATTCCACGAAGTGCAGCTCTTTGAACAGTTACATGTTAACAAATGTGATACACATCAAG
Organism: Schistocerca americana; assembly: GCF_021461395.2. Classification (NCBI taxonomy): domain Eukaryota; kingdom Metazoa; phylum Arthropoda; class Insecta; order Orthoptera; family Acrididae; genus Schistocerca; species Schistocerca americana. The sequence goes on from NC_060127.1 coordinate 136,982,019, forward strand.
TTTAAAAATTTGAAAATTTCCTTTTCAAATCAGTTTGCTGCAGAGTATGAAATTTTTAATTTCCACCAATTCCAGCGACAAGTAAAAAATCTATTTATAATGGAGACAATTTCCAAGGCATCAGAAACCATTCACATATCTGTCAAGTGCGCCTTTATAAAAGGCACATCTTGCAGCAACAAACATAATTCCAGCACAATCAAGACATAAAGTTGCCCAATTGCAAAAGTATCTCATCTCTCTCTCTCTCTCTCTCTCTCTCTCTCTCTCTCTCTCTCTCTCTCTCTCCCCCCCCCCCTCTCCATCCCCCCCTCTTCCTCTTAGTCTCTCACAAGCTTCAATCCTCTTCTTCCTTTGTTCACTACAGAAACACTAACTCCTCCATCGGTGCATCACTGCTTCACCTCCCACTGTTACAATCAGAGAAATGTTAATTCCATTACACTGAATGTTTCACGGGGCACGCACCATAGATGACAGGCTTTCAGAGATTTTGTAATACATCATAACATTCTTTTCCCTTAGATATGCTTCTGATATCCCACTGTGTGTCTAGTATTCAGCCGATAAAATGCCGAAGTTACTTATCAGACACACACTTTGGACTGCATAGAATGGCATATGGAACATTGCGAAGGGCAGGAAGTCAACTAACAGAAAGAAAAACTTTGCTTATATTGACATTCACTGCACAACACACACCCTATTCTTTACACCAAAAATAATGTCAATGACTTGCCAACATCAGCAGCAATAAGCCTGTAACGACAAAACTTTGCAGCGAGTCAACAATCAGCCAAGCAGTACTCTCTTCACCATATGACATGCTTCCTCTTCCGAAGACTCGCTTGCTGACGAAGGGGACGATTCGCTGATACAACGTGAAGAGCATAGATATTGCATCAGCGGTATCCTGTATTTGCCACAGAAGTCGACAAATTTCACGTGTTCCACTCGGCTGTCGAAATACACTCCTGAAAGATACACGAAATTTCATGAGCTACACGAAATTTCATGAGCTAAAGGAAATTTTCGCAAACTATGTCTAAAAAATAGTTGACACAAAAAACAGTTAATGCCATAGCAAAATGGATAGTTCAGTCTGCGATACAGATCTGCTTTTCCTTTAGAAAACATTTCCCTTAACTTCATTTAATTTCTTTAGGGCCTTCTTTTAAAAAGGATGTTTATTCTTTTACTGGGGGATATTTATTTATTCTTGAAAGGGTTCTCTCAGTGTTACAGGATTTGTCAAAGTAATGCAATGCAAATCAATAGGCCAAAATATACGACACATACCTTTGTTAGGCTAGGACAGGTAGCTTATGGGGATAGGAAAGTTGGTCAGCAACGGCCTTTATTATGGAACATTCCCAGCATTTGCCTTAGCGATCCAGAAAATGCCATATGCAGTATCAGGATGGCTAGATAATTGATAAGGAAAGTATGTTTGCTTACAATTTTCAGAAAAGCATGCAGGCATTGCTGTGTTCACATACCATTACCCTTCAATTTGCTTGCAAAATTTCTTCTGTACTTATGTGCAGGAGAGAGAGAGAGAGAGAGAGAGAGAGAGAGAGAGAGAGAGAGAGAGAGAGAGAGAGAGGGGGGGGGGGGGGGGAAGAGGGAAGGGGGGCGAGAGGGAAGAGGGGAGAGCACATAAAAGCAGTTAACTTCAGCCTGCTCCAATGTTTTGGTCTCCTCATACCGATAGTTTCTAGATTATGTCTGAGAAAATGGAATTTACTTATTTAACATAAACATTTTACATATAAAAACAAGGCAGAGAAGTTTGTGTGCTGCATTGACATGATTTGTAGGGCCTGCTGAAGAACAGCTTCACTAGTAGAACGGTGTAGATGCACTTAGTGCAAAACCAACACATAATGTCATTAATGATGCTTCGAGAAACTGACACAAAACACATAGAGCAAAATAAATTTATATAGTTTCTTATAGAAATGAGCTAAAAATCATTAATATAATATTACTGGCAACTGAAGATTGAAAAATCAACATTTAAGATGTTTTAGTCATAAGAAATCTCAAATTTTCCCTTTCAATCTGGGATCTGAGTGACCTGTCCCTCCTTTCCAACCATCCACACATCAGACCTCCATGAGGAAGAAGTGGAAGTTTCAAAAGCTATGAATAGTTTCTTCTACTTCCAAGTGTTTCCATCAGTAGCACTTGCAACTTCACCTCCTTAAGGTAAGTACTGGCAAGATATCTTGTCTCTCCCTCATTTAAGTGCAAAGTTTGATTCACTCTGTAAGTTTAAATCCTTCCCTTTACTAATATGGTCTGAAACCATCACACTACATCAGTTGAACTCCATATTTTCGTGTAATTTTCATTAATGATAATCTTAAGAAAACTAAAGATTAGGCAATTCAATACATCAAAGAGAATTCAGATTTATTTCACCACTGACCATTAAAATTGCTACACCACGAAGATGACTTGCTACAGACGCGAAATTTAACCGACAGGAAGAAGATGCTGTGATATGCAAATGATTATCTTTTCAGAGCATTAACACAAGGTTGGCACCGGTGGCGACACCTACAACGTGCTGACATGAGGAAAGTTTCCAACCGATTTCTCATGCACTAACAGCAGTTGACCGGTGTTGCCTGGTGAAATGTCGTTGTGATGCCTCACGTAAGGAGGAGAAATGCGTACCATCACGTTTCCGACTTCGATAAAGGTTGGATTGTAGCCTATCGCGATTGAGGTTTATCGTATCGCGACATTGCTGCTCGCGTTGGTCGAGATCCAATGACTGTTAGCAGAATATGGAATTGGTGGGTTCAGGAGGGTAATACGGAACGCTGTGCTGGATCCCAACGGCCTTGTATCACTAGCAGTCGAGATGACAGGCATCTTATCTGCATGGCTGCAACGGATCTTGCAGCCACGTCTCGATCCCTGAGTCAACGGATGGGGACGTTCGCAGGACATTTGCAGCAGCCTGGACTATCAGCTTGGAGACCATGGCTGCGGTTACCCTAGACGCTGCATCACAGACAGGAGCGCCTGTGATGGTGTACTCAACGACAAACCTGGGTGTAAGAATGGCAAAATGTCATTTTTTCGGATGAATCCCAGTTCTGTTTACAGCATCATGATGGTCGCATCCCTGTTTGGCAAAATCGCGGTGAACACACATTGGAAGTGTGTATTCGTCATCGCCATACTGATTTATCACCCGGCGTGATGGTATGGGGTGCCATTGGTTACACATCTCGGTCACCTCTTGTTCGCATTGACGGCACTTTGAACAGTGGACGTTCATTTCAGATGTGTTATGATCCGTGGCTCTACCCTTCATTCTATCCCTGCGAAACCCTACATTACAGCAGGATACTGCACGACCGCATGTTGCAGGTTCTGTACGGGCCTTTCTGGATAGAGAAAATGTTTGAATGCTGCCGTGGCCAGCTCATCCTCCAGATCTCTCACCAATTGAAAACGTCTGGTCAATGGTGGCCGAGCAACTGGCTCATCACAATACGCCAGTCACTACTCTTGGTGAACTGTGGTATCGTGTTGAAGCTGCATGGGCAGCTGTACCACCTGTACATGCCATCCAAGCTCTGTTTGACTCAATGCCATGGCGTATCAAGCCCATTACTGAAATTGCATGAAAATGTAATCACATCTTAGCTCTAGTATAATATATTTGTCCAATGAATACCCATTTATCATCTGCATTTCTTATTGGTGTAGCAATTTTAATGGCCAGTAGTGTAGATTACTGATGACAGTATTGGACCGTAGATCAGGCCACTATATACAACAGGATAGAGTGTTCATAAAATATGACGGTATGTTGTAATAAGGCTCTACCTGTTTAATGTGTGCTAGTAGAATGGGCATATACAAAGTGCATGGCTGACTGCAACTGCCATCCCTTTTTTTTATTTAAAGAAAGGGGGCGGGGGAGAATTGAATAACAGTTATAATTATGAGCGACACATTTGATAGAGAGAGTCTGTAAGACACATGCTACAGTCAATGGCAAGAGACAACAGACTGTAAGTAAAATACTCCTTTTGAAAGGACAGTTTCAGAATGGGAAGGTCATATTCATTATAAAACAGTTAATAAAGGAAAGGTATGAATTTAGTATGGAAATGCACAAACCTTTATCGATTACGTAAAAATTTTCAACTGTGTAAGTAGACAGATACTATTGAGCATCCTAAAAAACTGAGATTATCATAAACACATCATAAAAATTCTGAAAGATATGTAGACAGACACTAAAATAATGATTAAAACAGAAGCAAGAATTTCGGATAGGAAACTGGTGAGTCAGGGTGCCAGACAAGGGTGCAGTTATCAGAGACATTATTTAATATAGAAACGGACATCTTAAGAAGAAGGAAACAAGAAGTATATCCTGGGTTACAGATACCACAGCATGGAACCACGAACAGCTGCCTATTTGCAGACAATCAGTTTATTGTATTTGATGATGAAAATCAATTACAATATGCCATATTTAAGTAACAACTACTTTGCAAATAATACGAGGGGGACGACCAACCCCCCCCCCCCCCCCCCCCAAATAAAGCTATAAAAAATTTATTCATGAATCATTTTACAAAATCCTTCAGTCATCTTCAAAGTACTCTCCATTAGATGTGATGCACTTGTCAAGTCTTTTTGCCCACTGTCTGAAGCACGTCTGGAACTCTTCCACATTGATCTTGCCCACAGCCCTTTGCGAAGCTGTTTTATCGCCTCCACATTATCATAACACTTTGTTTTTTTTCATTTGCGGGAATAGGAAAAAGTCGCATGGGTTCTAGGTCTGGGGAATATGGAAGGTGGGGAACCACAGACCATCCCCAAGATGCCAAACAGTGGGTCACTCGTAAGGCCATGGGTGCAGGAGCGTATTTGTGATGAATAAACCAGTCAGCTGAACACCAAAATTCTAGGCATTTCCTCCAAACATCCTCTTGCAGACTTCTTTAAACTTCCAAATAAAACTGCTCGTTAACAGTCTGGCCAGGGGGTAAAAAAATTCATGATGCACAATTCCACAAAAATCAAACAAGATAGTGGTAATCATCTTCACATTCAACTTCAGTTGCCTTGCTCTTTTTGGTCTGAGAGAGTTGGAAGTCTTCCACTGGCTGGATGCCTGCTTGGTTTCTGTGTCATAAGCGTAACACTAACTCTCATCATCTCTAATGACTTTGTTCAAAAAGTTTTGATCACTTTCAATCTCTGTTTCCAATTTGCGGCACGCATTCATGTGCACGGTTTTTTGCTCCTGTGTCAGAAGGAACGGAACAAATTTAGCGGCAACACAGCTCGGGTGCAAATCGTCACTCAAAATCCACTGGCATGATCTCCAACTCACACTGAAGTTTGGTAGATCACGAAATGACGATCTTCGATGATTTTTTGGCAGATTTTTTCCAATGTTTTCCTCGTTTCACTATGTTGCAGGGTGTCCAGAACGAGGTTGGTCTTCAACACTCGTCTCATCTCACCACATTGAAAGCACACAAACCAGTTGAAAACTTTTGTGCAGATCATAGCATCCTCCTGGAAAGCCTCTTGATGCATTTGGTGAGTCTCCATTCTCAATTTTTTAGGCAGGAAACAAAATTCCACACACACTCTTTGTTCTTTTGAAGTTGCCATCCAACTTCAAAAGTGGAACACACCAACAGTCAGAAAACCCGAAGACTACACTAACATATTCACCTTCACACTGATGCTGTCTGCACAGTTGTGTCGTGAAGCAGGAGAATTCCTTACCACGTCTACAAATGCCACCACCCTCTCAGTCCGTGTTTCCTGGGGCTTTTTTTGTGCAATATGGAAATCTCAATTAATAAAACAAAGGGGTAATTGCATTTAAGGGGTTTGAGCCAATCCAGCCCAATAATTGCTATCAACAGAATAACTGAATAAGTTAACAGATTTAATTATTTACGAAATCAAATAAGCTACCAACCAAACAGAGATAATGTAATTGGACATATAAAAAAACAAGTCAGCAAGAAGTGAGGGGGCAGGAGAAAAAACAATCACACAAAGGTTCTCATTCCATCCAATAAGTGTCCCCTGGCCCGGAGTTCAGGGCAACTTTTCCAAACTACTCCATTTCACAAACCTCGCCATTTCTTTTCCTAAATCCGTCTTCGTACCCCTTCAACCCTTCTGCCAGGAGGAGGAGCCATTGGCTCCAAAAGTTTGCATCTTTCCTTAACATTTGTAGGGGTTTGTGTGGTTTGACCTACCACCACTTGGTGAGTAGATTCTTTTATCTACCCAATTATATTTTCAAAAATTTATTATTTTCATTGATATATCAGCATGACAGAAATACAGACAGCAAGCTTTATCACTCTCAATATGTATGTGGCACTATTAATAAAACTTTAAAGAGCAGAGTTTGAAAGAGAACAAATATAAAGTTTTATAAAACAATGGCTGTGACTTCTCTGCTGTACATGTGTGAAACTCGTGTTCTCACAAAGAGGGATAAAAGCATTATATAGGCAGCTAACATGAGATTTCTAAAAACTGTGAAAGGCGGCACAGGCTAAGAATGGATTACGTTGATTGGTTGGTCGATTTGGGGGAGGGGACAAAACAGTGAGGTCGTCATGCCAGTGATCTAGGATGGCAGAGCAACAACACAAACAGCACAACCCAGCCAAGGGAAAGGGATATCGTGAAAACAAAGAGGGGAAAGGGACGTCAGAGCAGCAGGAAGAGGAAAGAACAGCAGGGGGTGGGCGGCAATGGACAAAGCATGGGTGCCCCAAAAACGCTACATGTGGTGGGACACCTGCACCACCAAGACCCATCCTTACATCAACACCACACCACACCATACCATGATCACGATACAATAGGGACATCATCAGAGGAAGAAGACCCAGGAAAACAGAAACAAAATAGCACAACAGACCAATAAAATGTAGGAAGAACCTGCTCAGTGTGAGGGCACGGTCAAGGCCTCCATAACCAATGCCTATGCTGAGCGACTAATTCCAGAGGAAAAGTGAAGAACCTATACCTGAGAGTACAAACCATTTTCACAAAAAAAACCGAGGGCAGAAGTAAACATGTGAGGGTCACTCACTAACACCTGAGATGTTGGGAGGACATATTTAATGTGAAGGGTCAAAAGATGGGGGCAGTCCAGCGAGATATGGATCACCGTGAGCAGAGCCCTACAACTACAAAGGGGGACGGCTTATTGTGGAATAAAAACCCACAGGTCCACCTAGTACAGCCAATACGAAGATGGCAGAGGATGGTAGATTCCCAATGGTGGGACTCTCATCGATGGCGCGAAGTTTATTAGATGGCGAGAGTAGCCTCCTAAGAGCCAGCTCACGATTGAGCAGAAAGGGATTTGGTGTAAAGCCGCAAATCTGCCCCCAGAGATGTCATGGAGAATGGGGATGGGTGGCTGCCATCAAACAGGGCCCGTCAAGCAGGGACAGCAATGCCAGCAGCATAGATTTTCTTATTGAACAGATCACTGATGACTTCATCAATACAACCCGACAAAAAAGGCGGACACATGACCTGGAAGGTATACAGGGCAATCAGCACAATGGAAAGCCTAGTGGGGTAACCTGGTCAGTGGGAGGTGAGAAGGGAACGACAAATGATGATGATAATGAAGATGAGTTTGTGGGGTGTTCAACTGCGTGGTTATCAGCGCCCGTACAAATGCCCAATGCTCAGGGGAGGTGCATACACCTTCATAACCTTGACCTTCTCTGAGAGGGTATCTCCCTCAAAAGACAGAATAAGGCACCAGTATCTGTGCAGTTGTCCTTACAACCTTTCTGCACATGCCGAATAGAATGAACGCACCGCCATTCCAGATTTGCCCGGAGTTCCTTATCAGTTTTAAAAGCGAGATCTGTATGAAAAATGGCTCCCTGGACCATATTCGAAGACTGGTGAGGTGTAATGGATACCAGAACGTTTCCAGGATGATAACGAGCACAAAGAGCTGCAGACTGGGTGGCAGAAGTAGTTTTCAACAATGGGGAACCCGATCGCATCTTACTTAGACACTCCACTTTGCCAAACTTACCTTCGATATTTTCCACAAAAAGTAAAGGCTTTGTTTCACTACAAGCCGGCGAGCCTGGTTCTCCTTCCAGGGTGCAGCCAGAGAAGAGAAGGCCACAGGGTCATAAGCAGCAGCATTCAATGATCGGTTGGCAATCAAAGAGACAGCTGTAGGAGATTGGTCAGATTTTTGGAGCTTGATACACTTCATACGTGAAGTATCCGCCCCGATACCACCCACTCCGATCAGGGGCTCTCCCCAGAGATGCCACCCAGCCACAGCACAGCAGCTGTTGCTGTAAGTTCTGATGCTCTGGAATGACAAGCAACCATGGAAAGGCAACAGCTTGGGTATCAGAAGCGTGATCCCTGTGTTGTCAGGTGGCTCAGCCAGATTGTTACATAACAGCCCCGCTACATGGACTGGCGACAAGTGCTGGTGACATCGTGGGGCCGAAGGGCTTACGGTAGGAAAGGAAAGGGGGGAAGGAAAGGGGGGGGGGGGGTGAGAGGAATCCACACTGTAGATGCTAAGGAGGGAGTTGTTCTACAAATGGCTCACATTACAGAGAGAAAATTTGGCAGTGGAGGTCAAATACTAAAGGGGGACCAAAAAGGATGAAAGAGAAAAGGCAAGGCAAACAAAACCACAAGGAATTCAAGAAGCCAGGTGGACACCCAGGTCAGCAAAAGTGAGAACACCAAGAGAGGAGAAGGAAGGCACAGAGGGGGAGGAGCGAGGACAGTGAGGGAGAGGCACTGGAAAGGAAATGCAGCTCGGGAAGCAAGAATGGGCTGCAATAGCTCATGGATCCATGGGTGAGGGACCACTTTAGGAATGAATGAATTTGAGTAGAACTGTATGTTGAAGGAATAATAAACAACACAGAAATACAGAAACTGTTGGAAACAGCGTGTGAGCAGAATGTCAGAAGAATAACTAATGAACCAACTGTTAAGATACAGTCAGAGATGACCCAGGCAGGCCAAAAATGAGATGGGCACAACAGTAATCTTTGAAAACAGAACAGGCAGGCAGTCAGTCAGTCTAATCATTAGAAGCAAAGATGGTCATGAAAGGTATTAAACTGCACACAAAAATAGCACACTGAATTTGAATAGAATAAACTTCACAAAGACCTGTGAATGGTGAAATGTGTTATTACATTATTTAACCATAAAATAAAGTTCTGGTTCCACATTCCCAGGCAGGTGAGAGAGAGAGAGAGAGAGAGAGAGAGAGAGAGAGAGAGAGACGGACGAGATGTCGTATGGCATTTTTTACTGAAAACATCTCAACTGCCAACTTAGGTTTGGGATGTTACTCATAAAAGAGGAATAGAAGACACATTCAATTTACCTACCTTTGCAGTGAGGATTGACACAGTGGTGTGCACTGTCCAGGTAATGTACAAGAGTTCTTGGGAGGTCATACGGAGAGTATGTGACGTTAGCAAGCTTCACTGTGCGTGCTGCCAGCTCCAACAGTGTTGGAGGGTCCAGAGACATGTTCGTGGCAAACCTCACCACAAGTGGGTTGTCCCTGAGACTCAACTGCAAATAAATAAAGCACAATGTCATAAATCACCAAACAAACCATATGTAACCACCACATATAAAAACTAAGAACAATGTCCAAAGTGCAACTAGGCTTATTGCTGGACTTCACAGATCGGATGTTTCAGTCACATAGTTACTAGCAATTATTTTCAAACTCCTTTCCAAAGACAGTGATTGAGACTTTGAGGGAATTGTGTGTTTTAGAGGAACCTCGTTCACGAGACACTAGTTACAGACGCAATAATATGGATAGGAAGCTTTCGAAATGCGGTGTACCCAAAAAATTAAGAGTGGATCCTACCTAATGAAGAAGTACTGAATCAAATTGGGGAGAGAAGAAATTTATGGCAAAACTTGGTGAAAAGTTGATAGGACATGTCTTCATTCATAAAGAATAGTTAATTTGATAATGGAAGTAAGTAACAGGTGCAATAATTTTTGAGCGAGGCCAAGGCAGGTTCAAGTGCTTGTAGTTTGAAGAAGTTACACAGAGATGTAGAGACCTTAACAAGATTGATTAGCAAGGAGAGCTGCATCACAGTAATAGTAAGACACAAGACAACAACATTATGGGTAGAGACACTCGAGTCAAAGTTGTTACTAGCTTTCAGGATTTATAACAAACAGATGGTTCAAGATGTTTGTGATAGAACTGGTCAAGAAATTACTTAGAAATGTCTATACATTGACAAATAATATGAAATGAAAATGACCATATACCTAATTTTTTCTTACATACAAGCTCTGAATGTTGAAGCTGCAGGGGGTTGGGAGAGCGATGGGGAGAGTGGGGAGGGAGTCAGAGAGGAATGGGGGCAACACTTCAGGAAGGAATAGTCTGCAATTTTCATAGCTCAACTATTATTTGATAATGTACGTAAATACAAATTTTCATAGTATGCTATTATTAAAATGCCATCTTTGTAATCTCCAAATACTCTGTCATGAAACACTTTGCACGGACACAGACTGCACAGTGACCACTGCATTTTTTCACTAAATATGTAAGGAGTCTCTTTAAAAACTGTTTGGGTATTGTATGCAACTACATTTTTATTCAGCTTCTCATGCTGCTCTATAATTTTTGAAATGGTCTGACATCATATCAGTTGTCAACAATAAAAGTTTTGTAGGACAACATCTTCATTTGGGCATGAATTTTCCACAAGAGTTGTCTAATGTGTTTATCTTTACCAAATAGGGCCCATTATGTAATCAAACCGTAAAAAATATTGTCAAATAATATTAGCAACAGATAACACAATTTATTGTTGTAAACAGAACTAAATCCAAAGTGGAAACATAAGTGACAATTGAAGTTTTTAATTAAGGCTGTAGGTGTGCTTTGATGGCCTAATGGTTAAGATGAACGTTTGTAAAAAGCAGGAAATCTGGGTGTGAATCCCTGTCTGGCACAAAATTTTATCACTCAAAGCATACTCATACATTTAAATTGCCACTTACTTCTGCAAGGCTGTTTAGACCCACAATTTCTGGTGGAAGAACTGTTAAACGGTTCTTGTGTAGCAGAAGTGACTTCAGGTACTTAAGATTTGCTATAGCTGCTGGCAGACTTTCCAACAAGTTATCACACAGCACCAAAGCTTGAAGGTTTTTGAGTTTACCAACAGATGCAGGTACTTCTTGAAGCTTATTGCCACCCATGTACAAGTACTGCAAACTGCGAAAGAAGGTAAGTTTGCTAAGAACTCACAACAATGAAAAGTTGCATAAATACTAAGTTAACTATTAGACCTCTCTGAAAAACTCATTTCTTTTATCTTCAAAATTACCACAAAAATTGTTAGACAACAGCCAGTCAGTGCATTTTTCGATAGTATGTCTCACTTGTTTGTTCACAATCTTCGAACTGGCCTTAAACACTCACAGTAAATTATGCCGCAGTGATTACACTTGCCATGTAATTGTTTTATACATGTGCGTAACTGTAAAAGAATTTTAGCACTCAACAAGGCATCTGTGACTCTTGTTAACATGCTTCACGCATGTATGCATGGTCTCACAGCAATATGAATATCTTTTCCGACTACCAGCTGCATCACACGGTTAAAATCCCACAAACTTTCGACAAGCTCTCCACGGCCATTGTCAAGTGGTCAACGACTGCCTTGCAGCCATGATTCTAACCACTTGACGCAGCTGGAAGCCTGTGAAGAATTTATATGCTTCATATATATTTCTGCTGCACTCTTAAGAAACGAGCTGGTATAACATGAGCCAAGATTAAAACTCAAATTTCCCAGGTAAAATATACTGCAAATCCTGACAGTATAAGCAGAACAATGTCTGAAATTTAGGCAAACAAAGTTGTCCTGTACATTGGGAGTAAATATTATGATTCTGTCACATTATTACTGATTGGTACATAAAAAAATTTATGAAAAACACTATAAAGCGTGTGTGATAGGAATTGGAACCTGTCACTTCCTGAATATAGGTCCACAGTTTTAATAACTAAGGCTACAAACTGTTTAAAAACGAAATATTTGAAAGAGTTCATGCCAAATGAATATTCACAAATAAAACTGTAAATATTTATGAACTGATGCAGTGTTATTTTTTTATTAATGCATGTATTCCTTCAAATTTAAACATATTAGCTATTTTATTTATCTACATAGTTTATGCCCACATTGGAACACTAAAATCAAATAATACAACAGGGTCTATTATGATTAAGTTTAGGTCTTAGCATAAATATTAACTAATACTAATTAAATACTGTGTATTTTAAAATTTCTGTTTAGGCTAATATTGTGTAAATTCAATCCAGATACTACGCAGGTGTCCCAGGATGAATAGTCATTATTCAGATATATGATGAGAACGATCATTCAAAGTAAAAAAAGTCTAAGCCTAGTAAATATGACCTCTAAAATGCATCTCAAGGGCTAGGAGCACTTTTCCATCTTTCCTACAGTGAAACATTTCTTCTACCAAACAGATATGCATACCTCCTAAGGTATGCATATTTACTACACCTTTTTGCTTCGAATGACCATTCCTATCATATCCCTGAATATTGACCTTTCCTCCTGGGACACCTCGTATTGTAGTATAGACAACACCATTGAGATTTGTATAATAAATGACCTGTGATACAACATTAAAAATTTCAGATCTGTTGACACATAATTACATTTTACATTATTTGATAAGTGAGTGTACACCTACACCTCTAATTTGTTTTGAGCTGCTTCTGTTCCAATAATTTGTGAAGGCAAATGTGCAGCAAATAAAAATCTAGATAATCTTACTTTAGTGTTATTCCATATGGAAGGAAAGTGGTAATACTACTGAAAAATAAGGTAAATTATATACATAAAAACTTAACCACTTAGCACATAGGCCTATTATCTGGATTCCAGTAAAACAAACACAGCAATGCTAATTGTACAAACAAGTTTCAATAGTTTCTAGTGAGTCTTACCTCTGTAATTTCCAGACGTCTTTTGGGATGTTGGTGATGCTGTTAGAACCAAGGTACAAGTACTTCAGTGCTGTAAGTTCCAAAATTTGCTGTGGGAATGACGTTAGACTATTACCACTTAAATTCAGTTCTTTCAAACTGGTAAGTGCACCAAACGATTTAGGGAAGGAGTCATTTTCCAACATATTATTCCTTGCTATGAGGGAGGTGAGTCTGCATTCCGTTAATGCTTCGGGAAGGTGGGTTATATTATTGTAACTGATATCAAGCATTTTTAGATTTGTGAACTTCGAAACGCTTGCCGGCAGTGCATCCAAGTTATTGTTGTACAGCAATAACGTGTCTACGTCCTCAGTAGCTTTTTTGTCCTTCGCTGCATACTCTTCCAAGTTGTACATCAGTGTGTCCGAATCGAGTAACAGCCTCGAGTAGTCCAACGTAACGTTTATGTCCGCATCACTACTGTCAGACGTCGTGTACTCCGGTTGTACTGCCTGATACACACTCATTTTTACTTCCCTACGTCAGGACCTGGCGTGGATACTCCGAGACAGTCACCACTACTGGACTAAGGCAGTCTCACCACTCAGTACTTATAGGTCAATTAACTGCAATTCATTTCAAGGCAGCTGATAACGGAAATGATACAGCAATATCCTATGACGTCATCTGCTGATAAGTTACGGAATTAGGCAGCACTTTTGCAGCAAACACTCCAGTACGAGGAAGCATTAAGCCCCCCCCTTCTTTTGCACTTGAGATTCTCAACCCTTCTCTAGTAATTGTCGCAGCGTCTCTGATATTTTATACACGTAATAGTGTATGTTCCATCCAACTTCTGCTGTGTGTGACAAAAACATTTCAATTTCAAAACAAAACCGCCCACTTACTAAGCGCCTAGCACACAGAAACTCCATTGCAAACGTTACGCAACATCGGTTACCGTCTGCTACTCTGCTTGGATAGCTCCAACGAGTTTTAACTCGTTGGATAGCTCTTACAACGGCCGCCTATATTGGTCGTGTTCATACCACAGCACTTTCATGGCTACAAACAAGACGAATAAACAACAAATGTACCAGTACGAAGATATTGCTATTTTAAAAAAAATTTCATTTCGCGGTGGCAACGTTTCACATCTTAAAAGAGATAAACTGACAACATTTGTATGTCATCGTCAGACATTAATCACATGTATGTGATCTTTGAGATACGCACTACAAACTTTAATTTTATATTACAATAATTAAATAAAATTAACATATTTTCATACTCATTCGCGAAAGGTAATGTTTTCCAGTTAATAGAGCGAGCAAAAACAACGTATGAACAATTCGTGTAATATCTTTGAGTTTTAATTTCGACGCGCGAAATCTTGCTCGTTTGTAGTGTGATCGAAATCAGACTTTTCTTTTTTAAGTCATAATATTGAATGTTTTTGCTGTCATAAACGTGTGAAAGTGAATGCAAGGAAATCGGTAAAGTATGAGTTAGTGTGCTTCATCTAAATAATCAGTTGACTTAGATTTACTGTGCAAAATATGTTTCATCAATGCTTAACCAGAATCACATACAGTCGCACCAAAAAGTATTGGCACATGTGCGTATTTATCGTTGCTGGTTACAAATGCCGCACCTTCTGGTACACAGCACATGTACGTGCTACCTCACATACCAGACGTTACAATTCTGCCCACAGTGCCTACCATTAACAAAGAAATGCAATGTTAAGGGCAAACATTTATCTCCTCTGCACACAAAAAATATTGGCACAGAGCGTTTCTTCTCGGTCTATTGCTTGGTTTTTCAGGTACCAGAATGCCATCTGCTGATGCAATAGACACTGTGTGTTGTTGATGGCCCAGTTGCTAGTATGTTGCTGTATTGTGCGATAGTGATCAGCATGGGTCCGAAGACGAAGGAACATTCAATGGCGTTGTGTGAGAGAGTAGTATTGCTCCATTCACAAGGGAGAAGCTATTGACAAATTGAAGCAGAGGTGTCTGTTAGCTACACCACGGTACAAGCCGTCATTCATAAATATAAAGAAACTGGAACGACAGTGAATAAGTGTTGTCCTGGATGTCCAAAAGTGCTTACAACCCGAGAACGCCGCTGTATCATCGCACTTGCTCGGAAGGAACCTGCTACAAGTGCAGCAACTATTGCTGAGGTTGTTCAGACAATGTCCGACAAGACGGTTAGTGTTCAAACTATACGAAATGTCTTGAATGAGGCTGACATGCATGGACGTTCTCCCAGGAAAAAGCCATACATATCGGAAATTAACCAGCAGAAACGCCTGCAGTTTGCCAAGAACTACATCAGCAAGCTGATGGAGCTTTGGAACACTGTGATATTTAGCAACGAATCGAAGTTCAGTGTGTTCAGATTTGATGCAAGAAAGAAAGTTTGGCACAAGCCGAATATGCACCTCGACATCACAGTCAAACACGGTGGGGGCGGTATCATGGTCTGTGGCCATATGGTGGCATCCAGCATTGGCAGTCTAGCTGTAATCCAAGGTACAATGGATCATATGAGATACATCGATGTGTTGTGAGGTAATTTACACGCTAGTGCACAGTCATTGGGCCTTACTGGGGTGTTTCATTTCCTACAAGACTACAACCCAAAACATACTGCCATGAAAACCTGGGAGTGGTTACTGTACAATGCCCCCAGAAGGGCTCTAACACAAGGTTCAAACACCAACTCAGAGCCCTGATTTGAACCCCATTGAGAACCTGTGGGCTCATCTTGACACCCAAGTCATAAAAAGGCATCCATCCGGTAAAAACGACTTGGAGAAAGTGCTCCCGGAGGAATGATCGAAAATTACCCCTGATATCACCTGGATTTAATACAAAGCATTCCTAGATGTTTATGTGCTGTTATAAATGATAAAGGGATGCACACTAGCTATTAGAAGGTGAACATCAATGACAAAAATGAACACACTGTCCGATTCATATGTGTGTGCCAATACTTTTTTGGATGCAGAAGAGAGATGTTTATTTACATAACACTGTATGTTACTTTACGGCCAGGTCATTTGGACATATCTGTAACCTATGTAATGTAAGGTGGCAAGTGTCTGGGTTCTGTTCTGAAATATATGTTTCGTTTAACCTACGACCACTAAAATGTAACTGTGCCAATACTTTTTGGTGCGATTGTATATTTCAGGAGAGAACATATGATGAGTGATTTGATGTCCGAAAGCGACAACAAAAACATACGGCATTTTTTTACTTCAGTATGTCTCCTGAGTATTAATAGCTGTAATTTCTAAAATTTCTGTTTTCATTACAGGAGATTACAATCTTGCGACATTCCAGTGAAACTATGGATAGCAGATATCAGTAACATGCGCCAACATCATATTTTCACGTTCGCTTACATTTTTAAAGGAAGATTCACAAAGTCTGTTGATATTATGGGAACAGTGACTTCAAGAGCGGAATATGCATCGTTCTTTATATACATTGGTTGGTTGTTCTTGATATTGTTCGTGATCAGTCCGTTTGTAATGACGGAGTGCCACGTGTGTCAGAGTTTTGTAATGCCAGATGAAATTTTCATGGAGTGCCTTTTTGTGTGTGTGTGTGTATATATATATATCTTCTGCTCGAGTTTGAGAAAGCTCCATTCTTTTTGTGTCACATCTTATGCATTAATGTTAGCACTGAGATACAGAAATGGGAAATCTGGAATGGAATAGCAATAACTCCCACTCCAGCCTCATATATGCCTTCTGCCCCTGCCCGCACCAATGTCTGCTTCTCTTCTCTCCCTTCCACCCCCCATTCCCCTCCATAATTCAGCCTCGCTATGCTGTACCTAGCAGCCCACCTCCTTGTCTCTGCCACATCCCTGCACATGAATGCAGATAGCACTTTATAGAATAACTTTGGATAGCACTATTGAATCTTACCCCACCTCTACCCTTCTGTCAGTTCCTCTCCCCACCTCACATTTTTGTTGCAATCCGTCTGCCCATTCCAGCCGAGATCACTGCTCACTGCAGTGTGGCTGTAGCGACCAGAGGTGACAGTGGCCATGCATATGTGAGTTGTGCTTGTGTGACTGTGTGTATGTTTCTTCATCTGATGAAGGAAATTGTCCAAAAGCTTATAATATCCAACAGTGTATTTTAAATGTGCCCATCTGCTGTTCAGCACCTCCCCTTGTTAATATATCTTGGAAAATTATGTTTCACACAGGATTATATTACACTGCTCAGAAAAACAAAAAGTAGGATTATTATTATTAGTACTACTACTAGTAGTAGTAGTAGTATCAGGGTCGAGGCCCCAGTTATGGCCACATTAAGGGCAATTCGAGATACACCACATTTTTAGTATAGGAAGAAAGTATACAAATTACTTTAAAAAATCGTATCTATTGCTTCAAAGTCTATACATTACAACCATGTAGAAACAAATATTCTAAGTTATTTAACAAAAGCAGAAAAAAATATTGAAAAATAAATGGCGCATTTCCCCAGTTTTGGCCATGTTAACCCTACCTATGGCCAGTTGTTTCCCCACTTATGGCCACTTCATATTATAATAAAACTATGGCTAAAATAATTGTCAATCCATGTGCCAGAAAGTAATTTGTGCTTTATACAAGTATATAAGACAACAGACAACAAACATACATCAAATAGGTAAAAGGTACAGAAACTGAATGAACAGAAAAAAAATTCGTTAGGCAAAGAATTGTCCCAGTAATTACTTAAATCAATTTCCACACAAGTTTATTTCTCACGAGTATCAATGGAACCAGGGAACTTTGTTTTTAATGAACGTCCTTCTTGCATCAAGACTGGATCTGGCAGTTCCCTAAAATATCTTCACCCGTTATAGTCGAAACATCATTTTCAATGTATTCGAAACAAGTTTTCTGAACATTAGAACTTTTTAGGCACTGAATTTCATATTCAGAGTCAGAAAGCACTTTCAAAATTACAGATACATACTTAAAAATTGCAGGTCTTGTTCTTCTATTTCCTGTTAAACTAAATTTTACCAAAATAAAGTCACCTACTTTCAAATTCTCACTCGAAGATAGTTTCACATTTTCTGGTATTTCATCTTCATCTCCTCCTACATAGTCATCGAAACTGCTTCCATTGTCCGTCCATTCTCGTTCCTCGGAAGACCTTGTTGGCCTATCACTTAACTCTTGTCTGTTTCTTGTTTTCCCCCTTTTTACGTGAGATAATGCCAAGTGCTGCTCTTTGGACTTTAATTCCTTCATAGCTTCTCTCTTCCTTTTTTCCTGCTCCTTCTCCTGCTTCTCTTTTTCCTTCAGTTCATGATATTCCACCCACTTGTCACTAGTCACAACAGTGGGTGTATGTTCTTTCTTTCTCTTTGTACCTCGTTGTTTAGGTTCTGGCCAAGTGTTAACACTTTCAAAAACTGTTGCTAATGATTTTGGTGGTGTCACTTGGATACACACTGAAGATGGACTATGGTTATTGGAGTACCTGAATTAAGTGAAATACTGTTGGGGGTTGTTGATATATCTGCAGGAATAAGACTGTTGGTGGGTATTGAAGGAATATCTGAATTGCGTGTTGAAAATATGTCAATATTATCAACATTTTGATTAAGTCTGTCTGCGTTTTGTGAAACATTCTCTGTTTGATTATCTTCAGAGGGAGGCGCTATGCTATCTGTCAGAATGTCATCAGTGTTACCACTAGCACCATGCATTTCAACCTCATCAGCTATTTTTCTCCAGAACTTGAAAAGTAATAATGCTTCTTGATTTCCTTCCCACTCATGATTGCTTCTCTTGGTTGCTCTGAACTCATCTAGAAGGACAGGATCAATTTGCTTTTCTATGTATGAGAAATGTCTCGGAAGTTCCTCATTTGTCTGAACTGTGGTTGAGGCTGGTATACTACGAACAACTATCTTGCTGTAATCTACATTGTTCACATTAAATGGAAACAGACCAGTGGCCCTGAAACCAGCACGAATATTTGCCACCATTTTAGGTTCTGTAATAATTTGTGACAGAACGGAAGGTACATCAGATTTTGAAATTTCAGTGGCATTATTTTCAAAATGCCACTTCTGAACAATCTTCTTCCACATTTTTTTCATAGGTCCAAAGACAGCTACATCTAATGGTTGCAAGATGTGTGTAGAATTGGGATGGAGAGCAACTAGAATGATCTGATTTTCCCTACAATATCTGCTCAAATGAAGTGTCAAATGAGAGCAGTGCCCATCTAAAAATATTACTACAGGCCGGGGAATTTCAGCTTCTTTCAAGAACGGATCAAATACATTTGTTATATACTCAAAAAAACTTTCACCTGTCATCCACCTATTTTCTGTTTTTCCAATGCCCCAGTTTGGAGGAGCTGCTTTCACCAATGATGCTGGAATCCTTGCATATTTGAACAGTGTTAAGGGAGGAGCAACTTTTCCAGCAGCATTCACTGCAAACAATGTAGTAACGTTATCTTTGTCAGAGTTACACGACTCTTCATAAACATGATGGCCACGAGGACCTATGATTAATTCCCCTTTAGGAGCCAGAAAAAAAGAAGTTTCATCCATATTAAAAATTCTATTTGGGTCATTTAACACATCCATATCATTTAAAGTGATGGATACTTCTGAAACCAGTTTCTTATTTTCTCTTCTGTAACAGAACCTCTAGACCTATTGACATATTCTGCATGTTTTTGTGACAGAACCTTGTGCCTCTTAAGAAATCCATAATACCACTTTTTTCCAGGTCGATTGTTAGTAAATGTAGCCTTACAACTTTCCATATCTGCATTCTCAATAAGTTTGTGCACAGATGCACAGAGATTTTCTTTAGTAACTGGAAATCCCATGCTAGAACAGTCCAAAACCCAGTCCACCAATTTTTTTTCAATTTGTTCTCCTAAGACAGAAAGTGGACCACAGTGCCCTGTAGATTCTTTTGGAGATACATCAGAAATTTTGTTTCTTAATGTTGTCCTTGGAACTTTGTACAACTTGTTTGCAGTAGCAACCTTCATTCCCTCATCAATAGCCTTTAGAGCATCTTTAACATTGCTGGGAGAATACTGAAACTTCTTATTCTTTGGTTGACTCATTTTTCCTATAAATAATGCACAAAGATTTAGTTAAAGAATGTTGCATATTTGAATAGTGCCTATTGCATATTTTGTATCTTACAAGCATAGGTAAATTAGTATGATATGCCAGGACAATACTAACAATGAGGTATACATTGATTTAAAAATACCAAAAATATTTTAATAAGCCTATTTAAATAAAATTAGCCTAGTGTAATGTAGGACAGAACACTAATATTGATGTTTTTGTATCAGTTTTTAGAAGTGGCCAGAACAGGATACATATATGTCTCCACTTATGGCCACATAAATGGCCATAACACGGAACCAGGGATAAATATGGATCTGTTAATGGCCACATACTTTTGATAACATGTTTTTAGGTTGAGCGATATAAAACTTTAAAGAAATGAAAATATAATGTCTTATCTTACCTCTGAACAGATTAAGTTTCTTCTAATTTTTTATTTAAACATGTAAAATACAAAAAAACAGATCATGTGTTGCTTAAAGAAAACTTCTGCAAAACCCAGCTTCTGCAACACTGATCATTTCACAAAATGGTGTCTCCAAACAAAAACAGACAAAAGAATGATTATGTAGACAAATGAAGAGAGCCTTTCACAAAGTTTATAATAATCTATAGTAGAACTGGCTGGTATTCCAGAGAAGCTTAAAAATTAACCTTTGACATCAAGGTGGCCATAAGTGGGGTAGTGGCCAAAACTAGAGCCTTCACAAAAGCTTATAATATCCAACAGTGTATTTTAAATGTGCCCATCTGCTGTTCAGCACCTCCCCTTGTTAATATATCTTGGAAAATTATGTTTCACACAGGATTATATTACACTGCTCAGAAAAACAAAAAGTAGGATTATTATTATTAGTACTACTACTAGTAGTAGTAGTAGTATCACTCGTAATTTGGAAAGGTTCACCAGGCTCATTAGTTTCCTGCCTGCCCTTGATGTATCTCATGCTTCATGTATCTCATGGTGTCTATACTTTGAATGATCTACCTTCCTTTTGGCACAAACTACATAGTTTGTTCTTTTTAATTCCACAAATAACAATTTTTTATCAAAAGAAAATACACCATTGTTTTAGAAGATAGTCATTATTTTGTCACTTATGTTCTTATTCATCATTGCAGAAGATGAAATTCAAAAATTATGTAGCAGTTTCTCTTCCTCTCTTTGTCGAAATCATGGTGGCTCCATTTTTTGTGCTGAGGATTGTACTGCCCTTTATTAATCATTTTATAATCAAATAGCCAGTATATTATTATGGGACTATTTATGGGATTAGTAAATAGCTCAGTACTGGGCTGATAGATCATTGACAACATTAAAATGTTGTAGATTCAAGTCTCCATAAAGACCCAGTGAGTGATGTCACTAACATGAGAACAGTAGTAAATAATACACTGATAAACTAATGTTACTTCCGTGTAAATAGGGAGTTGCGGGATGTTCATGTTAATACCTTCAAACATATTAAAATCTTGAAGAGATCAGACGACAGTGGGAAGATAAAGCTCTTCATCAGAGATGAAAAGTAACTGGAATGTGTAATATATAAAGTTCTTCCCATACTTTGCTGAGCATGTCTTGGTGATGCCGGAGGTTCCTGAGCTGAAGACTGGTTAGTGCCGCTGGTCCTGTGTCACCTTAAGCTCTGGTCAAGCTTCAGCGACCACCATGCAATGCGGCAGTGGAACATTGTGTGCCACAGGGAATGGGGATCTTGACTTGACTGCTCGGTCTGTGAGGAAGTTAAAAACCTCTCAATCTGCAGGTATGCTGTGCACTGATGAGATGCTTGACTGTTGAGATGGAACAGTCATTAGCGGGCAATCTCTGGGGACCCTGCCCTGCCTCATTTGTATAAGGCTTACCTAGGCATGTGAGGCTCTGTGTAGGTGAAATTTAATTTTCCTAAATGTTCATGGGTCCAGGATGGATCCTTTGAAACGCCCTCTTTCTCCTCCCCGCAGAAAATGTGACTCACTGGTAGGTACCAACACAGTCAAACAAGAGGTCTCATGTAGCCAGTCCTCCTGATTCTCAACTCATTCAGAGTGGCGGTAGTTATTGTAACAAAACACATGCTGCTGGCCAGAATATATTTTTTGTAGTCAAATGGAAAGAGAGTAGTTTCGACAAGGTTTCACCCTTGTGTGTTCAAAAGGGTTCAGAGGGTATTTGTGGCTCTTTAATGTCAGTCACGTGCTTGTGAAATGGAACATTGCTAGTGGAAACTTCTAATTCCCAGCAAGCAGTTAACCTCCAAAAAGGTACATGTCTTTGGGAGTATGCAAT
Organism: Schistocerca americana; assembly: GCF_021461395.2. Classification (NCBI taxonomy): domain Eukaryota; kingdom Metazoa; phylum Arthropoda; class Insecta; order Orthoptera; family Acrididae; genus Schistocerca; species Schistocerca americana. The sequence goes on from NC_060127.1 coordinate 137,004,520, forward strand.
AGAGACAGAACTCTACAACACCTCGAACTACAGCAAAGGTGTTGTGACTTCTAGCAATGTTGTTGACATCCCCAGAGAAGAATTGGAAAATGAGGGGGCCCAAGAAGGTATTGTTGATGTACAAAATATAATGAAAAGGGTGGATGGCGAGCTAGTGAAATTTGACTCCATACTTATGTTCAACAACATGAAACGAGGAGTGGTTGTTCGTCACCTGTGAAGTGTCAACAGCTCTGGGGATCACCTGGTCTGGAATAGGGACTGCAGTGTCTTTCTTTCTGCTCTGCCCCCCCCCCCCCCCCCCCCGCCGCCCATTCCTCTACCCATATGCCCCCACCAGCTACTGACCTGCAATCATCATGTCTTGTGGGGTTCGAGCTCCACTTGCCCTCAGGGTTGGGTTTTGGAGGGCCTCATAACATCCGAAGAGCTGTGCACCCTAAACACTGATATTCCCTCTCATTTCTGTGCTGCCACTGGTTCATCCCCCACCCCCATGAACCATGGACCTTGCCGTTGGTGGGGAGGCTTGCGCGCCTCAGCGATACAGATGGCCGTACTGTAGGTGCAACCACAACGGAGGGGTATCTGTTGAGAGGCCAGACAAACGTGTGGTTCCTGAAGAGGGGCAGCAGCCTTTTCAGTAGTTGCAGGGGCAACAGTCTGGATGATTGACTTATCTGGCCTTGTAACATTAACCAAAACAGCCTTGCTGTGCTGGTACTGCAAACGGCTGAAAGCAAGGGGAAACTACAGCCGTAATTTTTCCCGAGGACATGCAGCTTTACTGTATGATTAAATGATGATGGCGTCCTCTTGGGTAAAATATTCCGGAGGTAAAATAGTCCCCCATTCGGATCTCTGGGCGGGGACTACTCAAGAGGACGTCGTTATCAGAAGAAAGAAAACTGGCATTCTACGGATCGGAGCGTGGAATGTCAGATCCCTTATCGGGCAGGTAGGTTAGAAAATTTAAAAAGGGAAATGGATAGGTTAAAGTTAGATATAGTGGGAATTAGTGAAGTACGGTGGCAGGAGGAACAAGACTTTTGGTCAGGTGATTACAGGGTTATAAATACAAAATCAAATAGGGGTAATGCAGGAGTAGGTTTAATAATGAATAAAAAAATAGGAGTGCGGGTAAGCTACTACAAACAGCATAGTGAACGCATTATTGTGGCCAAGATAGACACAAAGCCCATGCCTACTACAGTAGTACAAATTTATATGCCAACTAGCTCTGCAGATGATGAAGAAATTGATGAAATGTATGACGAGATAAAAGAAATTATTCAGGTAGTGAAGGGAGACGAAAATTTAATAGTCATGGGTGACTGGAATTCGTCAGTAGGAAAAGGGAGAGAAGGAAACATAGTAGGTGAATATGGATTGGGGGGAAGAAATGAAAGAGGAAGCTGCCTTGCAGAATTTCGTACAGAGCATAACTTAATCATAGCTAACACTTGGTTCAAGAATCATAAAAGAAGGTTGTATACCTGGAAGAATCCTGGAGATACTAAAAGGTATCAGATAGATTATATAATGGTAAGACAGAGATTTAGGAACCAGGTTTTAAATTGTAAGACATTTCCAGGGGCAGATGTGGATTCTGACCACAATCTAGTGGTTATGAACTGCAGATTGAAACTGAAGAAACTGCAAAAAGGTGGGAATTTAAGGAGATGGGACCTGGATAAACTGAAAGAACCAGAGGTTGTACAGAGTTTGAGGGAGAGCATAAGGGAACAATTGACAGGAATGGGGGAAAGAAATACAGTAGAAGAAGAATGGGTAGCTCTGAGGGATGAAGTAGTGAAGGCAGCAGAAGATCAAGTAGGTAAAAAGACGAGGGCTAATAGAAATCCTTGGGTAACAGAAGAAATATTGAATTTAATTGATGAAAGGAGAAAATATAAAAATGCAGTAAATGAAGCAGGCAAAAAGGAATACAAACGTCTCAAAAATGAGATCGACAGGAAGTGCAAAATGGCTAAGCAGGGATGGCTAGAGGACAAATGTAAGGATGTAGAGGCTTGTCTCACTAGGGGTAAGATAGATACTGCCTACAGGAAAATTAAGGAGACCTTTGGAAAGAAGAGAACCACTTGTATGAATATCAAGAGCTCAGATGGCAACCCAGTTCTAAGCAAAGAAGGGAAGGCAGAAAGGTGGAAGGAGTATATAGAGGGTTTATACAAGGGCGATGTACTTGAGGACAATATTATGGAAATGGAAGAGGATGTAAATGAAGACGAAATGGGAGATAAGATACTGCGTGAAGAGTTTGACAGAGCACTGAAAGACCTGAGTCGAAACAAGGCCCCGGGAATAGACAACATTCCGTTAGAACTACTGATGGCCTTGGGAGAGCCAGTCATGACAAAACTCTACCATCTGGTGAGCAAGATGTATGAGACAGGCGAAATACCCTCAGACTTCAAGAAGAATATAATAATTCCAATCCCAAAGAATGCAGGTGTTGACAGATGTGAAAATTACCGAACTATCAGTTTAATAAGTCACAGCTGCAAAATGCTAACGCGAATTCTTTACAGAAGAATGGAAAAACTGGTAGAAGCAGACCTCGGGGAAGATCAGTTTGGATTCCGTAGAAATGTTGGAACATGTGAGGCAACACTAACCTTACGACTTATCTTAGAAGAAAGATTAAGAAAAGGCAAACTTACGTTTCTAGCATTTGTAGACTTAGAGAAAGCTTTTGACAATGTTAACTGGAATACTCTCTTTCAAATTCTGAAGGTGGCAGGGGTAAAACACAGGGAGCGAAAGGCTATTTACAATTTGTACAGAAACCAGATGGCAGTTATAAGAGTCTAGGGGCATGAAAGGGAAGCAGTTATTCAATCTGTATATTGAGCAAGCAGTAAAGGAAGCAAAAGAAAAATTCGGAGTAGGTATTAAAATTCATGGAGAAGAAGTAAAAACTTTGAGGTTCGCCGATGACATTGTAATTCTGTCAGAGACAGCAAAGGACTTGGAAGAGCAGTTGAACGGAATGAACAGTGTCTTGAAAGGAGGATGTAAGATGAACATCAACAAAAGCAAAACAAGGATAATGGAATGTGGTCAAATTAAATCGGGTGACACTGAGGGAATTAGATTAGGAAATGAGACACTTAAAGTAGTAAAGGAGTTTTGCTATTTAGGGAGTAAAATAACTGATGATGGTCGAGGTAGAGAGGAAATAAAATGTAGACTGGCAGTGGCAAGGAAATCGTTTCTGAAGAAGAGAAATTTGTTAACATCGAGTATAGATTTAAGTGTCAGGAAGTCGATTCTGAAAGTATTTGTATGGAGTGTAGCCATGTATGGAAGTGAAACATGGGCGATAAATAGTTTGGACAAGAAGAGAATAGAAGCTTTTGAAATGTGGTGCTACAGAAGAATGCTGAAGATAAGGTGGGTAGATCACGTAACTAATGAGGAGGTATTGAATAGGATTGGGGAGAAGAGAAGTTTGTGGCACAACTTGACTAGAAGAAGGGATCGGTTGGTAGGACATGTTTTGAGGCATCAAGGGATCACAAATTTAGCATTGGAGGGCAGCGTGGAGGGTAAAAATCGTAGAGGGAGACCAAGAGATGAATACACTAAGCAGATTCAGAAGGATGTAGGTTGCAGTAGGTACTGGGAGATGAAGAAGCTTGCACAGGATAGAGTAGCATGGAGAGCTGCATCAAACCAGTCTCAGGACTGAAGACCACAACAACAACAACAACTGGTTCATTCTCAGCCATTAACCTCTCTCTCTCTCTCTCTCTCTCTCTCTCTCTCTCTGATGTCCAGTGCTGGTAGACACTGTTGAGTGGGAAGTCATTGATGACCTTCATTCCAGTGCCCATTTCCCACTCTGCATTAACCTACTGCATGGAGGATTGCTTCATCAGAACCCACCAAAATGGGTGGTCAGCAGGGCTACCTGGATGCCGTTCAGCCGGCTGGCTGTGTTCGAACATTGCAACAGAGTCCAAGAATTGGTGGACCACATCACACGAGTGATCCATCCTGCCCCTGACTTATCCATCCCAAAGTTCTCTGGTCATCTTAGGAGGTGACCTGTACCTTGGTGGACAGATGAGTGCCATTCAGCAATCTGGGACAGGTATGCAGTTCTTCGACAATGTAAATGCCGCCGTGCAGCAAATAACATAGCCTTTCGAGTCGTGAGAGCCAAGGCTAGACACATAATTAAGGAGAGCAAGGAAAAGTTGTGCAAGCGTTCCTGGTCTCTATAAACTGTTCCACTTGTTTTACGAAAGTATGTGAAGCCATCTGAAAGATTTCCCGTAAACTCTGTTGTTTACCAATAGCAGCAGTACTGAAATATGTATCTCCAAACAACACCAGGAGATATCACTCAGATGCTGGCAGAGCATTTTGCAAAAACTATTGCCAATGCAAGCCAAGATCTTCCGTTTTGTCGCTACTATGCGAGTGTAGAGAGGGTCAGTTGGACTTCAGATCCAACGTTTCTGAAACTTACAGCTCTCCTTTCTCTATGTGGGAGCTGAAATCGGCACTGTCTGAGACTTGTGACACTGCTCCATCACGACCAAATCTGGTACTGCATGCTTCAACATTTTCCAATGGCATCAAGGGAAATCATTTTCAAATGTTTTAATCTTATATGGCAGACTTCTCCAACTCATGGAGGGAGGCAGTTCTGGCACCTCTCCTCAAACTAGGAAAAGATCACACATCTCGCAGTACTTACAGGACCACCACCTTAATGGGCTTTGTAGGAAAGACCCTGGAGCGAACGTCTATTTGTCACGCAGTCTGTTTGTTAGAGACCAGGTAACTTCTTAGCCACTGTATGTGGATTTCGGAGATTTCAGTCTTCTGTCGATAATCTGACCTACGTAAATGTAACTGTACTGGCATCTTCTTTGATATCAGTAAGACATATGACACTACTTGGGGACACAGTATTCTCGCACAACTGCATCAATGGGGTTTTTATGGTCACCTCTCCATCTTCTTACGGTCTTTCCTGTCTCAGTGATTTTTTAGGACTGGAGTTGGTGACTCGCTGTCAAATTCATTTGAGCAGGAGAATGGTGTCCCTCAGGACAGTGTTTTGAGTGTGATTTTTCAGTTTCTCCCGGCGTATTTCTTCCTCGAACAGTCCACGGGTGTACCGCTGGTCCATAGCGTCCAACGGGCACAATATTTCGGCGATCAGACATGTCGCCATCGTCAGGTGTGCTGAAGAACTGAGCTCCTGAGGGCGGGCAGTCGTATTAAATCCCCTCCCCTCGTGAGGCGTTCTCTCCGCAGTCCGTGCTCGCACACCTAGACGCTGGCATCGGCATCTGTGGTGGCATTGGTGTATTTGCCTTGTCCTCGCTAGTTGCCCCTTCGTTTCCTTTGGTGAGCATCTTTTTAATTAGACTCTATGCTGGTTCCTATGCAGAAGGCCGGCATATACCAGATTCCGTGTCAATGTGGGAAGACTTACGTTGGACAGACAGTGCGCACCATCGAAGATCGTTGCCGAGACCATCAGAGGTACACTCGACTTGGGTACTCCAACAAATCGGCGGCCGCAGAGCACTGTTTGTCCGAAAATCATGAAATGGACTACCAACATACCAGGGTCTTGGCAAAGACATCTAAATACTGGGACAGCGTTGTTAGAGAGGCTACCGAAATTCGTACCAGGGACGGACTTATCAACCGACATTGCGGCTACAACCTCAGCAGGGCATGGGTACCAGCACTGAGTCTAATTAAAAAGACACTCAGCAAAGGAAATGAATGGGCGACTAGGGCAGACGAGGCAATTACACCGACGCCAGTGTCTCAGCGGCCACTGACGGGTGGGCACGGACGGTGGAGAGAATGCCTTGTGAGGGGAGGGGATTTAATACGGCCACCCGCCCTCAGGAGCTCAGTTCGTCAGCGCACCTGATGATGGTGAAATTTCTGATCGCCGAAATATTGTGCCCGTTGGACGCTATGGACCGGCAGTACACCCGTGGACTATTCGATATTTTAAGTGTTACCCTCTTCACTGTAGCCATAAACAGTATCATGTCTGTGATAAGGAGTCCTGTACCGTGCTCTTTATTTGTGGACAATTTTGTTGTTTTCTATTCCTCCAGTGTTGCGAGAGCGAGAGCTGTCAGTTGCAACATACATTGCAGAGGTTAGAGGAATGGGCTGCCAAAACGGGATTTCAGGGGCTTTTGTGCACTTGCAGCTGGACTATGGGTGCACTGTGTACGGTTCGGTGAGGCCTTCGATTCGAAGATCATTGACGCTGCTCACCATGAGGGATTCAGCTGGCCATGGGTGCTTATAGGATCATTCCCATACCCAGTCTCTGTGCTGAGACCGGGAAACCACCACTTACCATCTGGTGGCAGGTCCTCACAGTGCATCAGGCACGTAAGTCCCTCACAGCTCCGACTTCACCTGTATATCGTACTGTTGCTCACCTGCCTCTGAAACGCCTTTTCACCAACTATCCATGAGCCATAATGCCATTTGGAATCTGCATGCAGCGTGTGCTGGAGTCACTCTGTGTGGAGCAAGTACGGCTCCAAATCCAGGGTTTTAACCGTCTGTTACCCTGGTTACTGGAGAGGCCCAGTGTAATTTTAGATTTGGCGCAGTACGGAAGAGATTGCATTCCTGCTTCTGTTTCCCATACAGTGTTTTCTGATATTTTATACAACCACTGCAACTATGTAGCTGTCTTTACAGGTGGGTTGAAATGGGGGGGACTCTTGGTTGCTCTGTTATTTTTGTGTATCATGTCCACAAGCCCTGATTGCCTCAAGATTTTACTGTGTTCGATGCCAAATCATATGCGATCTTGCGGGCATTGGAGCAGATGAGACATTCTTCCAGTGCTAAATTTCTTGTCTGTTCCGATTCTCTGAGCCCCCTTCACTGTCTGAAACATTTGTACCCAGCAGATAAAGTAGTCCAGAATATTCAGGATGCCCTCCTCCAAATACCATGACTGGAGAAGGTGGGTCTTTCTGCTGGGTACCAGGTCACATGGGACTTACAGGGAATTAAAGGGCAGATGTAGCAACCAATGAGGCGTGTTTTGATACCCAGGTATTTGAGTGTGCATGCTGTAACCTTGCTGTTGAGCTCCAGAGTCCTGCATCGGTGGGAGGAAGAGTGGCTGGAAGTAACAGACAGGGAACTACATTTAGTAAAACCCACAATGCGGCTATGGCATACATCTTTCCAGCCATGTCAACAGGACGATATCCTTACTCATCCTCGTATAGGCCACAGCCCTAAGACGCATGGCTTCTTGGTCCGGCAAGAGGACACTGCAGTGTGTGGTGCTTGTGGCATACAGATCACTGTGCGTCAAATTTTATTGGACTGTGTTTTATTTTCCGACCAGTGGGCTGCGGCAGATTTGCCGATGGACGTGACCCATGTTTTAGGTAACATTCAAATGAATTTGGTTCGAGTTTTAAAGGTTTGTAAATTGTCCAACATTTGTCCCAATATTTTAGGGAGATGGTTTTAATTTGTTAACAGGGTTTCTGACTCACCCATATTATTTATAGGTAGTCAGCCAGTGACATTTGACTATGTGTATCTTTTACCTCCCTCGTCATTTTAAGTGTGTTTCAATCTCATGTATAGTTACTTTTACTCTTCCTCCGTTGTTTTAGACCATATAAGATAGAGTGATTGTGTGGTCGATTCGGGTGCATGAGTGTGGAACAATTTTTGAAATTTTAGCCACATTTATTTGTGTTAACGAGTGTAAGGATGCTGATGACCTCACCGTTGAGTGCCCGTGAGCTCCAAACATCATCATAATTCCCATACATTGATCAATATTTCTGGAGTAATTAATGCAACAGTTGTTTCAAATTGACTAAGTCAGCTGGTAGTGGAGGTAAACACAAACAATCCTTGAAAGCTCCCATTAATACCACCATTGTTTTAGAGAGCTTTTTTAATCTTTCTGTGAATAGTTTTGTAATAGATTAGGATACCCAACACAACATTCATAATAAGTATGCTTTGGGGGGTTTACTGTGAGTTTAAGAACCTTTATTCACTGTGTGTATTAGTTGATAGTTTGATAACATTATTGTTAACAACTTTAGAAAATAGGGCAAAACATGTCTTGGATGTGGATCTACCAGTTTCTTATTTTGTTGTTGAGTATTACTTTCAGGCTGAGATGCAGCCACAAGGACTTGCAGCGGTAGTTGAGGAACTGTTGCCAGTATCTACACTCTAAACACATTATCATATGATTCGAATTTGCCACAAGTTTCTACATTGGTAGATTGGCTAGAGCTAAAGTGTCAGGGGCTCTTGCGTTGCATGCTGATGTTGGCAGTTCATTGCCATTCATCATAGCCAATCAGGTGATATATACTATGGTAGCCAATGAGAATTAATGAATCTAATGGTTTCTTTCAGCAGAAGATATAATTTGATTACATCTGTTTTAGATATGAGAGTGCCGGAATAACATTTACTGGTATGGTTATTATAAATTTTAAGGTTAGTTACTGCTTTTCGTTCTTATTTGGTGTATGGAAAAAATGTAGATGTGCTGATACACTGACCTGAGGCTTACGTTAGTTTGAATGTGACAATTTGGATGAGAGTTCACAAAGCCAACGAATGTGAATGGAAGAAAAATTGATCTTCTGACAGACTGACTTGTAGTGTGGCCTGAGGCCTAGGTTAGGTTGGGATGTGATAATTTACTTGTGAGGTGGGAAAACCACAGGGTCTAAAAAAAAAAAAAAAAAAAATTATGCTATAACAGACTGATGTATAATGTAGCCTGAGACATACATTTGTCATACCAATAACATACTTGTCGCTCTTATTTTGCCAAAAACTGCACTGGCATGATTAAATTCTTACCTAATAGAGCAAAATACCAGATAACTTTATTTACAAACCATAGAAAATTACAAAGGAGCATTCTGATTTGCTACCACCAACTGACCCACAGTTTCTTGTAATCAGTTCCCATCCTTATCACACAAGGTATTACCAACATAAGCATGCCATACACCAGCCGCTGACACCGTAAATGCACTTTTGCCATTAGATAGTTTTATTTGAATGTTAAATAAAACAATGAAATGATAATTAAATGGACACCCTAGCTGCAAACAGGCGTTGATGTACTTCATTGGGGACATGTTGAAAATGTATGCCCCGACCGGGACTCGAACCCGGGATCTCCTGCTATTAGGCTCCATTAGGCGCACTACGAATGTAGTGGTGTGGACATGTTGGGAATGTGGATCTCACGGGGAGCGTGCAAGGGATAAGTCCGTACAGACGCACTATCCTCTGTGCCCGCGGTGTCTCAGATGGATAGAGCGTCTGCCATGTAAGCAGGAGATCCTGGGTTCGAGTCCCGGTCGGGGCACACATTTTCAACATGTCCCCAATGAAGTACATCAACGCCTGTTTGCAGCTAGGGTGTCCATTTAATTATCATTTCATTTCTAGCAAAGCTGCATGGTCATCCACGGTAACTGTTCTTTCGGGAACAGATACTACCGTCATATATAGTTAAATAAAACAGACTTGTAGGATTGATTTTCATGGATGTATTCTTGTATTGCAGTGGATGATGGTACAGGAGCCATTGTATGCAAACTTAATAAGAACTTAAAAATAGATGAAGACAGGTATGAAGAACTTCTGCTTTCAAAGAGGAGAATTGCTGAATCCCCTATGCCAGCTCACGTGAAGCAGGCAAGTTATGAAGTTTTATTATTTCTCTGATTAGTTGTGGTTTACAAATCACCAGTATTAAAATATTTAAATTCTTCATTATTTACAAGAGCTATTATGGACGTCTGTCCAGTATCACTCTGTGACGATCCTATTTCTCGCGTGTCACAGTTATTTGCTGATTTTAACATTTTGTTTGCCTTTCTTTTCTGTTATCTTGCTGTATGTTGATCCATAGAATATTGATAATCTCCAACAAAAGCTGATCAAATAGATTCAAACAGTGGAAAGAACAAGAAAAGGAAATCTTCATTTGAATATATTGCTTTTGAAATGACATTGCTGTCTGCACTGGTTGTTAACATTTCAATGCTGGCTCTTGCTCCATGATGTGTATCCTGGAACTTCACTAAAATCATTAATATTATTTTTAATCCTAACATGCTGAAAGATCAGTTTTGCTGTGGAGAACAGCCTGCATCATTTCGAGTGACTATTCGTGTACTGTTTGGTCACGATTAGTTAATCCTTTTTACTGGTTCTTCCAGTAATGAGGAAAATTTGCACTAGTTGGAAGAGATTCATTTGTCTGAGTGCTGCAAATATTTCTGCATGTGTCACCTCTGCTTTCATGTAAGCACAAAACATAAGTAAGGGTTTCAGCATTGCGGGAAGAAGTCAGCGCTGCCTTCCACTCACCGCTATCCCCTAAGCAGTTCTCATGCAGGGACAAGGCGTGCCTTCTGCCCTTCTTGACAGCTACTGCACGAAGGATCAACTTATCGTGGCCAAATAACTAAATCCTCAATGGTGGTCAATGCTTTTTTTTTTTTTTAGCATTACTGACAAATAAAATGTTTCAACTCTATGAGAGATGATGGATGTTCGTTTATTTTCAAGTGTAGACTTTCGTGACAAGATTCTCTTGCTTGTCAGTCAATCTTGGCCAATTTCAACTGTGTCATGGAGGAGATCTTTCCATGAAATTTCAATCACCAACTTTCTCTTCTGAATGTGAACATATGTTACTGTTGGCAATCTACAAGCGTAGAAATGATCATCGAAATAAAATAAGAGAAATCACAGCTCATATATAAAGTTTTAAGTATTCATTTTTCCCATGTGGTGCTAGGGAGTGGAACGGCAGAGAAATAGTCTGAAGGTAGTTTTGTGAGCCCTCTGCCAGGTGCTTAAGTGTGTATTGCAGAGTAGTCTTGCAGATGTAGAATACACATTTCCTCAACAGTTGGTGTTTGAGCATGTAATGATCATTATCAAAATTATGATGACTTATACATCTGCATATCAATGGTCTGTTCTTTAGCCTGATTATGATCTTTCTGTTCAAAACTTGTAGCACAATAAAGAAATTCCCAAAGCAGTTGTCAGCGCTTGTTCTAGCATTACTTTCGTATACTGTGATTGGTGTGCAAAGCAAAAGTCAGATGTGTACCATAATACGAGTTCGCTAGTATAAAACTTTAGGTAGAGAGAGGCAGCAGTGTTTTAATATTAGTGCATGTTTTGTTGTTTAGTCAATGAAGAATAATAGTGATGTACATCCTGCTCGAACTGTTAGTCCATTCTTCATGAACTCTTTGGCTGTGCAGTAGAATCTCTGATGTAGGATATCATATAGCTTCTTCTTTTTCTTCATTCTTTCTTTATTTCCTTTTTGGAGTGGACCTGCCTTCTTGCATATAACACACATATTTTCATTTTTTGTGGTTTCATCAAAGCATGTTGGGAATCTGAGCATGTAATTTTCAGCTTTGAACAGGGAGTGTAAAATTATCTTTATTTTGTGTGTTACATGAATGGTCAAAATGGCTATCAGTAAAAAAAGCTCTGATTTGCTTTATACGAACATGATAATTTTATAGATGTGCAGGGAGGTATAGGTTTCTAAATAATAGCAACATGACACACTTGAATGTTGGGCACATGTGTTCATAATGATTTTCAGTATGCATAGTATGTTCGTTAATTTCCCCAAAAACCATTGTCACACCTTGTGATTGACAAAAAGTAACTGTGGAGTACAGTTTTTCGTTAGTTCACCTCAGTAACACTGCTTAATATTTATAATGCAGATGCAAAGCTGCACAACTTACTAGCCAGCTACTCAACATGTTTATTCTTGTCTACATTGTTATGTAGATTTAATCCCAACAATGAACTGAGACATTCGTGAACTGTACCATATGAATTTCTGTAATGTTCAAGGTCAACCCATTTAGCAGAAACCATGATTATACGCCGTCATGTGTATTAATAATGCAATCAGAATCTTTTCTGCTTCATGACTTTCAGTTACTATAGAAGTATCATCTGCAAACAAAATGGGCAATTAATATTTATGGGCAAATGATTCACATAAAACAAAAACGGAATAGGTCCTCAAATAGGACCTTGGGGACACCTTGTATTGATATCCATGTAAAAGGAAAAGTTTCTATACTTGAAGAGATAATTAGTCTTTTTATCCTGTTATAAATGTTTGAAATAAGTCATTGTAGAGTCCTGCCCCTAATTGCATACCTATGTAATTTGCAGATGAGCAGGATGTGGTTTACCAGTTTAGAAGCTTTTATACGGTCACAGAAGATTTCTGCAGCTTTATTCTTCTTGTCTAGTAATAAGCTAATCTTATCAGCAAATTTTTTTCTCTTGCTGGAAGCCAGATCTGTAATTGAAAAATACTCTCACATTTTGCAATAAAATTTTGTATCTGGGTAGCATATTATTTTCCAATTACTTTTGAGAGGATTTGAAGAAAACAGCAAATGCATAAACAAAGTCGTGTATTACAGAAAAATTGGAAAAAAATCCATAAATGAAATGTTTATACCATGTGTTTATATGATTTTGTCCAATCCAGTAAGATCACTGAGAATGCAGTATCTGAATCAGATTTGGTCTATGACAGCATAGCTCAATGTAGAAGTGACTGCTAAATGGCTGTCCACTAGTATGAATGGGCACTAACAGAATTTGACCAACAGTGAGTGTAGTCATCTAGTGGTATACCATGCCGGTGAGCACAACATGTTCGACGACAGTTGATGCTCACTTTAGGATGGTCTACAGTTCCACAGGTCTATGATTCTTCACCTTCATTGTTTTGTCAGTAATTTGTTTTGCTCTTCTGTTTCTTGTGCTCCACTTCCCTTTCCCGTTATCACTCAGATGTACAGTTAGTGGACATGTACATACACTAATTCATTGTTTTTATTGGTACAACTTAAGCATGAAATGAGAGAACAGTATTCTGAAAATAAAACTGCGGTGGTTGAGTTTGTACATGACAGGCTGTCAGTAGACCAGTTCCACCTGTAACAGGAGCAGCGCTCCCGACCGTGCCACTGCCGTAACCAGTCTGTTCTGTTCGTGTTGTGTTTCTTTGTCGGAAAGCTAATGTTTTAGAAAGATTGATGTTATGAATGGTGATATACAGATTAGTAAAATAGAATAGTAGGAGAAAAAGTAACCAGACTATATGTTTGGGGAGAATGAGTAAACAAACACTCTCAATTCCACCTGTGTAAAAGAACAAAACTGCTGTTAAAATGCTAAGATCATAACTGAGGTATGTGCTTGGCTACACGGACTGATTAGCTATTAAAAGTCTCTCAGACGTGTAGGGAGGAGATGGGATGATACCTTAATTTGCATTAAACTTAAACTACTAGTCCCACAGTCACCTATCAAAATGGTTTTCTTGTCTGTTATCGCACATTAAGTTATTAATGTCATGACCTTTTTTTTGTGGATTGATGAGTGTAAAGGACATAAACATCTGCTACTTCATGTTTTAATGGAACTATGATGTAGTCAAGCTCTGGTTCCGAGGGGTGACCTTATTTGGCATTGCCCAACACTCTTTATAAAGTGTGTAATATGTGCCCGTGGGCCATCACCTCAAGAAATTACATTCAAGGAAAGACTTGGTTTGTCTCCATAAAGCGCTCATCATCATCATCATCATCATCATCATCATCATCATTATTATAGTAGTCGACAGGCCACACCTTCCTGGTTTTCTTTTCAGGGTGGCATTTAAAGAAGCTACTGTTTTACTGAAAGAAATGTGTCCAAATTGAAATACACTAAACTCTCACTTACCCGGCCCTCATTAGTGTATCCTCTCAGTAATCTGGCCCAAATCGAAAATGGTACACAACAATGAATTATCATGAACAACAATATTGTTAGTGAACTACAAAGTTAAACAATGCTGTGCATATTTGAAATTGTGGCATTCTTTACAGTTCAGAATCATTTCTTCTAAAAGGAAACAAGTTATGCTACACCTTGACATTTTAGATAAGTTGAAACGAAGTTCTTCACAGAAAGTCATTGCTGACAAGTACAATCTAGGGACGAGTGACTATTTGAGACATCAAGAAGAAAGATGATGTTATTCAACAATATGCAACCCGAATGGATAGTGAATTGGGAAAATGTAGGGTTGTGCGAAAGTGTGAGAATGGAGGTTTGAACAGTGCAGTTATGAAAGTACACACAACTTGTTAGCAGTAACAGAGGGTTGGTTATCCAACTGGAAAAAACGACACAGCCATTGGCAGCTGACAGTCACCGGGGAAAGTCACTTGGCTGACAAAGGAGATGTAGATGAGTTTGTAAATGAGATACAGAAGATAATAGAGGAAGAGGATGTAACTGATGATGCCTTGTACAATGCTGATGAAACTGGGCTGTTTTTCAAGATGCTTTCTTCAAAAGCATTAGCTGCCAAGAATAAGAAGTAAGCTCGTGGGTGGAAACAACCGAAACAGCTTGTAATCTTAATGGTGTGTTGTGATGCAAATGGGAGTCATGAACTACCGCTTGTGCTGACTGGGAAATCCCAACAACCACTTTGTTTTCGACACAGTGACATAAATACACTACCAGTGCAATGTTGCACTTAGAAGAAACTGTACACAGACAGAGAAGTATTCTCTTGGTGGTTCCACTAAAGTTTTGCACCAACAGCGAGAAAAGAGCTGAAGAAGAAAAATCTTACATTGAAAGCTCTCCCTGTTATTGACAATGTTGTCAGTCATCCATCTGATTTGACTGTAAAGTTTGCTAGTATACAAATACCAATGTCTCTTCCATCATTCAGTTTGACAGTCTTGCTTCAGCACGAAGAGAATTTTGGAATCAACTAAATGTCATTATCAAAATTGTCTTCTTGCTGAACGAATGTGAAAACTTCTGTACTATGCTGAAGGTGTGGAAAGCAATCAACTCATGTGATGTTGTTTTCCAAGCAGCCGAAGCAAAGCGTAAAGTGGAGAGCACTACGATAATGAAGACCTGAAGATAAGTGAGGCCATCTATTGATGCAGAGTTGAATTCAGTACTGAACAACAGTGATGAGCCAGTCAGTTCGGAATCATCAACTGCTGATACTTTGCACACTGACATGTTCCACATGCTTCCAGGAAGAGGCGATATTGATGAAGATGATATTGCTAAGTGGCTCATTGAGGAAGACTGTGAGAAAGGCCAAAGTTTAACAGACAAAGAAATAATCAAAAGTGTGCAGGAAAGTATTGATGATAGTGGTGAAGAAGAGGACATCAGAGGAGAGAGCATGAAGATTTCTCACACTGCTGGTGCTGAAGCTACAGACATCTTCCTGGAGTACATTATGCAATAAACAGATACACACAGTACTGAAGTAGTGCTTGTAAAGAGTTTATGCAATAAAGCATTTCCCATCGCATATCATCTTTGCGACAGTTAAAAGTTTCATAGTGAGTGATACTGCTGTATAACTACATAAACATTCAAGAAAAAGTTTTCTTTGAAAATAAATGTATCTTTGGACTTAACAAAATATATCCCCTATGTTTTTAGAATTGTATCTTTGGGTATTTTTAAAATAGCATCTTTGGATTTAATGAAGTATATGTCCCCTGAATAATAATAATAATAATAATAATAATAATAATAATAATAAAATCATATACAACTATCCAAGGCAATGGCTTAGAAAAATTCGCTATAGAAGAAAAAGTACATAAAATGGAGAGAGCTTATGGAATAACTAGGAATGTCTACAACAAAAGGTGTCTGTCTAAAAATTTGAAGATACAGCACTACAACACAGTAGTAAAACCAGAATGTCTTTATGCAAGTGAACGTTTAGTACTCAACTACAAATTACACAGACTTGAAGTCCTAGAAAGAAAAACCATTCAAAAAATACTTGGACCACCAAAAAATACAGAGGTATGGAAATTAAGAAGCAGTGTAGTAGTTTATCGCGACATAGAAAACGTAAATGAAACACTACGAAAGAGGTGACTGCTATTTTTTGGACACTTATACAGAATGAACAGCAACAGTTTAACCAAACAGATTTTTAAATATTTTTGGGACAAGAAGTCAACAATAGTCTGGATTCAAGAAGTTAGGAAAGATTTGGAAAGAAACAACATAAGTGAAAGAGATGCAACAGAAAAAGAGAGTTTCAAGAGGAAAGTGTTAAAAATGGAAGGATTCCAAGGCAAGAGGGAGAAGAAGACAGGGTCAAAATGGTCTGAGGAGAGAAAAAGGATACATAGTGAAAAGATGAAAGAATACTGGAGGAAAAAGGAAGAACAACAAAGAAGGAAGCATTGAAACTGGTGTGTGGTCCTTAGATGACGCAAAGAAAAAAAGAAAGAAGAAGAAAATCATACACATTTAATAACCCAGCAGTTCCATTATCTGGCACCTATGTATGCAAGGAACTGCTATGTTAACGAGTGTCTAGGGTATTTATTTTATCCACCATTACATACCCCAACACTAGTAATCTATACACTTGATACATGTCATATGCATCATAGTACCTGACCACACATTGAACAGAAACTTTTTTGAGTGGAATCTATTTCTCTGTTTGTTTTTTAGTATTAATTTCTGTGTGATTGTGAAACCTGATGAATATTTTAAAAAACCAACATTTTGAATGGAATAGCAACTGTAAGCAGAAAATAACAACTGTTAAAATGTTTATTGTGGCTGAAAACCTAATTTGCAAGAAAACATTGTATAGGTATTTTGTTTTCACAGGCAAGACTTTCTTTTATGGAAAAAGTGATGACAAAAGCTGACGCAGCACGTGAACTTTTGGATCTGGGCACAACGGTACATATTCAGGGCAAGGTATACGAGCGTTACGAGAGGCGCCAAGTGTTCGTGACAGACATCTGTATCCTTACATGTGCACTGACATCATTCACTTTTATTGTCTCTTGTAGCATTAACGTTGTCTGTGAAACACTTTTTTCTTTTAGCTCTGATACCATTACTTTCACTAAATCTTGTTTTCCTTGCATGCTATATGAAGTAACTAATGTATATGTTTGACTCATTGGGTGAATGGCAAACTAAGGCCTGTAGTTCAACCCTTAGTCAGCCATAAGATTTTATCTGTCTCTTCCATGACTTTCACACCCGATGGTGATTAGTTTACACTGATGAGCTGAAGCATTGTGACCATTGTGCAGCATGAGACTGAATACTGCCTGGTAGTGCTGCGAGCACATGATGTGGTCCGGGAAATGTGTGAGCAGAATAGAGCAAATGGGGAATCATTCTAGCAACTACATGTACTGAAAATTGGGAATGTACTGATGTGAGTAAGTCTGGCAAAGGACAGATTGTTATGTCCAGCACTTGGGAGCAGGCAGATTGTAAACGGCAAAGCCAGTCAACAATTCACATGAAACTGTCATGAACATCTATGGAAGGTGGTTGAAGTGTTGTGCTGGACAAAAATACACTTGCTGACGCTATGGTGGGTGCCTTGTTTTGCTCTGGGAGGGGACCGAGTGGATACTATAACACGGAGAATATTATTTCAGTTTTTTGTAACATAGATAAGAAAATTACTTTGTCCAATCCATTTCATGAGTATTTACTACTGTCTCTCAACATTGCCTCGCTTGATACAGACAAAATTAAAAGTCTCTCACTCTGAGTATGTGCAATAGTAACCTTCGCTTATAGCTCTGCCTAATACATTGATTACACAACTGGCATACTAGAAGACGATGCTGTCATCTTAAGTCAGTGCTCACTGACTGGGGCAGGATGGTTCTGTGCTTGGCGGTAAATAGACAAGTGCATGCGGCGGCATAGTGAAATGTTTGTAGGCCTAGCTGCGTTGCTGTTGCTCATTCGTTGATGCAACTTGCAGCGACTATTGTTTCTTGTGGTCGTGTTGCGAGATATCGACCTTCCTCAGGCACCTCGCTCTTCAGACGACAGCACGTAAAGGACAGTGAAATCATGAGTAGGTGACAAGTCCGTGAATACCCTTGTCTCATAATAGAATGTGGAAGTCAGAGACTTGCCAGTCTATAAAGCAGCATAGATCTGTGGCAGACCTGATGACATACTACAATGCTGCAGCAGGCAGAAGTGTTTCGAAGCAAACTATACAGCACACACTGTCGAGTGTGGGCCCCCCCCCCATCAGACGACCACTATGTGGTCCCGTGTTGACCCGATGACATCGTCAGTAGTGATTACAGTGGACATGGGATTGTCGACACTGGACTGTGGATCAGTGGAAATATGTCTTGTAGCTGGATGAATCATATTAATTGTTACAGCAGATCAACATTCAGGTCTGGATACACCGCCGTCTGTGTGCTCAAAATATCCACCACTCCGATATCACGGGCCTTTGTAGGCAGTGTTATGGTATGGGGGGCATTCACCTGCACTTCCGTGGGCCACTGTGGGCCGTAGCTGTGGCTACATGAACATTATTACGGACCACCAGCATCCCTACATTTTCCAGCAGGATAACTGTCGATCTCACAAGGTCATAATTGTCTTACAGCTGTTTGAGAAGTGTCTCGGCCACAGAATTTGGTTGATCTAAACCCAATGGAATGCGTGGGGGTTGCTGTCACGGGCCAGTTCTGCACCCACAAACCATCAGTCTGTGATTTATGGGAATTGTGTAGTCTGTGCGTAGATACCGGGTGCCACACACTTCTGGAAATTGACTGAGGACTAATTCAATCTGTGTCCTGCACAGTTGCTGCTATATTGTATTCTGAAAGTATACCACTACACTATTAAACTAATGGGTTGTCTCATCAGTGTATATGAAAAATGGCAAGAGGCATGGTGGTGTGGGGTGCACATTAAATTATATGTCCACCTAAAACTGAGTGAGGAAGCCAGTTCAAAAGCTGGAGCAAGGATGCCTAATGAAGTGCAGTGGTGTCACGTGAAGCTTCAGGAGGTCAGTGATCTTTGTTTGAGCTCCTACTCTCTTTTCTGCCCACCCATGCTTCTCCCCCCCCCCCTCCCTCTCCCCCTTTTCAACTCTGTTTCCTTTCATCTTCACAGCTGGTGGGTTCCTCTCATCCTGGGGTCTGAGTGACCTGTCTTCCCCACCCTCCCTTTCCTGACCTAGGATGGCTCATGTGCTTTCATGTGAGTCTGTCGGTAGTACTAACATTTCTGCTGAATTACTAGCAAACAATTCTGTCTCAGTTTTATAATGTTCTGTAGATTAGTTGTGGTTCAGTCTCTCAACTGAACGCCAAAACAACAACATCGACAAATTTTGGTACATTAAGTCTCATTTCCACAGGCAATGATACTACCACACTGGCCAGACAGGTGGCCTCTGGAACCACCCTACTGTCTCAGTGATGCCAGCTGACCTGACAGAAAAATTAAAAATTGTTTAACTTGCTGACCACATGCACCTTCCCCCACCACCATTCAAGACTTTCAGAAAATGCTACTATGTGGAGCTGTTCTCATTCTGCTTTTTTTATTGGACAGCACCTTTCATTTATGTATGTGAATAGTTACTGTCATGTTGAAAGAATGAGCTTTGTCTTCAGCTAAGTGACTAAATACTTTGTAAAGTGGCAAACTGTTCTAAACCTTGTGATAGGGTTCTAATAACAGCCTTCAGCAGTTCTTTATAATCGGCTGTAATAAAGAAACACAACATCATTGTAAATGATGATGATGATGATGTGATGATGATGATGATGATGATGATTTTTATGATGATGATTGGTTTGTGGGGCACTCAACTGCGTGGTTATCAGTGCCCATACAAAGTCTCATTTTTTATGCAGTCCATTGTTTTTACACTGTCCAATCTAGCCACTGTCACAAATGATGATGATGATGATGATGGTGATGATGATGATGATGATGATGAAGACAACACAAACACCCAGTCCCTGGACAGAGAGAATCCCCAACCCGGCCCGGAATCGAGCCTGGGACCCCGTGATCCAGAGGCAGCAACGATATCCACTAGACCACGAGCTGCGGACTATTGTAAATGACGTAACATTTTCCAAAAGTTTTGTAACTGAGAGTACGGGCTTGTCGAAATTCATATTACTGCATAACAATCAATATTTTGAATATATTGTATTATGATGAAGTGGAATTCTATTTTTTTATTTATCTCTTCAGAGATTTAAAGCCGGCTTTGACCTAATTAAAACAGCATGTAAATATAATAGTGCTCTTATTGACACAATCACTGAATGATGAATGTTCCGCACAGTAGTAGAAAATTTGGTGATAAAATTAAGTAAAGAATATAATATATTTACAGTATCTGTGACCTATCAGAGCCTTGACTAACTCTAAAAATAAAAATGAGGCAGAACTTTTGAGAGAAAAACAGTACTTTGCAATATAACTGCAGGGTATTATAAGTACCAGGCACAATTTCAAGTGAAAATATAGAAATTGTCTTTTTAGAAAAGAAGCGAGTATTCAACAGCGATAATAAAGAAGTCTGCAGTTGCCAGGCGTCCCAGCGTTACGTGGAACGTAAGGCGAGCTGCCGTGTCATGTCGCACATATGCCTAATTTTGCATAGGACAAGAAATGTAGCTCAAAAGGATTTAGAAAATAGTTTTTACTTATTCATTTACTTTTCGAACAACGCTTTGTCCTGTGTCAACAATGATGTTACTAGTGTGTTGATGCCCCCCAAGCAATTTCAACGAGGAATACGTTTTCATACTTGTTATTTGTGAGGCTATGTTCTTCTGGTTAACATTATGTTTATGCCTGCATGTCTTATTTAAATTGACGCTATATTGAATATAGTACAAATAGGAACTCAGATTTGCATGTGGAAACACTTACTTGTCTCAGGGGGTGATTGGGGAGGGGGGGGGGGGGGGGGTTGCCTGTGCAAAAAATTGTTGCCTGTAGAGAGATGGCTTTACTTCAGGTGTGAACCAGGATGATTAATAAGTGGCTTTTCCATCTGAGCAAGTACTCCAACCCTAATGACCTAACAAGTGGCGAGTTGTTCAATTCTCATCTTCCTTTTTCTTTTGCTTGAATACTTACCTTTGGTTGTTTCTCAGTTTAACACAGTTTCCATTTAGTTAATTTGTAGTTGTTCATCTTGTTTATTACTGAAAAAGTGTGTTAAAGTTGCATGCAATACATGCTATTTGACTGATGCAGTCTGTCAGCTCTTGGCAGCAAGTTTCACTGCACTTGTATCGATTCCTTCAACCTTAACACACATTTATCTGTCATCAAGAGCTTAGAAGAAGAAGCAGATCACATTTTGAAAGTTTGTGCATTGTATAAGATGTATGACCGCGTAGAATCTGCCAGGAAAGCTAAGACTCTGGATTTAGTACTGGAAATTTCCCATTTTCCAGAAAGGCAACATCGACGAGCATATGATCCGTGGATTATATAGGTTAACTTGTTATGCAGAACTTCTGATTTTACCTAAAATTCCTTCTGTACCATTTCTTTTATTTTTATGCTTTGCTCTCTTGCTCTTAGTTTTACCCCATTGTTTTGTAAATTCATTTTTACTTTTTGGGCAATAAATATTTTTTTTTACTTGGTTGGTTGGTCTGTGAATGGTTAAACGTTGATGTACATAACAGTTTTTGTTGATGTGTTTTAAGAAAATATATGTTTACATGTTTTGACCAATGAAGAATACAGCATTGTGTTTTTTCTGTGATTTTTAAATAAATGATATTATCACTATTTATTCTGTGTGTAAATATTCTTCTGTTTTGTGTGTAATGGCATACTTTAATATCCTTAAATGCTTCTACTTGCCGTGTATACACAGCTGTTTACACTTGTTGATGTATGTATTTAGATGATGAATCTGTTTCGCTGTAAACCTCAGATGCTGGTTTATCACTTATACCTAGAACCTCTCTATGCTATGAATGTGTAACAATAACCTTGACAGTATATCATTAGGTTCAGTGGCACCTTTTGAGACGTTCTGATAAACACTCTCAACAGTTGTTCAGTGTTATTCCAACATTTGAGGCACTACTCTCAGGCTTCTTTTGAAATACTCTAAGGATAATCCCTCATAGATATCAAACAAAATAACTAATTACAAAAGCTTTTTAAAGTGGGATATCTCGGGAGTGAAGACTGCTACATATACACAGCAAGCTATCTGTCTGCCAAATTGCCACCGCCAAATTGTGGCTGAGAGTCAGCTGGATTACCCAGTTCCCAAGCATACCATCTAATACAGTTCTTGATTTTGATTGCTTCAGAGTGTGTGTGGCTTGGGTTCTTCCTAACTGCACCAGCTTTTGTGAGTTATGCAGTTGGAAACTCTCCTTGCAACATATGCCTTGTTTCCCATAATCTCCCCCCCCCTCCCCCCCGCTGCCAGCACAGCCTTTGCTAGTCCCTGACCTCCCCCTCTCCTGCTCCAACCACTCCAGCCTGATACACATCTGCTGTTAACCCAGTGCGCCTCCAAAGTCTTTTCTCCTCTCCTCTCCTCTCCTGCTCCTTTCCCCCCTCCCAGTGCAGCCTCTCCATGCTGCACTTAGCAGCCCACCATCCTGTCACCCTCACCTCTACCATACTTACCCCCACTATTTGCCCCAGCCGAAATCACTTTTAACTCTGGTGGGGTCTCACTGGCTGGAGATGAGAGTGAATGTGTATGAGTGTATATGAATGTGTATGTGTTTTTCTAAATCGGAAGGATTGTCCAAAAGTTTAATCTAGTTTTACAAGTGCCTGTCTGCTGCTCAGTGTCACCTCTATGTGGTGAATGACTTTCTATCCTCTTCATATTGTTGTTCTGCATAAACTGTGATAGGTATGGTCATTGGATGGTACTTCATACCAATACTAGCTACTCGTTTTTGTATTCTGTTTATATATGAAGCAATGGGAAAGGTACTATCTGCATTTGTTCCATTCTTACTAAAACTGCTCTAACTTGATTGTCACGGCCACTGTGCAAGAAGATAATGAAGACAATAGTCAACTTCAATTAACTTTACCCAAAATACACTGCCTGACAATAAAACCAAATCACCCAGAGGACATTGTTGGATGTTGGGTAACTTAGTTCACTTACACTCCAAGACGAAAGAAAAAGGACACCATGAAGGAATTATGTAAATTGGTCACAAATTGACATTTGTACAAACGTCGATGGAAAATGCAAAATTGTAAACTTTGGGACAACCGATGGATGAATGTGTGATGCAGTTGGCGAGGATATTAAACAGGTGACATGTAAATACCAGGGCATAAAGTCTTTGCGAATTTCATTCTGTGTACTCAATTGGACAGTAACTGTGCCTCGCAGACAGGTGCACGAACAACATACGCAGATGTCAGCATTTGACAGAGTATGTGTAGCTGGGCTGAAAGAAGCCAGCTGGAATATTAGGGCAATTGAATGGGAGCAATGCCACTGTCTGACAATTTTGGCAGGAATGGGTGATCCGTGTCCGAACACAGTGTCGAGAAGAAAGCAGTCGACCTAGAGAGACGACAGAAAGAGAGGACCAAACAACTGTCGGAGAAGCACTTAGAGCCCCAGGTTCATCGTTATCATCAATATAATGTGCAGTTGGTGCTTCAGTGACCACAGTAACCATTAATAGATGGCTCACAGATAGTGATCTGTGCTCACGACTCAGCTTGCGCCAACTACCATTGGCCTCTGTTCACCGACAAGCTCATTTGTGGTGGTGTTGACCACATTCATCTTGGAATCTCATTGACGAGAGTAGAAATATATTCAGCAATGAGTCCCACTTCAAACTGAACACCGTTGGCCTGTGAAAACGTTTCTGGAGATGCTCTGGAGGATGGTGGGATACCAACCTGACTGTTGCCTGCCAGACAGCTCAGCAACCAGGAGGAACGGCCTGGGGTGCTGTTTCTTTTCATAACAGGACTGCTGTGGTTGTCATCTGCAATATCCTTACAGCCCTTTGGTAGACTGGTGATATTCTTCACTTCATTTTGTTGCCCTTCTTGGCAAACCACCCTGAGCTTACATTTCAGCAAGATAATGCCTGTTTGCAAACGGCGAGAATTTGTGCTGCTCGTCTTTGTGCTTGCTAAACTCTACCTGGGCCAGTAAAGTTACTGAATCTCTCACAAATTGAGAACATTTGGAGCATTATGTGTAGTGTCCCCTAACCGACTCAGAATTTTGGTGATTTAATGCACCAGTTGGACGGAATTTGGTACAATATCCTTCAGAAAGACATCCAACAACTCTTGTCAATCAATGTCAAGCCGAATAACTGCTTGCATAATGGTCAGAGGTGGACTGATGTTTCATTGGCTCACTCAATTTGTGAAGCTCTTTGTCTCGAATAAATCATCCAATTTTTCTGAAAGTGTAATCAGTTTTGTCTGTACATGTACATCACATTTACCAACTTCCATCCCATTCCGATAATTGCTTCATGGTGCATCTTTTTTAGTGTGTTCATACCATTAGTAAGCATGTAAAGGATCATTTATTAGAGTTGTCGCTGGGCCTGATAGGGTAAGTAAGAGCACAAACAATGTCAGAAGTTGCGTGATTACTGTGAAGGTTACAGAGATGCCACAAACTCGTATCAGTCGGCATTGTCAGCACTTGACAGAGTTTGAAATGGGCCTCATTGTGAGTCTCCATTTGGTTAGGTTGTCAAATCGTGCAGTATCTAAATTTGTGGGGTACTTGGAAATAACAGTGGCCCAATGTCGGACAGCACGGAAGGCGGCTGTACTAATCGTCACAGTTCCGATCGACCGTGTCTCGACGACACGGGATGGTAGCCGTATCGTGCATTATATGCATCGAAACCTGTTCGCATCTGGTCCTGTGATCTGAGAGCAAGTAATGGATTCCCTGCAGTATTTTGTGTCACCTCACCGTCGGTCAGAGACTAGCAGCAACCGTCCTGTGTGTAGGCAGCTGCTGGTAACACCTTAACACAAATGGCTGCATTTAGAGTGGTACCTCGACTTGGAAGCTGCCGAGTGATGAATTGCAGTTCTGAACCGTGGCAGACGAGCACTGTCAGCTAGGTCGGTGATGCCTCGGGAAGAGGTCCCATTCTTCCAGTGTTTTGGAGAGGCACAGTGGCGTTTCTCTTGGAGTCACATTGTGGGGAGCCTTCTTCCATGACTTCAAGTATTTAGGGAAGTCTCACGGCACAGTGATACGTTGGACATCCTGCACAGTCATGTGTTACCTCTCGTGTGACGGTATTGTAGTGCCATTTTTCGACAGGACAGTGCTTGTCCACACGTGGCACACATCTCTAGAAACTGCTGAGGTACTCGTTTGGCCATCGGTAACCTGCAAGTCCATCCTAATATCAGTATTCAGGACACAAAGGATCAGTTATAATAGTTGTGGACCATCTTGCCTCAGGAGAGGATACGCGGGCTCCATGACACGCTTCCTAACCGAATGTGTGCATTCAGCCAGGCAACAGGGGCGCTATGTCGTGCCAATAAGTGGACTCGTACTGTCGAATTATTTGTAAATTGGACCTGATATTGTTATCACTGAAATGACATTGTATACTCTCTCAGCTTATGGCTACTTTGTGTGCTTTGTCGGGTTGTGTATTTTTGGGAGAATGGCACTACATTTCTTCCAGTGATAACCAGTTAAGCTCCCAGAGCATATGTGTTGTGTGCTTTATATTGACCTGTTATGAGCTGAGCAATGTAGCCCTCAGCTACTTTGGTGATGTCTTTCCTCCAAATTGATAAATGAAGCTGTACACTACTCGAGATCGGTTCGGACACTGCAGACATGAACCTCTCGGAAGAGGTGTGGCGTCGTCTTCCTGCTTCTTCTGAATTGGCTTACACAGCCAGTAATGGGGCAGCGTACAGTTTAATGTGGGCTCTGAACAGCGGTGCGATTTTGGAAGTTTTCACATTAACAAATTGTTGCCAGACGTGAAAGATGCAAGTTTCAGTAAAAAGTTCTCGGGCCGACTGAGAATCCGATCCCCGAACTTTGGATTTGCACATATTGCTAAACACCCTGCGTCCCCAAATACCGGATCACTACTTAAGAATATATTGAACAACTCTTGTATACTGTTTCCTTAGTACACAAATTGTGCTTTTCCAGAATCCTCTCAACAAATCATGTCATATGACAAAATCCAGAAATTCACCACTAATTGTGTAATAGGATACTGTCAGTTTCAGTCTCTCAGTTGTGGACATCACCACGAATTTATTCAATATATATTGAGATCAATAATGATCCCATTGTGCTTGGGCACACCTGATGATAGTTTTGTGGTACATTTCTGTCTTTTATACCATATCACATTCTGTGGATAAAAAAGTCTTGAAGCCAGTCACATATTTGAGGACATACTCCATATGACAGTATATGTATTACCAGTCAATATTGTCAGATGTGTTTTGGAAATGTAGTAAAATGGAATCTACTTGCTTGTTTACATTTACTATGGGTTGGCACATAATGTTTCCATCAGCTTCAAGTGATAACAGAAGCTTGGTGAATGCAAATATGTAATAACTTAATAGTCGTAAATACAATTACACAAATGGGCAATCACTACAATATGTAGCACATATTGGCAGACCTCACTACACCCTGAAAATAACTTCCCTCAAATGTTCTTTGTTTGCCTGTATACACTGTTGAAGGGACTGCGAGAAAGCGTCCGTAATAAGCCTTAATGTATCCTGCAGAATGGCACTTATTTCGCAGCAAATGGAGTTCGTCAGTTGTCCGCAAATTATTGGCAAAGCCCCTTTCCTTCACAAAATCCCAGAAGAGGTAATCCATGACTGTTAAATCTGAGAAATGGGATGGACACATCACATTGACGAAACAGGATATTACACTCTTTGAAAATGTTCGTCAGAGCACAGCTGCACTAAGTGTGCTGTGCAAGCCGTTGCTCTATCCTGCTGAAACCAAATGTCATTTGGCCATCTTCTGCCTGCAATTTTGGAATAAGGAAATTCTGCAAAATTTGGCAGTAATGGATGGTATTCACTGTTGCTACACACCCGGCATCATCCTAAAATAAAAATCGGGACCAATAATCCAACATCTGTGAGCTTCACACCAAATCACAAGTTGTGGACTCACCTGTGGCTTTTCATGTAAACACTGGATTTTCCTCAGATCAATACCAAATATATATATATTTTTGCTAACATATCCATTCGTGAAAAAATTTGCTTCATCAAACATAAGCCATAGTTGGAGCAACAGTGCTGTTTTGTTAGTCATTGAAAGAATGTTGTGACATAGCAAATTGGAATTACTCCATCTGTTATGACTTCAGCTTCTCCTATTAACAGTATTTTTCCCTTGTTCATTTATTAAATATTGTACATTTTCTATATACTGTACGTGTGGGAGGTGTTCAAATATTCCAAAACATCAGTTAAACTGTTTCTCACTTAGATTCATTATTCGAGCTAATAATTTTGATGTGCTGATCATAATGCTGCACTTGATTTCAGTGGGAAATCACTTAATTAAAAGTTATACCTAATTGAAAATTCCACTACAGTATAGATAAACCTGTGTGATCTAATATATTTTTGGGCATAGTGATACCACCAATTATAAAGATTTGCAGCTAAACTTTCAAATTACACATTTCCAATTCTGTGAAATTAATTAATTCACAAGATAATTAATAGTTTTCATTGTAGATTTTGCATCTATGCTTATTAAATTTTGACCTTTGCCATTATATGTTTGCAGATCTGAATTTTATACACAATATGCCACACTTCATTAATTGAATAAGCCATTAATTAAGGTTTTTGCCTAAGCTGTTGAGATTTTTTGATATGGCATTTGTATTCCTAATGCAAATGCATAAAATGATTGCATTAACTTTTCAAAATTTCTAGACCACCACATTCTTCACAAACCAAATTTTTATCAATACTTATTATCGATCCAAGTAGTGAAATATGATGGAGCATTTTATCAAAGGATTGTATATTTTCTAAAATTTGTTCACACATCAGTCTTTAAACAGTCAAATGCTACTCAAAATCGACAGTCTTTGCCCAGTCATGGTCAAGCTAACAAACATGTGGTATCTGTGACAATCTACTTCCAGTGTTTGCTCATGCCACAGCTATGTGCAATTTGTTAAAAAAAAAAAAATGTTCATCAGCATCCACAAAAACTCAGTAGTGTCATGTTTAAAAATTTTCAGGTTATTTCTGTAACTCAAGTTAATGAATATTGTGACCGATTTGTTTAATGGTTTCACATGATTGTGAAGTGGAGAATGGTTTTTTGCATGAATGTTGTGTACAAAATCTGTGCTAATACCTTGATGTGGTCAGGAAATGTCATTGTACTGAAATTTAGAATATGGTTTAATGTCTTACAACAATGGACACCAGGGCACAAAGTTCGATACAACAGTTCTGTTATCCTTCTTGTAAAAATGCTGAGACCAGTACTGTTTTTCCAGGTAATTGGGGTGATTCATTGCACAAGAGATTAGTGATAAATTTTAATTTGGGAGTGGGATACTGCTTCAGCAATGTAATATATAACAAGGAACTATCAATTTTATGCCACCTGGGAAGTAAAAGGAATCATATAGTTTTACTGTGTTGATAATGATTGTCTGGGGGGGGGGGGGGGGGGGGAGAGAGAAATAATTGAATCAAAGAACATTTGTTTTCCTCTTTATTTTTCAGTATTTTACAGTAATATTAAGCTATTCTTACTCCTCTACTGGTACAATCTCACAGTATGTCACACTGCAGGACTTGTGCCATTTCTTGTGTACTTCAATGCACACACAAAAAAATAAAGCTCATTGTGTTTGACATTACATTTACTATTGGCTGATGCAATCACTTGACATATTTTCAAAACAGGTAATACAGAACTTACTACCCTATGAACAGTGTCCCTTTCATAAGTAATAATTAACCTACAAAAAGAAATCAAGTGGTTAAGTTGTCCAAGGTTTTGAAAATCCCTTTTTTTTCTTCTGTAGTGTAGCATAAGCATTTCTCTTCCCATTCAAAATTGTGCACAGAAAAAGAACGTGCTCTGACTTAATCGGTAATCTTACCTTTCATTTAATTCCTGTGACACATTAACACTGGCTTGTTTTCATAGTACTTTTGTGGGCGCAGTAAGTTGGTTTTTGTGAGAAGATTATAACACTTTGCTAATAAACTGTGATGTAGATCTTTTTTCCTTTCCTTTCCTTTCCTTTCCTTTCCTTTCCTTTTGATGCAGCAGGTCGTGTGTGGTAAAATATCAAAATTTTATAAAATGCACAGTCAGTAAACTTTGTTAGGACATTGAAACAATGTTGCCACAGAATGTTAGCTATTGATAAGTAAAGTGCTCCAATCAGCAAACTTGTTCAGAAATATGGAATATGTTTGATGCTACTGACTTTTTTTTTTAAAAAAAATGGCTTTCTCTGTTGCAGAAAAGAGAAAACTGTGTGCACTCTGATTTCCATTTTGATATGATACTACACACTGAATGCTTCTTTCAAATGTCTCAGAATACTGAATTAATGCCAACAAAAGTATCATCAAAATTTTCGATCTTGTGCAACTTTTATGGATGATTTTAAACCCTTATTAATATCTACCTCAACTGCTACAGTCCTTTTCTAAAGTTAAACTTCCTCAAACATAATTATTGCAGTCAGGCTCTTCTACATCATACCATTCCAAAAAGCTGATGACTCATCTTTAACATGACTTCTCTTCTTCTTCCTGTTTCATTTGCAAATTTAAGACCAAATATAGTGCAGAAGGTAAGCAGTGCTGGAATTTTTAGCTCCTGAAAAATCATTTAAACATGTTCATTATGAACTTTTCAGGCTTCTTCCCAAAACCAGAGACAGCATTTGTAACAGAATCTTACAGCAGGTTCTGAAGTAATGTTTTGTAATGACTCACACTTTAATTAACTACAGTGAAGGAAGTGATACAGCAAGGCATTTCTAACTAACTGAAGCAGCACAACTGCAACAATGTAGGAATTAAATAATAAATAAAATTGTAAATACAAAAATATCAACCATTGCATTTTGTACAAAAATTATAAGGTTCAGTGTCTAACACTCAGAAACCAATATATATATTTATATAGACATCTTTAGAGTAATATACAGCATTTACATAATATTTACTTTGCATTTTTAATTAATGCTTTAATTAAAGATTGGAGATACATATGCACACACATAAATATGTGGAATGGCTGCTGTCAATACATAAAGCTGATGAACAGGTAATGTTTAGCAGTGGAACTGGGCAACTCAGTATACCAACTGTATTGCTAACAGGCACAAGTGTAAAATGTGACCACTCCCTTTATTTATCACAGAGTGTTTTGTAATTTGAAGTTTTTTGTGCTTTATAAGTCAAATACAGATTTTTTTGTATAAATTTTTCTGCTGAATTATAAACGTTGCTCACAAATCTAGCAGGTCCAGTTCTAGTGGGAAGCCATATGAGAGTACCTAATAAACTGAACTGGTATTTGTGGTAACTCTTGTGGTTTTAAGGTTTTGTTCCTGTGCCTTTAATTTACGAGTGCCTGTTTGCTTGATAACACTGAGCCTAAATTACACATAATCAAGAATAATTTGAAGGTATAAAGAAGGTGCATGCTGAAATGTATAAAATGGATTGGACAGTGCAAAATTTTGCTCCCCTTCCCGATAATCAATCCTGTCGCACATTTTCAGATCACTCCATTTCATACATCGCAGAACTTGTGTACAATAAATACTTGTTGCTGAGATAGCTAAGATACAGCATACGGCAGATGCACATTTGGGAAAATGTGCTTCGACAAGGATTGTAGTATACCTCCAAAAGTAGAACAGAGGCGACGATAACTTTACGTCGGACATAAAACTGAAACAAATAAAAAGAGATATTTATGGTAGACGATCTTGGGTAACTCTTTTTTTTATAAGCAGAATTCTGTATACACACAAAATTGAGAAGCATATGTAATAAACTTTATACCACTGACTAGGAAAACAACAACATACAAATGATTAGTACCACAGACAATGTTTATACTATATGCTATTACTACATTCTTTTGCAAAATGATTATGTCAGAATACATTTCTCAGATTGTGTCTTGTAGGTGGTTTAAAGAACTTGTAAAACTATTTGGGCTAAAATAGTGATAGTTTTGCAGTAACCATGGTCTTATGTGCACAGTTCACTGTCATCATCAATGAGACTATTTTCTGTTGCATTAGAGTGTAATATAAAATAACAAAACATATAAAAGTCCAGGTGTCAAAAGCTGGTGGAACACCTATTCAGAAGCAACTAAAAACATACATGAAATGTTCAAAAAACTATAATTCGATAATGCAGAGACATGCTATGATTTTTCCCCACTGTAAAAAACATGGGATAACACAAGTTAACTAAACAAATTAGAGATGAGTGTACTGCATGAATATGATCTAAACAGACAATAATTCAAAACTAAAAGTACAAGCTTCCAGTCTTCTCAAGACAAAATTTTTATGAGAAGTAGAGAAGAGAACATAGCAAGAAAATAAGAAGTACAAAGAAAAATGGGGAAAGAAACTTACAGAAAGAATAAGTAATTGAGTGATTGCTTTTTCTGTTCGAATCTGATGGGATTTGAATCTATTTTGACTTGACAGAAGCAGAGCACTGAAACTAAGTGATGGTTTACCTCAGAGGCCTGTTTTGGCTTCCTTCCTTTTCAGTCTGTATACATATATAAATAACTTACTGGAAACGTCTTCAAGAAAATTCATTTACGCTGATGACATTTGTTTGGTAATACACAGCTCCAATTATTCTGATGCTGAAACCACTTTGTCCACTGATACGGAAGCCTTAGATGTGTACTGCAAGAAATGGTGTCCCCAAGTAAAGCCTCAGAAAAGGGTTATATCTACATTTTTACCTATGCAACAGACAGGGAAATTAAAAACTAGAAGTCAAATTCATAGGCCAAATCTTTTCATACTCCAGTACACAAAAATACCTAGGAATAACACAAGATAGAATTCTAACTTTCAAGCACACTCACAGATGTAGCTGCTAAAGAGGATGTCTGAAGTAATGTTCTTCAAAAACGTGCTGGTAACTCATGTGGAGCTAATTCTCATGTTTTAATATCCATAGCCTTGGTTATATCATACTGTGTTGCTGAATACTGCAGTTTGGGTCAATAGTGCTCAGAAGATAGACAAGCAACTCAATCAGGCAGTGTGAATAATTATGGGACCTATTTCAGCATACAAACACCCTATGGCTTCCTGTTCTCAGCAGAATCCCACCTCCAGCTCGAAGAACTTTAGAAGCTCTCCGGATGATCTGAAACAACATTTAGAAGAATCCTCGGCTATCCTCTCATCCAGATATCATACAAGCACAACACCAACACACCCCACAGGGAGTTCATAACTCTTTGGCGGGTTTGTGCTTGGCTAGCAAGGGGTCCCAGCCTTTGCAGCATCTTATCCTTCCATGCTGCATGTCTATCCTCTCACTAATCTTTTTCCACTCCCTTGGAGAACATGTCTGGGATCTTTTTGAAAATTTGTTCTGCATTTTCAGTAGCCGATATCAGAGCAGTTTCTCCACTGTTTTTCGTTCCTCTTTTCTTTCTTCCCCTCTCCTATCCTTCCTCCGATTTGGTGTTTGAGGTTCCTCTTTTTCTTCTTTCTCCCTGTGTGCTCCTGAAGGCTGCCCACGCATCTGACACGTAACATGTGACCGGGTAACGCTTAATTCCCAGCCCTGGGTTGACAGGTAGGGTTCGCACGTATCCTCTGGTACAGGCTAGGCCCAGGAAGGGGTGGTTGCCTGAACTACTACCTTCCCAAATTGCCGATTAGTCCCTCTGTCAGGTGTTCGGGAGGTGTGACCTGAGGTGTGAACAATTGCATAAGGCGGGTGCGCCCCCCTCTGAGAGGGGGCCAGTTGGAAGGAGTGCACCATCGGAGATGCTGGCAATCATGGGGATTTTCTTGCAATGAGTGAATTGTCTTTTTCACAGTCAACGTGTAGTAAATGTAAACAGAATGAGTGTAATGAATCAAAGACCCTCCCAGCTTCACTGCAGTTCCTCATGGTTTTACTTAATGAAGACAGTCAGTCCTTTGCCATGGTAAATCTGTTTATTATTCAGAAAGGTGTTGATGCAATTGCTGGCCCCGTGAAATCCTGATCTCGTTTACACAATGACAATTTGATTTTCGAGGTAACTTCTGATTCACAAGTACAACAACTGCTTGCAGTTTCGCTCCTCCATGGCTATCCCGTTCATGTTGAGGCCCATTGAACATTGCATTCTTCCTGTGGTGTTACACAAGGCTGCTCGATGATCTGAGTAAGGCAGAAATCCAAATGTAGCTTTCTGATCACGGTGTAATTGCCATTCATCGGGTCATGAAAAATGTAGATCCATCCTTAGTGCCCACACGCACTCTTTTTCTGGCCTTTGATAGAGTGGTGCTTCCGTCCAAGATCAAAGCAGGCTATGAAGTTATCACAGCCCGATCGTACATTCCAAATCCAATGCCCTGCTACCGATGCCACATTTCTACCACACTTGAATGTCTTCTCAACAACCGACCAAATGTGTAACCTATGGTAGGGACGTGAGCGAGGGCGACTGTCTGCTGCTTTCTACTTGCTGCATCAACTGCAATGGTGACCATGTTGTCTCCTCTTGAGATTGTTCCATGTATCTTGATGAGCGGGCTTTCCAGGAGATCAGCATAAAGGAAAAAGTGGCTTACCTGGTCACTCGCAAGTTACTGGCAAGTCGCAAACCTTGCATTCTACCATCTGGCACTTACAGTACCGTTCTTGCTCCATGAAGGACGTGGCCACGCAGACGTGCGACCTCAAATTCACAACTGTGTCACGGTAGCATCCCTTTTCTCCAGCTGTGCAAGAAGCCACCAAACATTCACTCCCAGAGTGAAATCATCAGCTACACAACTGGCAGGCCCGATGGACAGAAGGAATTATCTTGCGATGACTTCCTACATCCCTCTAGTCAACAAACACCTGAGTCATTCTCTGCCGACTGGAAAGGCTCCAAGAAGTCAAACAAAGGCAAATGGTCTTCTCCTTCACCGACTCTATGATCCTCTTCAATGGTGTGACCACGTGATACCCTCGTCCAGGTGACCTCCGTGTTGCTTGTGCACACCGTTTTTCGGCCCTGAACTCAGCAGATTGACAGAGCGCGAATGCTGACGCCTCTGTAGACCTGATGCAACAGGATCCTCCAGACTCTGCATCCTGTAGCAGTGAGTATTTGAAGGCTGGCACTTGGCAGCTGCCAAGGTGGCACCCCTTCATTTTCTGCCTCATCACCTTTTCTCATTATGACTCTCCTTCAGTGGAACATTCATGGCCTCTGATCAAACAAAGAAAATTTACGGCTGCTCTTAGAATCGCAGTGTCCAGTTGTTCTCTGCCTGCAGGAGACTGGATTGTATCCTCATGATTGCTTTAAGCTCTCGCGTTCCTTCCTGATCGTTTTGACCTTCCGCTGAGGACAGCATTCCATCTCATGGGGGAGTCATGCTGCTCATCCAGGATGACATTCCTAGCCAACCCATCTCCATGACTATGTGGCTTCAGGCTGTTGCAGTTTGCCTTTTCCTTCCTCTCTTGACCTTTTCCCTCTGTACCGTTTACATCCCTCTGTCATTCCATGTCACCAGGGTAGACTTCCTCCAGCTTATTGGGTTGCTACCTCACCTCTTTCTGCTGCTCAATGATTTTAATGCGATCCATCTCCTTTGGGGTTCTCCTAGAATCTGTCAGAGAGGTGCTGTCGTGGATGACCTTCTCAATCATCTGCCTTAAACCTGCAGCACCCATGTTCCTTTCAGACTCCACACACACCTATTCCCATTTGGACCTATCCTTCTGCACTGCCCAGCTTGCTCATAGTCTGGAGTGGCCCATTCTGTGTAACACATACCTCAGGGACCATTTCCCATGTGCTATCCGTTTGCTGACTCCTACCCCACCTATGTGTACACCCAAATGGTAGCTTACTAATGTCGACTGGAGACTTTCTTCCTGGCGACCTTCGATGTACAACATTTCTGCAGTTGTGATGAACATGTAGAATATATTACAAATATTATTCTTACTGCCACAGAACGTTTCATTCCTTGCACTGCATCTTTACCAGGCTGTGTCCCAGTCCTTTGGTGGACTGAGGCATGCCTTGATGCAATTCGTGCGTGGAGATGTGCTCTCCACATTTTTTACTATCGTCCTATGATATAAACAGTTGCACGCACAGTGTTGTCGCGTGCTCTGGGATAGCTAAAATGCTAGCTGGATTTCACTCACAAGTTCTTTTAGCAGTTCCACTCCCTGTTTCATTGAGTGGGCCAACCACCGACAGCAATCTGGGACCATGATCCACTCCTCAATTTCTGGCCTGACTGTAGCAATCGAATTCATTGTGGACTCTATTGCTCTCTCCAACACATTGGGCCGCCATTTTGCTGAGATTTCGAGTTGCACTCACCATCATCCTGCCTTCCTACGAGCGGAGGATGCTCGGGCGATTCCCTTATCTCAGAATCGTAACTGCTACAGTGCTGCCTTTACTATGAGGGAGCTAGATCATGCTCTCACTTCATGCTGATCCTCCGCCACATCTCGGCAGAGGGCAAGTTTCCCAGACGCTGGTGTGAAGCCACTGTTACACCCATATCTAAGACTGGTAAGGACAAACACTTTTCTTCTAGTTACCACTCAATTTCTCTCATCAGTTATGTTTGCAAGGTGATGGAACGTATGATTCATGCCTGGCTGGTACATCTACATCTACATCTACATTGATACTCCGCAAGCCACCCAACGGTGTGTGGCGGAGGGCACTTTACGTGCCACTGTCATTACCTCCCTTTCCTGTTCCAGTCGCGTATGGTTCGCGGGAAGAACGACTGTCTGAAAGCCTCCGTGCGCGCTCTAATCTCTCTAATTTTACATTCGTGATCTCCTCGGGAGGTATAAGTAGGGGGAAGCAATATATTCGATACCTCATCCAGAAACGCACCCTCTCGAAACCTGGCGAGCTAGTTACACCGCGATGCAGAGCGCCTCTCTTGCAGAGTCTGCCACTTGAGTTTATTAAACATCTCCGTAACGCTATCACGGTTACCAAATAACCCGGTAACGAAACGCGCCGCTCTTCTTTGGATCTTCTCTATCTCTTCCGTCAACCCGACCTGGTACGGATCCCACACTGATGAGCAATACTCAAGTACAGGTCGAACGAGTGTTTTGTAAGCCACCTCCTTTGTTGATGGACTACATTTTCTAAGCACTCTCCCAATGAATCTCAACCTGGTACCCGCCTTACCAACAATTAATTTTATATGATCATTCCACTTCAAATCATTCCGCACGCATACTCCCAGATATTTTACAGACGTAACTGCTACCAGTGTTTGTTCCGCTATCATATAATCATACAATAAAGGATCCTTCTTTCTATGTATGCATGTATGTATGGTGGCTTGAGTCTCAAAATTTATGAACCACCGCGCAGTGCAGCTTTCGTGCTGTGCTCGCCGTTCTGCAGTTGACAGTCTCATGACTTTATCCACCCATGTCATGAGTGGGTTCCTGCAGAAATCTCAGACTGTGACCATGTTTTTCGATTTGGACAAAGCCCATGACACCTGCTGGAGGACTGGTATCCTCCATACCCTCTACACGTGGGGCCTCAAAGGCCGCATGCCCCATTTCCCTCAGGAATTTTTAAAAGACCGTGTTTTCAAGGTATGTAGGGGTTCTGCCTTGACTCAGACACCTTTATCCAGGAAAATGGTGTGCCTCAGGATTCTGTCCTGAGCGTCGCCCTCTTTGCAATCACCACTAACCCTATTATGGGCTGTCTCCCAGGGGACATCTCCAGCTCCATTTTTTTCAACGATTTTGCCATGTATTGCAGCTTTCTATCGACTTGTCTGATTGAGTGGCGCCTTCAACGATGTCTCGATCGTCTTTACTCATGGAGCATCGACAATGGCTTTCATTTTTCCATTGACAAAACCGTTTGTATGAATTTGTGGTGGCACAATTGGTTTCTTCCACTGTCTTTACATCTTGGGCCTGTTGCTCTTCCGTTCATTGAAACTATGAAATTCCTGGATGTCGACAATAAACTTTCTTGGTTCTCCCACATGTCTTAAGTGGCAGTCCACTGTATGTGGTTCCTCAATGTCCTACGTGTCCTCACTGATACTTCCTGGTGAGCTGATCGAACCACCCCCTCTGTTTGTTCCGGTCCCTTGTCTGTTCGATACTAGACTATGGATGTTTCGTTTTTGCATCTGCATGTCTGCCCTCTTATGCCATCTCAATTCTATCCACCATCGTGGCATCTGTTTGCCACCGACGCCTATTTCACTAACCACGTTGAGAGTCTGTAAGCAGAAACTGCCAAAATACCTCTGTGTTACTTCTGTGACTTTCTTCTCATTTAATATGCATGCCATTTGTCATGCATGGCCAACCATCCTATGCCTCCTTCGTCGATGACTCCTTGGATCTCCAGAATGGGGCGTGTCTGTCTTCTCTGTAACCTGCTGGAGTTTGCTTTCAGCTCTTGCTCCACCAGGTTAACTTCACGCTACCTGTAACTTTCCTGGTGGGAGTGAACCCTTCACCACCTTGGCTTCTTGCGGCGGAACGTGTTCACCTTGGCCTTCATTTGCTTCCTAATGACACTACTCCAGCCTTGCTCTATCGCCTTCAGTTTCACAACCTTTACATGGAACTTGCGATAGTACCATTATGTACACTGATGGCTCTCAAACTGACGTAGTGTCGGGTATGTGTTCATCATTGGCACCAACGTTTTTCGGTATCAGTTTCTGGAACACTGTTCAGTATTCACAGCAGAGCTCTTCGCCTTGTATCAGGCCACGGAATGTGTCGAGCGACATTGCGGCATCTGCTCAGACTCTCTCAGTGCCCTTCTAAGACCGTGTCAGCTGAATACTGTTCATCGCTTCATGCAACGGGTCCAGGATAGATGTGACTGACTTGCTTGCTCTTGATGGAGCCACTGTGATGTTTATATGGGTTCCTCATCACGCCAGTCTGACAGGAAACGAGGCTGCTGATCCTGCTGCCACGGCTGCAGTCCTCGTACCTCCACTTTGGCATCACCACTGGAAACAAACTTCAGGTTATTAAGCCTTTCCCAGTTGCTTGGGTGACCTCTCAGCCCTCTTGCTGTGAGGAGATTATTTTAACTAGGTTGCGTATTGGGCACTGTCGTTTTGAACATCGCCGTTTGTTAAGTGGTGATCCCCCACCACTTTGTGCACATTGTGCTCAACTTTCGACGGTCCGCCATTTCCTGATGGAATGGCCTTTTTTTTAAACCAATTACGTTCTCATTTGTGTTTGCCGTCTAAGTTATCAGCCGTTTTATCGAACGACGTGCGGGCCATCGACCACATTTTACTTTTAATCCGTCGTAGCAATATGGTGAAGCCCGTTTAATTTTTAGTTCTGGACCTCCGTTTCTCTGTGGGACATCTTATAGACTTTTCTCCACGTTCCTGTTTCAGCTGTCTTCTCTTCCGTCGATTCGGATTGACGTGTAGTCGTTTTTAACTCCTCTCTTTGGCTTTGTGTTTTACAGTTTTGACATGTGTGTGTATGACCCTAGTTGTTTTTGTGCCCTAAAACAAAACACAACACAACTGCCCAGCTTCCCCATCATCTCGAGTGGTCTGTTATCTCTGACATGTACTCGAGCGACTATTCCCCTTGCGCTGTCCGTTTGCTGACTCCTACCTCAACTACATGCACATCCAAATGACAGCTTTCGAAGGCCGGCTGGAGGCTTTACCGCTCCTTGGCGACCTACGAGGAACATCATTTCCCCAGTCATGATGACAAGGGAGAATATCTTACAAACGTTTTCCTTACTGCCGCAGAACGTTCCATTCCTCGCAATTCCTCTTTACCACGCTGACCGAGGCATTCAATGATGCGATACGCGTGTGCAGACGTGCTCTCCGCATTTTTAACCGTCATCCTATGATGAAAAACTGCATTTGTTATAAACAGTTGCATGCACAGTGTTTTCGAATTCTTCGGGATAGCAATAAAGATAGCTGTATTCCCTTAACAAGTTCTTTTAACAGTTCCACTCCCTCTTCTTTCCTGTGGCAACCTCCGACGGCTCTCTGGGACCAAGGTTCATTGCTCAATTTCCAGCCTGACAGTAGCAGATGATGTCATACTGGGCCATATTGTTATCTACAACACCTTTTTTGCGAAGATTTTGAGCTCCACTCACTACCATCCTGCCTTCTCCGTTGGAAACGAGTGGGGAATGCTTGGGCGATAGGCTTCTCTTCTCAGAATCCTGAGTGCTACAATGCCGCCTTTACTGTGAGGGAGCTAGATCATTAACTTCGTCCCAATCCTCTGCCCCAGGGCTGGACGATGATCACATTCAGAAGTTGCAGAACCTCCCTCTTGCGGGCTAGCACTTTCTCCTTCATACGTACACTACTGGCCATTAAAATTGCTACACCACGAAGATGACGTGCTACAGACGCGAAATTTAACCGACAGGAAGAAGATGCTGTGATATGCAAATGATTAGCTTTTCAGAGCATTCACACAAGGCTGGCACCGGTGGCGACACCTACAACGTGCTGACATGAGGAAAGTTTCCGACCGATTTCTCATACACAAACAGCAGTTGACCGGCGTTGCCTGGTGAAACGTCGTTGTGTTGCCTCGTGTGAGGAGGAGAAATGCATACCATCACGTTTCCAACTTTGATAAAGGTCGGCCTATCGCGACTGCGGTTTATCGTATCGCGACACTGCTGCTCATGTTGGTCGAGATCCAATGACTGTTAGCAGAATATGGAAGCGGTGGGCTCAGGAGCGTAATACGAAACGCCGTGCTGGATCCCAACGGCCTCGTATCATTAGCAGTCGAGATGACAAGCATCTTATCCGCATGGCTGTAACGGATCGTGCAGCCACGTCTCGATCCCTGAGTCAACAGATGCGGACGTTGGCAAGACAACAACCATCTGCACGAACAGTTCGACGACGTTTGCAGCAGCATGGACTGTCAGCTCGGAGACCGTGACTGCGGTTTACCTTGACGCTGCAGCACAGACAGGAGCGCCAGCGATGGTGTACTCAACGACGGACCTGGGTGCACGAATGCCAAAAAGTCATTTTTTCGGATGAATCCAGGTTCTGTTTACAGCATCATGATGGTCGCATCCGTGTTTGGTGACATCGCGGTGAACTCACATTGGAAGCGTGTATTCGTCATCACCATACTGGTGTATCATCCGGCATGATGGTACGAGGTGCCATTGGTTACACGTCTCGGTCACCTCTTGTTCGCATTGACTGCACTTTGAACAGTGAACGTTACATTTCTGATTGTTACGACCCATGGCTCTACCCTTCATTCGATCTCTGCGAAACCCTACATTTCAGCAGGATAATGTACGACTACATGTTGCAGGTCCTGTACGGGCCTTTCTGGATACAGAAAATGTTCGACTGTTGTCCTGGCCAGCACATTCTGCAGATCTCCCTCCAATTGAAAACGTCTGGTCAATGGTGGCCGAGCAACTGGCTCGTCACAACACGCCAGTCACTACTGTTGATGAACTGTGGTATCGTGTTGAAGCTGCATGGGCAGATATACCTGTGCACGCCATCCAAGCTCTGTTTTGACTCAATGCCCAGGCGTATCAAGGCCGTTATTACGGCCAACGGTGGTTGTTCTGGGTACTGATTTCTCAGGATCTATGCACCGAAATTGCGTGAAAATGTAATCACATGTCAGTTCTAGTATAATATATTTGTCCAATGAATATCCGTTTATCATCTGCATTTCTTCTTGGTGTAGCAATTTTAATGGCCAGTAGTGTAAAATCACAGCTGGGCAGAGGGCACGTTTCCCAACCACTAGCGCGTGAAGTCACTGTTATATCCATACCTAAGGCCGGTATTACACTATCAAATTTCTTTGTCCAAAATCTTTGTCAAAAATATTTGATAGTGTAATAGGGACTTTGTCAAATGTCGTCCAATATTTGATCAAATCTAGGGCCTCGCTGTATATTCGATCAAAGAAACCGCTTGTCTTCTGTTCACTGCAATGTGACATGTTACCACATGGAGCGCTAGCATCGCTGCAGCGTTCTGTCGTCTGTAGTGTTTTTATAACCATTGCCGGTAAATACAATTGGTGTGTGCCGACAACTAAAAAATTAATAGAGATGTCTGAAGCTGATGAGGCGCTTTACAACGTGTGGCACACTGAATACAAAGATAGATTAAGAAGATTGGAGACCTAACCTGACCTAACCCTCTACTGTAGCAAGGAATCGGAGTGTTATAGTGAGCCTGTCTTCTGAAGATGTAGCAGTTCTTAAGTGAATATTGTGCTTTGTGATATGAGGATACACTTCATTGAGCACATACAGAAATGTATGCTCATCCATTCTTAAGTAATTTTTTGTGCTGACTTGACGTCTTCCACTGTAAGCTCACGTAACAAGTTTTGTTGAATGCTTTTATCGTGTCGTCGTAAAACCCTCGGCTTCACCCAGATTAGATTAGTTTTTCGTTCTATAGATCCGTGCTGAGGAGATCCTCGTGGATGTGGAACATGTCGATTTTTTTAAAGCTGAAATAACAATACTAATAGTATGAATAAATACATCATTTGTTTCTATTAAAAACTTCGCCAATGGAGTAGAAGGAATTGGCCAGTAGTAAGTCTTTCAGGCTCCTTTTAAACTGATCTTTATTTCTAACTAAAATTTTTATGTTTCCTGGCAAATTATTGAAGATGAGTGTTCCTGAGTAGTGGACCCCTTTTTGAACTAAAGTAAGTGCTTTTAAGTCCTTGTGCAGATCATTTTTGTTCCTGGTATTGTATGTATGAACTGAGTTGTTTGTTGGAAAAGAGATATATTATTTACGACAAATTTCATTAAGAAGTAAATATACTGAGAGGCAGTAGTTAGTATACCCAGTTCTTTGAAGAGGTTTCTGCAGGAGGTCTGTGAATTTACTCCACAAATAATACGTATGACACGCTTTTGGACCTTGAAAACTTTTGTTTGATTTCAAGATTTACCCCAAAATATTATCCCATATGACACTATGGAATGAAAGTATGCAAGCTTTTTCATTTTTATGTTGCCTATGTCTGCTAACACTCGAATTGCAAATACAGATTTGTAAAGGGCTTTCTGCAGTTCTGTGGTGTGCTCCTCCCAACTGAATTTATTATCAAGTTGTAATCCCAGGACTTTTAAGACTGTCAACCTCGTATGTATGTATGGTTCCATTTTTTCCCCCACTTCTTTTCCGCATGTGCACACAATGCAATTGGAGTACATAGAACTGCTGCGGTTAATAACAAGTTGTTGTCAGCCATCTTGAACTTAGACGAAAAATTTGATGACAGTGTAATACCCCTTGTAGCGCTACGTCACAGATCTTTGTCAAATATATTGGACGGAATATTGGATCACATCTTTGATCAAATCTTTGACAAAGAAATTTGATAGTGTAATACCGGCCTAAGCCAGGTAAGGGCAAACACCTTCCTTCTACGAGGGTTGCCCAGAAAGTTATGTAGCACCTTTTTTTCTCATGCAAAACGTTACATATGCATTATTTGATGTCTCCTGAGTGAGCGTGTAATGTTTCTGTAACTTCCGACAGATAGCACAGCTGCAGGACAGTTTTAAAATGTCATCTGGAGGTTGTAACACGGAAAATGCAAGATGCATGGCACGTGCTACCCATATATAACTTTTTTTCTGAATTCTATGTAAGTATTTGTAATTTAAATGCTTTCTTTTAATAAGTAAGGACATTGCTTCACTGTATGTATACATTTAGGTAGAAGTCTGTTGACGTTTCATTGTATTTATCTGTGTTTTACTGTGAAACTTATAAGCTCTGGGAAAAAGCCAAAGGAATTTTATTTGCATCGACTAGCAACGATAATAGCAATGCTTGTGCGTTGTA
Organism: Schistocerca americana; assembly: GCF_021461395.2. Taxonomy (NCBI): domain Eukaryota; kingdom Metazoa; phylum Arthropoda; class Insecta; order Orthoptera; family Acrididae; genus Schistocerca; species Schistocerca americana. Next base: position 137,047,641 of record NC_060127.1, read on the forward strand.
AAATCTTTGGGTAGGGAGTTGTTGTGCAGAGCGCACGGAGAGCGAGAGACGGGTTCCACCAGTGCCTGTAGTACTGCTCTCGCAGTACAATGTACCATATTCGGCATCATCATGTACGTGCGCTGGACAGATGTCAAGAGCAGGAGTGGACGGGCGGAACCGGTTGTATTAATTACCATTGCCCGTTCCTATAATTAGCTCCACAATGTGCTACCGTCTTCAACAACAACAGCAGTTCCAGCAACACAGTTTCGTCGTCGGCTCCGAATTTCGTCGTATGCACAACACTGAAGTAAGACTTCATTGGTAGAAAGTATTAACGGCTAACCCAGAAGCACAACTGAATGTGATATGATTGATAAGATTTATTTAAATAATAATCAGTTAAACTCAGGGCGATTGTGTCCTCATTGTTACCAAGCTTGATCCTTGTTCCTTTTTTTCCTAATATGCTGAGTGTCATAAGAAACAAATTAAATGGTTACAACCAGTTTATTAATGAATAATTTCTCTTTTAAGAATTTTAGCCTCAGTCTACTTTCAATTAAATGTTGTAAACAGAGGCTTCAGTATATGACTAAAGTAAAGCAATTTCATTTTTCAAGTTTGAGAATCAATCACTGGAAAAAAATCCAAATCTAACGAAATGCACAAATTAAGAGTGCAGAAGTTTTATTTATTTTACATATAGCTTGGAGCACACGGCTGTTTGGTTTGGTTCGTATTCTAGTATTTAATTCTGTTCAAGTCAGCCCGCATCTCGTGGTCGTGCGGTAGCGTTCTCGCTTCCCACGCCCGGGTTCCCGGGTTCGATTCCCGGCGGGGTCAGGGATTTTCTCTGCCTCGTGATGGCTGGGTGTTGTGTGCTGTCCTTAGGTTAGTTAGGTTTAAGTAGTTCTAAGTTCTAGGGGACTGATGACCATAGATGTTAAGTCCCATAGTGCTCAGAGCCATTTGAACCATTTTTTTGTTCAAGTCAGTAAAAAAAAAGGCTCAGTTGTTTAGACAATAATATGAAATCCAATTTGCAAAATAAGTAACGGCAAAGTAAAAAGTGCTTTCTTTTTTTCTAAATTTCTTTGATGACGTAATGCTGAGGTCACTGAAAGTCATTGTTCACGTAGCGAAATTCAGTACTAACATACAGTTTAATTGCATATTTTCAAATCATTACTCGATTGCCTTTTTCAAAATTTAATGCCAAACATAAGGTAAGAGTGGCTTCTCAGTTTTCTTTATCATTACATTCTCACTTAAAATTAGTGTAAAAAAAAAGTGGCGACCTTTAATTGCCATGTCAGTGTTTAATAATACATGTTTTTCTTTCCCATCATTTTGTACAGGATTTTGGATGTAAATTGCCCTATCGGGCTAGCGACCATTAATTACTTCCTTTTCGTTCATTAGAGTAACTTTTGGATCATGATTTCTGTCCAGTGAAATTATAGCCCTGTTCGGTTTAATTACTTCTATTTTTAGTAGACTTTCCATCAGAAGAGTCGGTTGTACACTTTCCTCCTACTTACTGGTATCACTTCTTTGGGAAAGATAGCCTTATACAATTAGAAAAAATCCATTAGGCATACACACGATCCACAGTCATATTTTATATCGCAAGCAGAATAAATCGATTAATAAGAGGGAGGTTACAAGGTGATGTACGTTACAAGCAATGTGCTGTCATTGAATTTCTCAGTGTAGAGAAAGAAAGTGTTGGGAATATTCACAAACACTTGTGCAAAGTCTATGGAGTATGTGCTGACAGAAGTACAGTCAGTCACTGAGCATGGAGGGTGAGATCATCAGAAGGCAGTTTGGCCGAGCTCCACAATTTGCAGCGGTCAGGGAAACCATCCACGGCTGTCACACCTGACGTTGCAGTGAGGTGTCACTGTCATTTGCGAGGACAGAAGTATTATGACTCAACAGTTGGCGCTGCATCTGTCAATCAATAAAGGAAGTGTGTGCAGGATGGGTCTAACAGCGTCTAACAGATCACAAATCACACAGAAAATACATTTGTCTTGATTTGTTGCAGCGTTTTGAGACCGAGGGGGAGGCCTTCTTGTCCCGGATTGTGACAGGTGGTGAAACCTGGGTTTACCATTTTGAGCCTGAAACAAAACGACAGTGGAATGGTGCCATTCCCACTCCCCACAGAAGAAAAATTTCAAAGCAACTGGTTCTGTCGGTAAGGTCATGACCACCGTGTTCTGGGACTGTGAAGGTGTGATTCTCATTGACGTGATTTCAAGAGGCAGTACCATTAATTCAGAAGCATATGTCAACACTTTAGCAAAACTCAAGACGCCCTTCCGGCGACTTAGGCGCCACAGCAATCCCGGAGATGTTTTGCTGCAACATGATAACGCTCGGCCCCAACAAATCTCAGAGCTGCTGAACACATCGCAAAACAGGGTTGGACAGTGTTACCCCATCCACCTTACAACTCGACCTAGCCCCCTCGGACTTTCATTTGTTTGGGCCATTAAAGGATAACAATCGAGGAAGACATCTTAAGGACAATGAGGAGGCGATTCACACAGTGAAGCACTGGCTCCACTACCAGGACAAGGATTGGTACCGACAGGGCATACATGCCCTTGTTACGTGCTGGAGGAAGGCCACAGAACAGGGTGGAGATAAATAGGGTGTATAGATAAAACACCATTCTTTCATGTGTGTAATTCTCGCCATCTTCAATAAAGAATTGTTGAAGAAAAAAAAAGTGGTACATTACTTTCTGGGCAACCCTCGTAGTTATCACCTGATTTCTCTCACCAGCTGTGTTTGCAAGGTGATGGAGCCTACGATTCATGCCTGGCTGGTACAGTGCCTCGAGTCTCACAATTTACTGACCACTGCACAATGTGGATTTCGAGCGCACCATTCTGCAGTTGGCTATCTTGTCGCTTTTTCAACCCATGTCAAGAATGGTTTTCTGCAGAAATACCAGCCTGTGGCCGTGTTTTTCGATTTGGAGAAAGCCCATGACACCTGCTGGAGGACTGGTATCCTCCACGATCTCTACACTCAGGGCTTCCGTGGCCACATGCCCTATTCCCTTCAGGAATTTTTAAAAGACAGTGTTTTCAAGGTACATGTGGGTTCTGCCTTGTCGGACATCTTCGTCCACGGGAACAGTGTGTCTCAGGTTCCGTCCTGGGCGTCGTCCCCTTTTGCTAGCGCCACTAACTCTAATATGGCCTGTCTCCTGGACATCTCCGGCTCCCTTTTCGTTGATGATTTTGTGATCTATTGCAGTTCCCCACGGACTTGTCTCCTTGAGAGCATCTTCAACGATGACTCGATCATCTTTACTCGTGGAGCATTGACAATGGCATTTGCTTTTCCAGTGACAAAACCATTTGTATGAATTTCTTGTGGAGCAATTGGTTTCTTCCAATGCCTTTACATCTTCGGCCTCTTGCTCTTCTGTTCGTTGAAACTACGAAATTCCTGGGGCTCATGCTTGGTAGGAAACTTTCTGGGTCCTCCCATGAGTCTTACCTGGCAGCCCGCTGTAAGTGGTCCTTCAGTGTCCTACGTGTCCTCAGCCATACTTCTTGGCAAACAGATCAGACCACCCTCCTCCATTTGCACCAGCCCTTTGTCCATTGGAAACTACACTATGGGTGTTTCGTTCATGCATCTTCACGTCTGTCCCTCTTACTTCCTGGAGTTCACTTTCGCCTCTTGCTCCGGCAGCTTAACCTGATGCTACCTGCCACTTTGCCAATGTGTGTGAACTCTTCATCACCTCGGTTTCGTGCAGCAGCCCAAGTTCATCTTGGCCTTCATTCTCTTCCTAAGGACAGTAGTCCAGTCTTGCTCTATTGCCTTCAGTTTCATGACCTTCGTACAGAACTCTGTAATAGTACGTTTGTGTAACTGATGGATCTCGGACTGACCACTGTGTCGGGTGTTCCTTCGTCATTGGCACCGACGAGCTCTTCATCCTGTATCAGGCCACGCAGTACATCCGGAGACTGGGAAATCGATTGCATCATCTGCTCCAACTCTCTCAGTGCCCTTCAGAGTCTCTGTGTGCTTTACACCATCCATCTCTTAGTGCAACAGGTTCAGGAAAGCTGTCACTTGTGGACAACCTGCTCTTGGCCCTCTCGCTGTAAGATCATTTTAGCTAGGCGTATTGGGCACTGTCTTTTTAGCCATTGCCATTTGTCAAGTGGTGTTCCCCTACCTTTTTGAGCTCACTTTGCTCAACTTTTAACGGTTCGCCATTTCCTGACAGAATGCCCTTTTTTTTAACCACTAACATTCTCATTTATGTTTGCCATGTGAGTTGTCGGCCACTTTAGCAAATGATGAGTGGGCTGTCGACCGCATTTTATTTTTTGTCCATCGCAGCAATATGGTGAAGAACATTTAATCTTTAATTCAGGACCTCTGTTCTCTATGGCGTATTTTATGGGCCTTTATGCAAGTCGCTGTATTTAGCTGTCTTTCCTTCCATCAATTGGGCGGAACGTGTAGTCATTCTTAACTCCTTTTTTTTCGTGTTCTACAGTTTTGACATGGGTGCATCTGACCCTAGTTATTTTTGTGCCCTAAAACAAAGTAACACCAACACTTGAAATCAAGGAAGCTGTGGTCATGCACAACAAACAACTTTGTTGGGCCCTCTGTCAGTGTCAGCGCTTCATGAAAAATCCAGTGAGATCTGTCATCAGTTCTCAACAAGCATCCAATTGAGAATCCTTCCATGTGGATACGAGGATTAAACCTCTGCAGATGTCAATTAAGGATCAGGAATGTGGATTAAAACTGGGCAAGGCATGGGTGATTACCTATTGCAAAAGTGGGGATGGGCTATTTCTACAAACTGTGACTGGACTGTCTTCGGCCGGCCGGAGTGGCCGAGCGGCTCTAGGCGCTACTGTCTGGAACCGCGTGACCGCTACGGTCGCAGGCTCAAATCCTGCCTCAGGCGTGGATGTATGTGGTGTCCTTAGGTTAGTTAGGTTTAAGTAGTTCTAAGTTCTAGGGGACTGATGACCTCAGATGTTAAGTCCCATAGTGCTCAGAGCCATTTGAACCATTTTTTTTTACTGTCTTCTTACAGTCAATCCACCATATTGTGGCTGACTGCCATGTTCAAGTGCAAAAGGGAACAATAATGGACATTCACTGTGCATTGTATGAAGCAATCGAATAGGTCAAGAATCTAGGTCTGGCTATGTAAGAGCGTATGAGCTTGTGATTGTGGACATTTGTCCATAAAAGTTATGTATTTTTATTTGTATTCATCATATGATAAATGTCTGTGATTGAACTGAGTTTACCTTCGAAAATAATTTTCCTGCATGTATTTATGCTAAAAATACATTAGCGAAAAAAAACGAACTTAACTAGCAAAAAACAAAGACCAGATAGTATTGGATGTTACCAAGAGGAAATCAAAGAGAGAAAAAGACTAATAATGTATGGAAAGTTCTGGCTGAGAATTACGAATTATTTAGGAATAAAGGAGATGACTCATCAAAAGACAGAAGGTACAGAGCTTGTCTAGCTTTCGGAATGCACTTCCTTTTTTAAGCTTGTGAAAAACATGCACGCACATGCCACCCCCCACACACACACACCTGTCTACCCATATTAAGTTCAGGCGACTGCCAGCACTTTCCTGGCCCAGACTGAATGTACTGGGATGAGGCGGGGTTGGGTGGAGGGGAGGGGTAGAGAGAGGTGGGAGGCAGGGAGAGGGTTGGAGGGAAGTGTTCAGCGGCTCTTGGGAGAGTGGGGAGCTGTCTGTGGGCTAGCTAGGGTTGCAGGTAGACAGGGCTGGTGGCAGACAGCTGGGCACGCAATTTCATGGCCTAGCGTGTGAGATAACAGCACATAACTAGCTGATGTGGGGGCACAAATTGGGTGGGGGGTGAAGGTTGTGCTGTAAGGATAGGTCCCATCTGCGTAACTCAGAAAAGCTGGTGGTTTTGGTAAGGAAGAACCAGATGGCATGGGTTGTGAAGCATCCACTGAAATCTCACACGCTGTGTACTGCTGCCCATTGTGCTACTGGACTGTCCACCTTGTTTTTGGCAACAGTTTGGCAGTGGCCACTCATTCTAGTTGACAGCTGGTTGGTTGTCATACCAATGTAAAATGCTGTGCAGTGGTTGCAGCAGAGCTGGTATCTAATATGGGTGCTTTCACAGGTGGCCTCGCCTCTGGTGGCAGTAGAATGAGCATGTGATGGCACTGGAGCAGGTGCTGCTGGATGGCTGGATTGGGCAGGTATTGTATCCGGGACTTCCACGGGGGTATGATCCCTGTCACAGGGGATTGAGGGTGGGAGGCATAGGGATGGACTAGAATGTTGTGAGGTTGGGTGGGCAGCGGAACACCAGTTTGGGAAGGGTTGGAAGTATCTTGGGTAGGATGTCCCTCATTTCAGAGCATGATGATAGATAATGAAAAAAAAAAATGATGTGGTTCAGTCATTCCATTCCGGGGTGGTATTGGGTGACAAGGGGGCTGCTTCTTTGTGGGTGATTCTTGGGGTCAATGTGAGGATCAGGCGTGTCTGAGGATATGGCATGGGAGATCAGTTCACGAATTAGTACGTATCGATGATGCAGAGCTTCTGCCTTTTGGTGAGTTGTCTCCTTTATTCCTAAACAATAGAGAAAAAGACTAGATACAGACATATGTTGTTATCATCTTATCCCAAAACAGAGAGCAGCTTTACCTTTCAGAATGTAGTCCGTGAGCAGAGTAGGAACCGTTGGGCTGTCCTCATTTATAGCCTTCAGGACTGAAAGTAAAAAAGAAGCATAAAATTATATATGGTGACAGGTACTTGAGTTGGACAACTGTTGACACATGTTAACAGTCACATCAAAAAAGTAAATCACTGTTGTCTTGCAGTATAGAATGTAGAAAAAAGTCTTCGAAGTCAAAGTACTTCATTACAACAACACCCCCCCCCCCCCCCGACTCCACAATACACATTCACTAAAGGGGTAGTCATAAAGATTTAACTATCAACTCAAAAAAATAAAATTATATTATTAAGTCTTTTTCTCTTTGCAGGTACACGCTTGGTACAGAGTGTAATTTCTGCTACTTAGGACCATAGCATGCTGCTAGAGAAGACAAAATAAAATCGAGCAACCATTGATAAAGCAGCGTGTCATTCAGTAATTTGTTTACAAGACCAGTGAAAATGTTGCAGCTGGGTCAGGCCACTGCAGACCGATAAAGAAGTAAACTGGATCAGTTTGTGGTAGCAGAAATATTTTCAATGCCGCTAAAAGCAAGTTATCGCACTGTACTCCACCTTATCCACAGGCTCGGCAGTTTTGTTTTGGCACCTCTGGTGGTGTGCTGTCATGCCATGGTGCTGGGATTTGTGTGTCCCAGGATTGTGGACATGTACATACAAACAAACAATGGAAACTTGCTGGCAGATTAAAACGGTGTACCGGAGCAGAAACTCAAGCCAGAACCTTTGCTTTTCACGGGCATGTTCTCTACCGTCTGAGCTATCTGAGCACAACTCACGACCCACCCTCACAGCTGGTTAGGAACCGTTCTCCATTCCCATCACTTTCCAGACATGCTATTCATTTCAGCATAGCTGCTGCATCTCTCATCACTGATGACCTGACTTATATACTCTTATATAGGACAGCCCCTGTGGTTCATCCCTATGCTATTCCTCCAACAACAATTTTCAGCAACAACTTGTGCTGTAATATGTGCCGCTTGTCTGATGTAACTTACATTTTTTCCACATTTAGTGCAAGTAGCCACCCATTATACCAAACAGAAAGTCTATCAAAGTCATCCTGTATCCTCCTGTATTTGTTCAAAGACAAACACTTTTCTGTAAACTACAGCATCGGCAGCAATAAGTCGCAGGTTGCTGCTCTCTCTGTCTGTCTAGTAGTGTTATGTACGTGGAGAACAAGAGTGGTCGTATCCCACTTTCCTGAGGCACTCCTGTTGATAAGCATGTCTCCAATGAACACTTGCCATACAGGACAACATGCTGAGTTCTAGTACTTAAAAAGTCTTCGTGCCTCTGACATATTTGAGTGCCCTTCAAGTCATTATTTTACTTTTTCTTGTTGTTGCAAGTCTTGACTCCTTACTCGACCAATTCAACTGATCTTCAACAATTTTCGGAAACACTATACTCTAAAACTTTGAACCATTTCACTTCTGTCTTCTCCCACTGTGCATGTTCCACATCCATTGAGAGCTGTGCACGAAATGTAACTTTTATGAACATTCTTTCGTCATCAAGGCTTATATCTTTGAATGTTAGCTTCTCTCACTACAATTTGTTGAGAAGTGCTGCGAAACTTTGATACTGACCAAACAAATCCATGATGAGCTGTGCCACACTTCTTTTCTGCTCATCCAATTCGTTAAAGGTGCCAGAACAATTAATTATATTCAAACAAGTATCAAAGTATGGTTTTGTGTGTAACTTCATGTGTGATTTACGTCTCCTTAAAATTCTTCTGAAACACCTGAATTTGGCCTCTTCCCATGCAGTGGATAGAGTCCTGTGGCTCTTCCAACTTCATCACTCCCATCAGGTACTCGTACATACTTGAAGGTCATGACTGATCCCAGTGAGTGATTACTGACCGCACTGTCAAACAGCACGAAAGGGTGCCCAAAAATAATTTGAATTTCTTTATAAAAGGCATGTATGTAATTTTTAATACAGCTTTTATATCCTTGAATGTACTCTTCATTAGTACTAGTGCACATGTCCAAACCTACATTCCAGTGTTGGAAGCACCTTCCTCCGTGATACCTGCTAAAAATGTCACAACATAATGTTTTATGTTGTTGACATCGACAAAATGCTTTCCTTTCAAGACTCTTTTCATGCTAAGGAGCAGGAAGAAGTCTGAGGGAGCTAAATGTGATGAATAAGGCATGTGGATCAAGGTAGTTGTCTTCGTTGAGGCAAAAAACTGTCAAACAGTGAGAGTGCTATGGACGGAAACATTGTAATGTTGCAGCAACCACTCGTTGAAAATCCTCAAAGCCGGACTTTTTGCATCAAACTCCTGTGCAACCTTTTCATAATGTGCAAATAGAATAGTTGGTTTAATGCTTGCCTTCGAGAGTAAAATTTGAGTGTGCAATCCCTCTGATCTCAAAAAAAGAAAATAAAAAAGGGCCAGATCAGCATTGTCTTGATATTTGATCATTTCACTTGATGAGCTTTTTTTGGACGAGGCAAGCCAGGGGATTGCCATTGACCTGAATGTTGTTTACTTTCTGGATCATACCCATAGCACCACGATCCATTGGATTCACTGAATGTGACAGTTTTGTTGAAATAATTAAGATAGTCTTCAAATGTGTCATTTTTGATTGGCAATGAGAAGTCTACACACAAACTTTACTGCCACTCTTCCCAAATCAAGGTTCAAAATGCACTGAATTGTGCTCCAGGATAACCCATATAGGTCTTCATGATGATATGTAGATTGTCCTCTGTTGATCTTCGCTGATGGGATTACAGGTTTTGCCAGTTTTGGCAGACTATGGCTGATCTTTAGCAGCCATTTCCGCTTTTTTATAATGAGAAAACCATTTATACACGAGTTTTAAAAAACCACTCTCATCGTTGTCAGCTGATGCTGCTTGGCAGGCAGACTTAGGAGAGGTCCTGCAACAGCCTCCTAGTGGTACTACAACTACACGGTGCAGAGCATTAAGATTCCAGTTATTTTTGAGTTCCTTTTTGCATCAGATGTTTTTCTCCAGTTATTCTCGTTAAACTGCTTTAGAGACAGCTGTCAATCTTTGCAACAGGTGTTGGTCATCTGCATGTCACTTTGCATTTTGCAACAAGTGTCTATTGAAAATCACCTCGCTGTATACATCTGCATCCATCCCAACAGCTTCACAGGGCTACTGACATTATCCATCAGGTCACTTACATCACGAAAAACAGCGATCCTGTCAGACGACCTTGAAGTACGCAAGATTCTGCCTTTGCTTCTGACAGTGCTTACCCGTTAAGAACAACATACCAAGTTCTGTGTCCAGTCCAGTTGCACATATTTTTGGATATTTCATATGTATTTTGCTTACTGGGCTCTGTTGCAAACTGTATCTGAGGCATTCTGAAAGTCAATAAAATGGTACCAACCACTGAACTGTTGTCTCCTATCTTTTGATGTCATGGATGATCAGAGGAAGCTGTGTGTCACATTATCTGTGCTTGTGGAAAGCACAGTGCTTCCTACTTTGTAGTCTTTCTGCACCCAGAAAAATCATCACAAGTGAGCACAGCATATGTTTCACAATTTCTACTCAGTATGCTACGAGATACTTGTAATGAAGTCACTACACTGTATAATACTACTTACTTTTTATAAGCACTTGTAGAGCTTGATTGTCTGGAGGTCCACTGCCTAAGTGATATGGGATGACTGTTGTCAGGTACTGAAACACAAAATTACAAGATATTATTTTACTGCCACCATGCTGAGAAAAATCCTTGGCCTTACACACAGATGCCTTAGTTTTGTTTTCTAAAGCAACCCAGCCTCTTGCCCAACTTGTTATCAGTTACATACCAAACGTGATCTACTGTCTTGCAAGTTTCAGATCAATTGAGTTACCGTAAAGCTGATGGTTGAACATCTAACAGAAGACAACTCAGAAGCACTGGGATTTCTACATTTGAGTGCCAACACATGTTCTCTTATGGTGTTAGTGGTCGCAAATGAAGGTAAATATAATATGAATTGTATAATTCTGATCACATTACAAGAAGTAACAATAATATACTTGTAGATGCAGCCTTTGCCCCTACTGTTCAACCTATACATCGAAGAGGTAATGACAGAAATAAATGAAAGGTTTAGAACTGGGATTAAGATTCAATGATCAGATTCATTGATGGCACTGGTATCCTCAGTTGAAAGTGAGGAAGGTTTGCAGGACCTATTGATTGAATGAACATTCTAATCAGCCCACACTGTGAACAGAGAATAAATCTAAGAAAGATGAAAGTAATGGGTAGTACCAGAGGGATTAGTAATAAAACTGACATTAAAACTGGGGACCATAATGCAGATTAAGTGAAAAGATTGTGCTACCTTGAAAGCAAAAAATATATTTTGGACAAAATGAGGAGGACATAAAAAGCAGACTAGGCATTCGCGGGATTAGCCGAGCGGTCTAAGGTGCTGCAATCATGGGCTGTGCAGCTGGTCCCAGTGGAGGTTGAGTCCTCCCTCGGGCATGGGTGTGTGTGTTTGTCTTTAGGATGATTTAGGTTAAGTAGTGTGTAAGCCTAGGGACTGATGACCTTAGCAGTTAAGTCCTATAATAAATTTAAAAAAAAAGACTAGGCATTACTGGCCAAAAGAAGTCTTCTAATGTCAGATATAGCCTTAATGTGAGAAATTCTTTGAGAATGCACATTTATAGCATGGAATTTGTGGAAGTGTCACGGACTGTGGGAAAATTGGAAAATAAGACAATCAAAAGATTTGCAATCTGGCACTATACAACAACTTTCAAAATTGGAGGATGGATGACGTAAGAGATGAGGAAGTTCGGTGTAAAATTTGTGAAGAGAGAAAACACTGACTAGAAGAAGGCACAGGAAGCAGGGACATGTTTAAGACAACAGAGAACAGCTTCCGCAGTACTCAAGGGAATGCTAGAGGGCAAAAACTGTAGGGGAAGACAGAGGTTGGAATATATCCAGGAAATAAGAGACTGACGAGAGAGGAATTTATGGCAGGCCACATCAGACTGGTCATAAAACTAATGACAAAAGGAAAGAAAGAAAAAGTAGATTATGAATTTCTTACAATCTGGCGCTAAAGTCGTTAACTGGTTGCTAGTAGTCATGAGGCAGGAAACCAGACTGTACTGCCCGTTTGGGAGTAACAGGTATGGGGTCAAGCAGACAATGGATCAACTTCAGTTGCACTTCTATCTTAGCGGTAGCAACCAGTGGATTGGTGTCTGCAGTTGAGGTGGGGAGCACCATGACAAGTTATCAGAAGTGTCCAAACACACATTCTACCATCCCGAGTGTCGATGTGGTGATGCAAGATCTTACGTAGTTTCTCTTGGGTATTATAACAACCTCAAGGTATGCCCAGGAGGTCCTGCACCCACTTCCCGAACAGCCACCTCTAGTGTCTAATTTAACGGGACAATGCTCGCCTTGCAGGCACTTCCAGCTGTGGGTACTCCGCCACAGCCAGTGGCACAGGCAGACCTCTGCTCAGTTGAAAGTGTCTGTGGTGTTTTGTAACGTGTGATTGTGACCCCCACCTGTAGCAACCGATCTCGAGGAAATGGATGCTCAGGTGCAGGCTACAAAGGACAGACTATTGCTGCCTGTGGTGTGAGACCATTGCAGCCACATGTTGCAATGCCTGGATGTGTGCAATCTATGACACGGTAACCCACTGTGACACTTACTTGCACGCTGTTTGCAGCACAGTAAATGCTGCTAGTACAAGGGGCATTCGATAAGTAATGCGACACTTTTTTTCTGGAAGCAGGTCGGTTTCATTTGGGATTGTAATAGACCATATTATTCCTCATTCTTTTGGCTACAAAACCCTACTTTCAATATAATCTCCATTCAGTGTGGCCCCCTTATGCCATCTTATTGGGGAGGGCCCATACCGTTGCACGGTACCACTCTTTTGGTCAACATCAGAGCTGACGTCTCGCTGCATCAGTAACCTTCCCATCCTCCACAAACTGTTTCCCGCAAAGTGCATCCTTTGTTGAGCCAAACAAATGGAAGTCGGAGGGTAAGAGATCTGGGTTATAAGATGGACGAGGGAGAACAGTCAAAGAAGACCGACAGAGACGTCCAGTCGTGCAGCGAGGTGTTCGATTGTGATCCTTCGGTCACAACAAATGAGTGTGTCCACACACTCCGGCATCGCAGCAGTCACAGTTGCGTGCGGCCGGTCGGCTCGCGGGAGATCGGACAGGTTCGCGCGATCTCGTTGTGACTGTGACAGACAACTCGCCTGACGACTCACCGTGCTTTTGTTCTCTGCGAGGTCTCCATAGACATTCAGCAAGTGCTTAGGAATATCTGCGATGCTCTGGTTTTCCGCCAAAAGAAACTCGATGACAGCTCTCTGCTCGGAACGCACCTCTGTTACAGACGCCATTTTGAAGGGTACGTATAGCTCAGCCACGGATAGGAACTTCACGAAACTATAGTGGCTGAAGCGAAAATATTTCGCTATGTCCCACAACTAATTTCGAATTTTTTCAACTGAAATCGGGCGAGAAAAAAATGCGTTTCATTACTTATTGAACGCCCCTCGTAGAAAATCGGAAGTGGACTTTTAACATTATAAGAAGCTAGAATGGCCGGGCAGTACCTGTGTTTGAAGTTAAAATCTTCTGAGTTATTAGGCCGCGTCATGTTTCTTCTAAAATGTTCGCCGTTTCGACCCCTCTGCTGGGATCTTCCTCAGGAACTTTTGGTGTCCACTGCTGCTAGAACACTGTCAGAGACGAGTGACACGTCCACTTATAAAGGGGGAATTTTCTGGCGTTCGTGCTCGAGAAGTGATAGTATTGGTTAAAATGCATGTGGCTACCATTGTTGGGCCATAGTCATAGGCTAATACAGAAGAAGGGTCGTTGGTAGCTCATCTCCCGTGGATACCATTGGCGGTCATCGTCATTGGATAGAAAGCACTGTTCCACACTTATGCTGGAGAAGGGTTATTGGTTGGTCGTCATCAGTGGCTAGATTCGAAACGGACAGAGCAAGAGAGGGGGAATGTTTACCCAAAGTATTATTGTCCGCCGAGGTGACTTGCAGCGCGTTGTTCAAGCCGCTCACACACCGCGGCCGCGTATTTTCTTCTTTGATGGCGAGGAGCCACGATGCCGGAAGCCTATAGCCGTCCTCTCTATTGAAATTAGATGAATTCTTTGAAATTTCAACCGCTTCTCGCACCTTTCTTCTATAAATGTTTGTTTCTTTAGCCAGTACACGTACGTTATTAAAATCGATGTCAGAGCCACAGTTCTCACTCCGTCAAGTTACCGTTCGTTTCCAGTGTCACTGACCGCATAAGCAGAATTTTAAAGAAAAATGGTATTTAGACATCTTTCTTTAGTCAAAACAAAATAAAAGACTTTTTCCGACGGAAAACGGATGCACCTGATTACCTCCACAGTGCAGGCGTCTATCAAGCGTCATGTGGCTGCGACAAAGTGTATACAGGCGAAACGGGAAGAACTGTTAAAGAACGCATTAAGGAACACGAACGGCCCATGCTGCTAAATCAAAGTGCAAAATCGGCAGTAGCGGAACATCACGAGAACTGTGCCTCTGACATCGATTTTAATAACGTACGTGTACTGGCAAAAGAAACAAACATTTATAGAAGAAAGGTCCGAGAAGCGGTTGAAATTTCTAAGAATTCGTCTAATTTCAATAGAGAGGACGGCTATAGGCTTCCGGTATCGTGGCTCCCCGCCATCAAGGAAGTAAATACGCGGGGGCGGTGTGTGAGTGGCATAAACAACGCACTGCAAGTCACCTCGGCGGACAATAAAATTTTGGGTAAACATTCCCCCTCTCTTGCTCTGTCCGTTTCGAATCCAGCCACTGATGACGACCAACCAATAGCGGTAGCAGGTATTTCAATCAATAACCCTTCTCTAGCATAAGTGTGGAACAGTGCCTTTCTATCCAATGACGATGACCGCCAATGGTATCCACAGGAGATGAGCTTCTGTATTACTATCACTTCTCGAGCTACCAACGCCCCTTCTTCTGTATTAGCCAATGACTCTGGCCCACCAATGGTTGCCACATGTATTTTAACCAATACTATCACTTCTCCAGCCCAAACGCCAGAAAATTCCCCCTTTATAAGTGGACGCGACACTCGTCTCTGACACCCATCCGGCCTGGATCTCCGCCCCCCCTACCTTTTATAAATCCCTTCAGATCCTTGAATGCCATGCTCTCAGCCTCGCATATCGCACCCGTCTCCCCTCCCCCACGCGGATCGTGTACAACCTAATTCCGTTCCCCCACCTCCTCCTTTTCCTCGAACGGATACGGATCCTCTACACCCCCCGTAAACTCGATCCTCCTCACCCGCTTGTCTCACCCCTCTTCTCCCACCCCCGCCCGCTGCCGCACCTGTATTCCCACGTCCCATCCAATCTCCATCTTTCCACCCTCCTTACCCTCTCCCGAGGTGGCTTCCGCCAGCTCCCCCTCCCTGATGATGCTCTCCTCCCCTCCATCTACCCCTCCTATTAACTTTGATCCTCCCCTCTGTGATATTCGCTATTTTTGGCTTAATTAAAACAGCAAATTCAGCCAGAAGGCAAATACTTGTTTATAAAGAATGATTAATATATAATAAGGCGTCGCATGGCGACGGTGGAATTTTCTAGATAATGTAATTCGTCGTCTTTGGGCGGCAATATAAACAGAAAAGTACGGATGGATATGCGATCCTTCACTATTTTGTTCGCTGGAGAACAAATGAAGCCTTGAGCGCTAAAAAGACTTTTACTGTTTTTCTCAAGTAAGACGGACGCAGATCTGTGGCAGTCTGATCTAATTTTTTACTAAATGTATAAAAACGTGTATGTCTGAGTTGAGTGAAGTGTAAAGAACTGTTATAACTTACCGTGACGACGCACGAGCGACTCAAAGAAGATAATGGCTATATAAAAGAGCGCTAAATGGACATGATACGGACATAAAAATCTACCGTCATTGTAGTACTAAGCTTAAGGTACGAAATGTTTTAGTTTATAATAAATATTTGTTCTGGGAATACTGAATCATTTAGCAGTGCTCATTTCTATTATCTCCTCAGTATTATTTTCATTTTAATTATGCATTTTGCTAATATTACAGACGCCAAGATCAGCAGTCCAATGTGCGTGTTACATTGATAAAAAGAAAACTGTTTTATCGTCTTCTTGCATCAGCTTTAATATTGAATTTCTCTTTTGTGTGATGTTACAGTTGTTTTTGCGCCCTTAAGAACTTTCTGGTCCCTTAGGAAATTGTTTTGTCATAACAATAACTTCACAACCGGGTATGATCGTATCTACGATCATGAAGTAATTAGAAAGACGATAACGCAATTTCTTATTCAACAGCACGCTAGTTGTGACTGCCTCAAGCCACGCGAAACCGCAAGTAAAAACTAATCACATCTCATAATGCAATATTTTATGACAATGGTCAATCCATGATTCTTACGCCAACTGTGATTGATAAAACAGTAAGCTAAATCTCAATTTCCAACTTTCCATTGAATAGCAACATCACTTCTATTTTGTAACATCACACTTGGCGCCCGAACAGGGACTTGACCAAAAATTAGTTCAAATTCTTGGAAAATTTTCTATGTGCTTGTGTTAATAAATGTTCTGTCGTTTCATGTACACATCGTCTCTCTGTGAGAATAACTGTCAATAATGCAGTTTAATTACCGAGAGAAAAGAAAAGAAAAGAGACGTGAATTTGCTGAGACAACATAGCGGTAATCAAGCCATCAAAAAGTAATTCAGAATTTTGCATACGCAGTGTAGTGCTTCAGTAGCAACGTTGCTTTTCCAAGTCGATCCACATCCTTTCTATCTCCTTCCCGCTATAGAAAATCTGCTTTATTTTATCTTTCAAAGTAAAATTATTCGTAGTCTGATAATAGAAATTATTTCTCCCCATTGTTAGTATACCTGTATTGCATTTTCAACATGGTGGATAGTGTGTGCAATTTGCAGTGAAGAGCATCTTCATTCATTTGTCTGAAACGTTTAGGTTCCATCTTGTCTTCTTGCCAGATAGAATTTCATTTGTTGCTCACGCGAGGGCGGTGCTCTTAGCGGACTCACCACGTCACTGACAAACGACGAAAGCCTTGCGTAGCACCTGATTTACTGACGAAAATGGCAGATGGTAAACAGAGACAGGTGACAACAGGAGACGGGAGTGAAGACGTTAATAGTATTCCATACCCTTTACGATCGCGAACGGTAGGTTCCCGTGTGGAAACTGAACTAACCATGTCTGTAACAGGGGAAAGTGACCCTGAAGTCCAAACTTGTCCCGCTGCAGCTACAAATGACCTCGGTGCGTTAATGGAAATGCTGAAACAACAGTTTGACGCAGTAAATGAGAATATAAAAACACAAAATGAGACTATAAAAACACAAAATGAGACTGTTAACGCCCGACTAGATGCTGTAAGCGAATCATTAAAAACAGAGCTAGGCACAATCAAAACATATCTGCATAAAGAAATTACGGCTGAATTAAATACCCATTTGGGTGAGGTGCAAACTAAGATCAGTGATCAAATTCAGAAAATGCAGAAACAGGTGAAAAGTGAAATAGCTGAAGTATCTGGAACATTAAACACAAAAATTCAGGCAGCTACCAAAGAAATAAACTCAGTTAGAAATGCAGTATCTGACATTGAAGGTGTAGTAGAGGATCTGTCGAGGCAGATAGACTCAATCAATATCGAAGAACAGGTTAAGAGTACCGTGAAAGCACACGCGGAGGCATTGTCGGAACACTACAGTGAATGGATAAAGGGTAAAGATATTTTTATCGAAAAGAAGGTCAGGGAGGAGCTTACGGAGACTGTCAAGGATGTAACTTATGAAATCTTAGCTGCTCCTGGTAAGTCGGGAGACACAGTAGTTTCTGAATTGGGACATATTCGGAGGACACTTACACGGGATCTTCCCGAGTGGAAGCAGCAAGTAGTGGACGAAGTCAGAATGCTGAGAAACTGGGTAGAAAATCCGCACACACATACGCAAACTATAGGGAACAACTCTTTAGACGGTGACGAATGTCAGTCAACTCCTTATCGTTCACCGCCTGATTACATGCAAAACAACAGTCCTGTTGAGTCCCGAGTAGGGAAACTAAATGATCCGCCCACAATTGTGAGTTTAATGCAAGAGGAAAGTGTGATTAAGCATCGCACTTTTCCTGTTTTTCACCCGCAGAAGCGAAAAATACACCCCATCGTGTTCCTAAAGAATTTTTCCGGCATATTTCCCAGGAGCTGGACAGACAGACAGCGTATTCAGTTCGTCACTGGCTTTATTTCTGGTGATGCAGCATTATGGGGAACGGAAATGGTAGACACGTGTAGGAATTATGAAGAGTTTGAGAAAATGTTCTTGGCAAAATTTTGGAGTAATGGGGTACAGCAAAGATTAAGGAAGGAGGTGTACGGTGCGGAATTTTTCAATGAGAAGCATGGAAGTCTCCGGCGATACTTTGAGAAGTATCTAGCAAAAATTAAATTCTGGGATTCTCCGATTTCTTCCAAGGACGTAATTATGATTCTCAAAAGCAAACTCCCTGTGTCTATTAGAGAGAAATTAGTAAATGTGTCCGAAGAAGACACGGATGTATTCCTTTCTGTGCTGGATTCCTTAGATTTAATTAGCGAGGATGTGCGCTCCAAGGTTGGCAGCGGCAAATTCTTCCCTGGCTGCCAGCAGAATGCATCGCACGCGGACAACAATGCGCCGAAGGAGAGAGCGAGCTACTGCGACCGCTGTTGCCAACCTGCCAGCCGTTATGAAAACGCAAATGGCAATAACTTTAAACGGAAGCAGAAACCCAATTACAGTAATCAGCAGAGATACCACCCAATTTACAACCACCAGGTACAACATCAGTACGGAAACCCACCCTTTAATTCTGCGCCTGAGCAGTATGGAAATTCTCCACAAACTAGTGGTAATTTTTCAAATGGACCAGTGTACAATCAAAGTTATAGGTCGAAAAATAGCATGTGGCATGGGCAAGGCGGAGGCCACCCAGCACATCAGAACAACTTTTCACAGAATAGAGGACCGCGGAACAATTTTCAAACGGTACCAAATGCGAACTTTCCTTCACAAGGAAATGGTTCTGCCGGCAACCAAAAGATCGGGCGACAGCAGCCGTCTCAAGTATTTTATTCACAAGTGAATGCACCCAGTGGATTTTACCCCTCTACACCGGCATTTGTACCACATAACCAGCACCAATATGAAACGGAACAAACACTTAAGGCCATGAATGACAAACAGGTTAAACATCCTGCGGAAAAGTAGAGGCAGCACCTTTCAGCCTCCTAGAGGTCGCTGCCGGTTCCAGTGGGGGTACTAACGAATACTCTGATTCTGAGTATGTTAATGCGATACGGTACGACCATGAGACCGACTTACGAGATGACCTTGCACCTGACCTAGAAGCTCAAGACATTAATGACATTTATGATGAACAGGTCCAGGCTTCGATTAAGATTTCTATTGCCAACATTCCTTTCACGGTAGTTGTTGATACAGGAGCAAACATCAATGTCATGTCACCATGTCTCTTCAGACAGGTGTCTTCTGTTTCAAAAGTTTTATCATTGCCGATTCAGGGCTGCTCCATATCGGGAGCGATTGGTCTATTGAAACAGAGAGTTAGTTTACAGACACAGCCTCAACTGCAGATAGAATCTCTTGCTTACTGGAAATTCCCTTGTGTGAACTGTTAATGATAAGTATTGTGTTGAACAGCGCACTGACTACATGGTAACGGCTACTACATGTCATCTTTAAGTATTAAATGCTACGTATGGAAAAATTGTTTATAGTGATGGACATGAACTGATATTTCTTCAACAAGCTGAAGCAGGAAATTGAGGTTGCACCAAGAATTTCAATTTAATTTTAAGTTAGTAATAAGAAAAAAGGTGCTTGCGAGGTGATTGCCCGGAGCTAAATAAAATATGTAAAGGTGAGAAATGGAGGAGGATGCGTAAATAAGCACTTCTCTCAAGGTACAAGAATATTTATAGATTTATTTTTAGTAATGTAAGTACTTGAAGTTCTGTAGTAAAAGCCCAAATTACCTGCTTAAAAAAAAAAAGGTACATGTTCAAACAGTCCAGACAGTGGACAGGAGTAGAAGAAATAGCTTAAAGTTCAGTTAAAGCGTGCTGTTAAATGGAAAAACAAGTGGTAACCCACATGTGTTCACGCAAGGAGACAATAAGCTGTAGTAAACTAAGTTAGGTGAAATACAGTACAAATAGAGGCAAACCATGAAGCATCAATAATGTAGCGTAAGTACTCCACGAGGCCACTAATTGCTATGAAAGTATACTATTTCCCTGTGATCTGAGCCCAATGTAAAGAGTATATGAGGAATGTTAGCTGACGAATTGATTTCAGTAGAATCGAGGTACTAAATAACCACACAGCAAGCCCCCTGTATCATAAATAAGTCCAAGTAAAGATCTTCAGAAGATCTGTAGTGTAATCTAGCGACCATTCAATACCCTAATTGAAGGCTAATCTAAAGAACAAGCAATGCAGTGATATTTAAACTTAATATTGACTATAACCTGAGTAAGACGTAGAAGAAGTAGCAAAGCATGCTGTAAGGAAGGAGGTTGAAGTTTATATATGTGCCTATGTTTATTAAGATAATTTTATTTACATGCAGATTTTATTGCAAAAATGTCTCCTAAGACACTCCTCTTATGAAATCCATTTTCCTTGTGCCCGTTCCTTTTGATCCTGGTTCATTAACCCAGACCAAGGGTCGACTTGTAAAAGGCACGTGTGCTTCGAAGCAAAGCAGTGCTTATGAGAAATGAGACACGTAGCGTGATGAACTTCGCTAGCTTTGGTAATGTTTGTTATGGACCGGTTGCGTAAACCCAGTGAACTGTCGGTAATTCCATTCATGCAAAAAAAATAGTAGACACGCGTTACCCTATTTTTTTTTTTTAACAGAGAACGATTGCTGAGTACATGAAGCGAAGAGGGAGAACTATTGTTATCCAGTCTGCCCTCAAATATAAAAAAAATTTGGCAAGCACAAAGGAAAGCACAAAAAAAAAAAAGATTCAGCGTTAAATGTGTACTCGTTAAGTAGTAGATATGCTGCGTGGCAGTAGAAAATGATCTTGGGTGCACTAAAGAATAAATGCAACAAGTGTTGCGAAACCTGTAGTTTTCATAATGAGGAGATGAGCACTTAAAAGAAAGTTTGAAAGAATATTTTTAGGTTCACTAGTGAAAGTAAACCTTGAGATATAAAGAGTCCATTCATAAAGCAGTTGTTCACTGGACTTAACAAAAGGAGTGACCATTAATTGTAAATATTAGCTCGTAAGTGATATTTTGTAAATAGTAGAATATAAGTCTTTCTATACCAGTGGAGGAAACGTGCAAAATTGATTGTTTTGTAAATGAACTCCATCGGCGAAGGAACTAAGCACGAATGCTGTGTGAAGATGCACACTAAAGTGCGACGTGCATAATAAAAATAACTGTTCACTGTATACTAGTGGTAGTGTTGTACTGCAAGTGTAAAAAAAGAAGTCAAGGCTACGACAACAGGTGCAACGCAAAGTTCAGTGTTGTTCTAAGTGCAGCGACAGCTAAAACATTCGTCGTCACTTACCTGTGAGCCTCATGGGAGGCAGTTGACAGAGAAGTATGGAGGCAACTTCAGTGTCCGGCTCCTCCGATGGGAAATGCGCGCGAGGTGTTTGTATCGATGCACTCGTGTGATACGAAGTTCACAAAAAAAAAAAAAAAAAAAAAGGGAGCAATCGACGACCAGCAGCTCTGTTACAGCCTGAGCGCGAACGGATACTAAGTATTGGAGCTCACGCAACACTGTGCAGCCGCTGTGAGTGGCTGACGTGTGGGTGACGAAACAATCCAAACTTTAAACTGCTAACCGCCATGACTTCAATCGTACATACTGGAGGAAAGACATTTGTACACTTGTGTGACTACATTTTCATATGTAAATTAAGCAATTTTCTTGAGTTGAAGTTAAGATGAGTGAGAAGTAGATTGTTAGATTACTCAGGCCTTAAAGCCATTAATACCGGCACTCCTGAACACTGCTAAAATGAATTATAATCCTGTCTCTTGATGGACAAAGAAAATGAATGTGCACTATAGGAAGACCCTAAACTCCAGACCAGTCCCGATCCTTAACAAATGTATCCAATAGGTTGTAAGTTATACTAATAATTTTCCACTTCTTCTGTTTCATATTGTAAATAAAAACCCGGGAAGCCACTTGAATTCCTGGCACCACAGTGGAAAGGACAGATGTACTGCATAATGAACGCCGTAGACAGCAAACACAGAAAGTGAAAGCATCACGAAGTGTAGTGCTACGTTATTAAACTGTAATTGAACCACAAGGAGTCAACAGATGCTCGAACATTGTCCACTCTAGTTTAGTGAAAATAAGCACTCACTGTACTCATGTATTAGTTGTTAAGCTCAAGAGAAAGTAATTCCTGAATTCTATCCCCTGAAGTGTGAAATGAACGTTCACTTATTGTTATAAGCAAATATGGACCAAACTTAAATATGCACATAAATGTTAATCTTGGTATTATGGAATGAAGTGACTGATGAACAAAGAATGAAAAACTTTATTTTGAAAAATGATAAATATCTGATATATGTTTATAAATGTGATTTCAATTTATGTACTTTGTACGCCAGTAACGTTATGTAAATGTCACACCAAAAATCACGAATATCTCATGAGGACATGAGGATCGAGGTAATCCTTCGGCATTCCCTCTCTCCTCTTGGGAGGCAATGTGATATTCGCTATTTTTGGCTTAATTAAAACAGCAAATTCAGCCAGAAGGCAAATACTTGTTTATAAAGAATGATTAATATATAATAAGGCGTCGCATGGCGACGGTGGAATTTTCTAGATAATGTAATTCGTCGTCTTTGGGCGGCAATATAAACAGAAAAGTACGGATGGATATGCGATCCTTCACTATTTTGTTCGCTGGAGAACAAATGAAGCCTTGAGCGCTAAAAAGACTTTTACTGTTTTTCTCAAGTAAGACGGACGCAGATCTGTGGCAGTCTGATCTAATTTTTTACTAAATGTATAAAAACGTGTATGTCTGAGTTGAGTGAAGTGTAAAGAACTGTTATAACTTACCGTGACGACGCACGAGCGACTCAAAGAAGATAATGGCTATATAAAAGAGCGCTAAATGGACATGATACGGACATAAAAATCTACCGTCATTGTAGTACTAAGCTTAAGGTACGAAATGTTTTAGTTTATAATAAATATTTGTTCTGGGAATACTGAATCATTTAGCAGTGCTCATTTCTATTATCTCCTCAGTATTATTTTCATTTTAATTATGCATTTTGCTAATATTACAGACGCCAAGATCAGCAGTCCAATGTGCGTGTTACATTGATAAAAAGAAAACTGTTTTATCGTCTTCTTGCATCAGCTTTAATATTGAATTTCTCTTTTGTGTGATGTTACAGTTGTTTTTGCGCCCTTAAGAACTTTCTGGTCCCTTAGGAAATTGTTTTGTCATAACAATAACTTCACAACCGGGTATGATCGTATCTACGATCATGAAGTAATTAGAAAGACGATAACGCAATTTCTTATTCAACAGCACGCTAGTTGTGACTGCCTCAAGCCACGCGAAACTGCAAGTAAAAACTAATCACATCTCATAATGCAATATTTTATGACAATGGTCAATCCATGATTCTTACGCCAACTGTGATTGATAAAACAGTAAGCTAAATCTCAATTTCCAACTTTCCATTGAATAGCAACATCACTTCTATTTTGTAACATCACACCTCCCACTTCCTGTGTTTTTCCTTTGGGCACCGTCCCTCCCTTCTCTCCTCCTTCGCCCCCTCCTCCCTTTCTTCCCACTCCTCCCCCGGGCTTCCCCTACACCTGTCCCTCTACTCCTCCTTCCTTCTCCTCTGCCACTGGCGTCTTTGCACTCCCATCTCCCTCCCCCTCACCCTTCTCCCCCTCTTGGCAAGTCCCCGGACTCACACATGTTATGTGAACATTAGCGCGCCGGAGATCATCGCCATCCATTTCTCGTGTTTGCCGTCGTGTTTTGTGTTTAGTATTCACCGTCACACTCCATCGTTCACATGTGCCATCGACATCTTCAGTGTTTGTGCGTCGTGTCACCAGCTTGTAGTGTGGATTATCATCGAGTGTGAACGGTTCCGTGGTTTTGTATTTATGTGTCTACTGTTTTATTACCCGCCATTATGTAACTTCTGTGTATTCCTTCTGTATTTTTTATCATTGTCTATTCTACGGCTGAAGAGCAGCGTAGAATGCTGCTGCCAGCCTGCCTGTTGTACAGGTTTTTAAATAACAATAAAGAAAAAAATCGTCTCTGACAGTGTTAGCAGTAGTGGACACTGAGGAAGATCCCAGCAGAGGGGTCGAAACGTCGAACATTTTAGGAGAAACATGACGCGGCCTAATAACCCAGAAGATTATAACTTCAGTGACAATGGCCACGAAAGCCTGCAGATTTACATAGTACCTGTCTTCAAGAAGTGAAATTCCAAGTACAGCAGAGAAAATGAGAGGCTGCCTCCTGTAGAGCTCACCTTAGGGTCGAGTCCGTTGGGCGTGCGGGTGGTGCCGTTGCGGCTGCCGCGCTTGCGCTCCACGTGGTACTGGCGCCGGCGGTTCTGCACGGCGAGCAGCAGCGAGATGAACGTGTTCTTCAGCTCCTTCTCGTACTCCAGCTCGTCGCGCAGCGCCAGCTCGGCGATCAGCGTCTCCGAGAACTCGCGGATCAGCACCTCCAGTTCGAGGTACAGCTCGTTCAGCTGCGACAGCCCGAGCGTCTTCAGCTCTGCAACGGAAGAGATGCTTCTGTCAGTGGAGGTGGGGGCGGAGTAGACGCTGCGCGGATGTAAACGCGATTCTTCCATCGTGCGCGTGACGTCAGAGGGGAACGCCTCGTGCTCTTATTTCGATGCACGGTTTCGCGAGTGTTGTCTTTTTCGCTTACGGGGAGAACAAGGCCGGTTTCCTCGATACTTCGCTCAGCGGAAGAGGGGTGAAAATAAGCAGACACGAATCTCGGCTTATCCGTAGATACTCGACCGTTTCTGAGAAAGCGACGGACGAAGTTTTCGAGGTACCAGTTCATAACTGTGTCTTTTAACGAGTAAATAGTTCAACAGCAGCGGTGGCACAATGACTACCTTCGCGGCTTCACAGTTTTGCGCCCCGTGTTCGAAACCGCATTATTATTTTTATGTTTGTTTTTCGCCAATCAACCCGTGTTCGCAGAAGATTACAACACGTATGTTTCCAATGTATACCGAAATAACGTTGTCCTTATCCGTCTACTAATTGTATGTCACACGAATGAATAAAAAATAAATAAATGAATGGTCATCGAATCGACGCACATGTGCGGCCGCACGTGCGTCATGATCCATGTTGACCATACACTCGATCTCCCACCCTGGGTCCCCTGGTCCCAAGGTCGCCATGGCGCCTGTGGCGGTGGTGCTGAGATAGTTGGCTTTTCAAGCCGGCTATCTGGGCAAGCACCCACGCCAGCAAAAGGTTGGCGACAGAAAGAAATCGCGTCTAATCGGTCACAGCCATTTGCGCCATGCAGTGACAGATGTTGCTGTTACGTATATAAATACAGAAACTAGTAATATATATTTAGTCAGCACAATGTCTTGGTTAAATGAGTATTTAAGCACGGGACAACATGGTTCAATACAATACAACGGAGAAACTTTATATCCAGGACCAGTGGACGATATTGAAATGGCGTAACAGGGAAACGTTTTTAATGTTAATAGGAGTAATAGTATAAGGACAATGTTTCGCAAAGATGCTGCAGATGAAATTAGGTATGGAGAAAATCCAGCATACGATGATTTAGACGAAGAAGTTGTTGAATTTGAAATGGAGCCAAGGCCAACAGAAGACGTAAATACTGGATTGCGCCAGCGTCGTCCATATCAGTCCGGTGAAGGAGGTCATACAGCAATAGAAATTTGGTGAAATTCCTCGATTCATGATCAACTGCAGACGTCAGTTTGCGGGAAAATGAGCCGTTATGCGTGATTTGATGCGAAATTATTGCCAACGCGTGAAATCTTCAGCAATGTTAACGACGTTTCTTTCCCGGGTGGGACTCATCCGAAGAAATGTCACTGTGGCAAATCCGCCTTCGCGCGATTGTCGAAGTATGGGAATTTCTATGTTTCGAATGTTTCTACGATCGGTATCTTACGAAGGAATGCACCAAATCTCAGTGAAGAATAAACATAGGAATAAAATATACGAATTAATATTAGAATCCCCCCCCCCCCCCCCCCATGAACCATGGACATTGCCGTTGGTGGGAAGCTTACGTGCCTCAGCGAAACATAGCCGTACCGTAGGTGCAACAACAACGGAGGGGTATCTGTTGAGAGGCCAGAGAAACGTGTGGTTCAAAAGAGGGGCAGCAGCCTTTTCAGTAGATGCAGGGGCGACAGTCTGGATGACTGACTGATCTGGCCTTGTAACACTAACCAAAACGGCCTTGCTGTGCTGGTACTGCGAACGGCTGAAAGCAAGGGGAACTACAGCCGTAATTTTTCCCGAGGGCATGCAGCTTTACTGTATGATTAAATGATGATGGCGTCGTCTTGGGTAAAATATTCCGGAGGTAAAATAGTCCCCATTCGGATCTCCTACTCAGGAGGACGTTGGTATCAAGAGAAAGAAAACTGGCGTTCTACGGATCGGAGCGTGGAATGTCAGATTCCTTAATCGGGCAGGTAGGTTAGAAAATTCAAAAAGGGAAATGGATAGGTTACAGCTAGATATAGTGGGAATTAGTGAAGTTCGGTGGCAGGAGGAACAAGACTTTTGGTCAGGTGAATACAGGGTTATAAATTCAAAATCAAATAGAAGTAATGCAGGAGTAGGTTTAATAATGAATAGGAAAATAGGAATGCGGGTAAGCTACTACAAACAGCATAGTGAACGCATTATTGTGGCCAAGATAGATACGAAGCCCACGTCTACCACAGTAGTACAAGTTTATATGCCAACTAGCTCCGCAGATGACGAAGAGATGGATGAAATGTATGACGAGATAAAAGAAATTATTCAGATAGTTAAGGGAGGCGAAAATTTAATAGTCATGGGTGACTGGAATTCGAGAGTAGGAAAAGGGAGAGAAGGAAACATAGTAGGTGAATATGGATTGGGGGTAAGAAATGAAAGAGAAAGCCTCTTGGTAGAATTTTGCACAGAGCATAAATTAATCACAGTTAACACTTGGTTCAAGAATCATGAAAGAAGGTTGTATATATGGAAGAAGCCTGGAGATACTAGAAGGTATCAGATAGATTATATAATGGTAAACAGAGATTTAGGAACCAGGTTTTAAATTGTAAGACATTTCCTGGGGCAGATGTGGACTCTGACCACAATCTATTGGTTGCTTGGAAGAGCAGCTGAACGGAATGGACAGTGTCCTGAAAGGAGGATATAAGATGAACATCAACAAAAGCAAAACGAGAATAATGGAATGTAGTCGAATTAAATCGGGTGATGCTGCGGGAATTATATTAGGAAATGAGACGCTTAAAGTAGTAAATGAGTTCTGCTATTTGGGGAGCAAAATAACTGATGGTGGTCGAAGTAGAGAGGATATCAAATGTAGACTGGCAATGGCAAGGAAAGCGTTTCTGAAGGAGAGAAATTTGTTAACATCGAATATAGATTTAAGTGTCAGGAAGTCGTTTCTGAAAGTATTTGTATGGAGTGTAGCCATGTATGGAAGTGAAACACGGACGATAAAGAGAAACTTTCGAACTGTGGTGCTACAGAAGAATGCTGAAGATTAGATGGGTAGATCACATAACTAATGAGGAGGTATTTAATAGAATTGGAGAGAAGAGAAATTTGTGGCAGAGCTTGACTGGAAGAAGGGATCGGTTGGTAGGCATGTTCTGAGGCATCAAGGGATCATCAGTCTAGTATTGGAGGGCAGCGTGGAGGGTAAAAATCGTAGAGGGAGACCAAGAGATGAATACACTAAACAGATTCAGAAGGATGTAGGTTGCAGTAGGTACTGGGAGATGAAGAAGCTTGCACAGGACAGAGTAGCATGTAGAGCTGCATCAACAAGTCTCTGGAATGAAGGCCACAACAACAACAATATTAGAATGAAATAACACTATGAAAATTTAAAAAAAAACTGTTAACGCCTTAAAATAATACAATACACACACATATATTGTATACTAAATGTGACAGTTATTTGTGAAACACAGTTGTAATTTCACAATTACTATAACGCCCCTGTATCTCTTAACTGAATGAGAAACATTTTTTTAATATTCTCCTACGGACATGGGTAGGAGGTTAACGAAAAATAAAAAAGTAAATAAAACAATAACAGATCGACTTGGTACTAAGTGGTAAACCGGACAGTAGCGGCCAACTTCCAAGTTACATTACAGTTTCTACATGCAGCGGACAGTTTAACTGCAAGGGATACGATTCGACGGATGAATAGAACGGACGGGAAACAGTTTCCAAGAGCGAAGTGATACGCAACACTGTGGATCAAGGCACACACAATTTTTGGAGTTGAATTAACAGACAAATTACAGTATCTCGCATATACATCGGATGAACATGAGAAAGCAACTCATCATCCAAACTACAAAATCACACACCGGTACGAGAATTTTCTTAAGATTACAATATATAAAGTTTATGACAATATTTTAACATAAAAGCTTTTGTAAAAGTTAGTGTACCATCTTAAATGAGTTTCTTATTACATATGTACCAAGCGCTAACATTCATCTGTGGCCATTCAGGCTATCATTGTGCTGGAACTAAGTGTTCTGGTACTTTATCGAGGTTTTTCCGAAACCACTGGATATGTCCATGCAGTTAACTCATCTCGAACTATACAGCAGGTAATTTTGTAATTACAGGCTATAGCTCTGAATTAATTTATGATCATGATGTTCGTTTAGTTTATTTGTCCAAATATTCGTTATGTTTCTAGCTATTCTGTGAAATAAAATGTAAAAAAAAAAAAGAAAATGCCGGTCAACAATGAAGACTTGTGTTCCGGCCAGCATGGACGTAGCTTTTAGGTGGTTTGGCATGTCCAACTGGGCGAATACCGGGCTTGTATCCACGCCCCACCTCAGTTGCACGATTAACAAACATTTCGAACACATTCTCACGCAGATAGGTGGGGTAGAGAAAAGTATTCCAAAATGACATAATGGTTTCTTTTTTAACTTGGCGACTGGCAGGTTAGTAGTTTCTGGTTTACTTGATTGCCTCTGGTGGTCACAAGACATTAATCTTTGTCTACACCCATTTGGTGACGTGAGACGTGGGAAACCATTTTCGAAGGCAACAAAACAAATATTTCTGTTAGGAGACTTCTAAAATTGTGCAGTGTTGATTATTTGTGTGAAAGATTTACTGTCAGGTGGATCTCTTATAAAGGTAAATCCTTAAATGTGTAGAAATATTTTGATAGTGTCTTTGTTAGTTGTCGCAATTACGACCAAAGAGTATGCTTTTGTTCAAAATGACATGGTGACACAGGACTATGACGTTCTTGCATTGCTCCATCACATACCTTACCGACTGATTAAATGTAGTGTGTCTGCTTATAAAAAGTCTATCAGAAATTAAAACAGTAACTAGCAACAGCAGATACTATTCTATGATTCTGGAAATAATTTGCCATAAATTATGGTATATTTCACTAGCACACATTTTTAATATTAACACTTAATATTAAGGTACAGCATATACAAGGAGGCGCCAAAGTAACTGGTACAGCTATGCGTATTCAACTACAGACATATGTAAACAGGCAGAATACGGCGCTGCGGTCGGCACCGTCTATATATGACAACAAGGGTCTGATGCAGTTGTTAGATCCGTTACTGCTTCTACAATGGCAGGTTATCAAGATTTTAGTGAGTTTGGACGTGGTGTTATTGTCGCCGCACGAACGATGGGACACAGCGTTTCCGAGGTAGCGATGAAGTGGGGATTTTCCCGAACGACCATTTCACGTGTGTAAAACATCAAGTCTCCGACATCGCTGCGGCCGGAAAAAGATCTTGCAAGAACGGGATCAACGACGATTGAAGAGAATCGTTCAACGTGCCAGAAGTGCAATCCTTCCGCAGATTGGTGCAAATTTCAATGCTTGGCCATAAACAAGTGTCAACGTGCGAACCATTCAACGAAACATCATTGATATGGCCTTTTGGAGCCGTAGGCCCACTCGCCTACCCTTGATGGTTGGAGGACACCAAGCTTTACGTCTCGCCTGGCCCCGTCAACACTGACATTAGACTGTTGATGACTAGAAACGTGTTGTCTGGTCGCACGAGTCTCGTTTGAAATTGTATCGAGCGGTTGGACGTGTACGGGTATGGAGACAACCTCATGAATGCAAGGACTCTGCATGTCAGCGGGGGACTTTTCAAGCTGGTGGGCGCTCTGTAATGGTATGGGGCGTCTGCAGTTGGAGTGACATGGGACCCGTGATACATCTAGATACGACTCTGACATGTGCGTAAGCATCCCTCCATTCACGTCCAATGTCCATTCCTACGGGCTTGGGCAATTCCAGGAGGACAGTGCGATACCTCACACGTCCAGAATTGCCACACAGTGGCTACAGGATCACTCTTCTGAGTTTAAACACTTCCGCTGGACACCAAGCTCCCCAGACACGAACATTATTTAGCATATCTGGGACGCCCTGCAACGTGCTGTTCAGAAGAGAACTCCACCCCCTCGTACTCTTACAGATTTATGGACAGCCCTGCGGGATTCATGGTGTCAGTTCCTTCCAGCACTACTTCAGACATTAGTCGAGTCCACGCCACGTCGCGTAGCAACACTTCTGCGTGCTCGCGGGGGCCCTACACGATATTACGCAGGTGTGCCAGTTTCTTTGGCTTTTCAGTTTATTTATACAATAATTTATGTATATGCTAACACCTTAGAGGTAAAAATAAAGTAACAACCCTGCAAAGAGAAATGATGTGT
This sequence comes from Schistocerca americana, assembly GCF_021461395.2. Classification (NCBI taxonomy): domain Eukaryota; kingdom Metazoa; phylum Arthropoda; class Insecta; order Orthoptera; family Acrididae; genus Schistocerca; species Schistocerca americana. Next base: position 137,078,569 of record NC_060127.1, read on the forward strand.
CATTATGCCCCACTGGGTAGCTCAAAAGTACTCGCTGACAACATTGTGGAAATTGTGAATTCATAGCAAAACTAATTCTTTATGCATGTGCTACTCTACAAATCTCAGTCCAATGTAAAATTGCATTTATACAGGGTGTTACAAAAAGGTACGGCCAAACTTTCAGGAAACATTCCTTACACACAAAGAAAGAAAATATGTTATGTGGACATGTGTCCGGAAACGCTGACTTTCCATGTTAGAGCTCATTTTATTACTTCTCTTCAAATCACATTAATCATGGAATGGAAACACACAGCAACAGAACGTACCACCGTGGCTTCAAACACTTTGTTACAGGAAATGTTCAAAATGTCCTCCGTTAGCGAGGATACATGCATCCACCCTCCGTCGCATGGAATTCCTGATGCGCTGATGCAACCCTGGAGAATGGCGTATTGTATCACAGCCGTCCACAATACGAGCACGAAGAGCCTCTACATTTGGTACTGGGGTTGCGTAGACAAGAGCTTTCAAATGCCCCCATAAATGAAAGTCAAGAGGGTTGAGGTCAGGAGAGCGTGGAGGCCATGGAATTGGTCCGCCTCTACCAATCCATCGGTCACCGAATCTGTTGTTGAGAAGCGTACGAACACTTCGACTGAAATGTGCAGGAGCTCCATCGTGCATGAACCACATGTTGTGTCGTACTTGCAAAGGCACATGTTCTAGCAGCACAGGTGAAATCATGATAACGTGCTCCATTGAGCGTAGGTGGAAGAACATGGGGCCCAATCAAGACATCACCAACAATGCCTGCCCAAACGTTCACAGAAAATCTGTGTTGATGACGTGATTGCACAATTGCGTGCGGATTCTCGTCAGCCCACACATGTCGATTGTGAAAATTTACAATATTATCACGTCGTAATGAAGCCACATCCGTAAAGAGAACATTTGCACTGAAATCAGGATTGACACATTGTTGGATGAACCATTCGCAGAAGTGTACCCGTGGAGGCCAATCAGCTACTGATAGTGCCTGCACATGCTGTACATGGTACGGAAACAACTGGTTCTCCCGTAGCACTCTCCATACAGTGACGTGGTCAACGTTACCTTGTACAGCAGCAACTTCTCTGACGCTGACATTAGGGTTATCGTCAAGTGCACGAAGAATTGCCTCGTCCATTGCAGGAGTCCTCGTCGTTCTAGGTCTTGCCCAGTCTCGAGTCATAGACTGGAATGTTCCGTGCTCCGTAAGACGCCGATCAATTGCTTCGAACGTCTTCCCGTCGGGGCACATTCGTTCTGGAAATCTGTCTCTATACAAACGTACCGCGCCACAGCTATTACCCCGTGCTAATCCATACATCAAATGGGCATCTGCCAACTCCGCATTTGTAAACATTGCACTGACTGCAAAACCACGTTCGTGATGAACACTAACCTGTTGATGCTACGTACTGATGTGCTTGATGCTAGTACTGTAGAGCAATGAGTCGCATGTCAACACAAGCACCGAAGTCAACATTACCTTCCTTCAATTGGGCCAACTGGCGGTGAATGGAGGAAGTACAGTACATACTGACGAAACTAAAATGAGCTCTAACACGGAAATTAAGCGTTTCCGGACACGTCCACATAACATCTTTTCTTTATTTGCGTGTGAGGAATGTTTCTTGAAAGTTTGACCTTACCTTTTTGTAACACCCTGTATAACTGTAATTGAAATGAAAAATTGGGAAAGGTAATTAACTTTATAGCATGTCGTTTTGGGTCCCTTTCTGCTGCACAAAATCCATCCTGGGGATGGGGTGTGGCGACAGGAATGACGTTCGCTCACCCTCTAGCCTGTACATTGCCAAATCCGAGAAATTAAACGCCGCGCCGTCGCCGTGAAAATGCAGGGAAAAGGCCAGGAGAAAGAAAGACTGCACTCGCCTCTGCAGTGGTCCCGATATCTTGGAGGGTAAGGTGCACGCTGAGTTTGACCCATACACCTTGGACCACCGTGATGTGTTATCTGTCGTCTTACATCAGCAACAAAAGGTATCTGTGACCCATCATGCATGTACCACATTCCACAACGTTGCGCTATGTAATGTAGCCTTGAGGTGAAAATCGAGCCCAATTAGATAGGAACTTGATAGAACAGTTTACGTTTGAAGTACTTTATCAGAACTAGACATATTCGTCTGGATGAAATTACCGCGATCTTTTCCTATAAAAATTCAGTCTCCAAATCGCTTTTCTTTATTCTGTGTGACTGGTTTCGGGCCAGCTGTCCATCTTCAGATCATTTGTTACAGTTACAGAGTAACCAGTCCAACGTGGATCTGAGAGTTCACTGTCATAACACTGAGTTATGATAGTGAACTTTTAGTTCCACATTGGACAGGTTACTCTATAACTGTAACAAATAATCTAAAGATGGGCAGCTGGCCCGAAACTAGTCATACGGAAATAAAGGAAAGCGATCTCGAGACTGAATTTGGGCGCATTTTTACTTTTGTATTGACTACGTCAATACTTCATACTGAAGGCTGTGGGGTTGGTACCTAGCAGACAGTTTGTTTACTGGAATGTTTTTCCTACTTTAACTCGTGTCAGTTTTCGCTGTTAATTATAATCCACCCTGTATACCTAATAACAAAATTGTTGCACTTAAAGATCTCAAGAATTACTTAAATCGAAATCAAGTTCTTCTCCTCTTTAGCAATGGAATATGATTTTGAAATTTATTGTTTATCTATGTAGTATTTATTTAAGAGAAAAAAGCACTTTGAGAATCAGTAGATTTATATGTATTATTACAGATCATAGCAAGAGCCGAAGAAAAAACAACTTCTCTCTGAGGGACTCGGGGGGAGTGTGGTGAAAAAATGTTCTTGAACTGCCTTGGTTCCGTTATTTCTCTGGAATGAAAATAACTATTAATAGCAATAACAATGAGTTTATAAAATGGTGGAACGATCTGCTATCTATACAGATCTGGTGGAAACCTGGCGCCCACTCGGCGATCAGTCGAACACGGATTTTGTAAGTCACGTCATTCGTAGGTGAACCGCATTTGCCGGCCGTGGTGGCCGTGCGGTTCTGGCGCTGCAGTCCGGAACCGCGGGACTGCTACGGTCGCAAATTCGAATCCTGCCTCGGGCATGGGTGTGTGTGATGTCCTTAGGTTAGTTAGGTTTAAGTAGTTCTAAGTTCTAGGAGACTTATGACCTAAGATGTTGAGTCCCATAGTGCTCAGAGCCATTTTTTGAACCGCATTTCCTTAGGATTCTAGTAAACACAAGAAATGAACAAACAGAAGCTATAATACTTACAGACGTTAGACGAGGACGCAATCAGTCCCCAACCCTATTCAACATCTTCATAGAACAGGTAATAAACCACAGACCATAGATAACGTAGAGTGCGCATGACGTCACTTTACTGAAACCAAGCCGGCCGCAGTGACAGAGCGGTTCTAGGCACTTCATTTCGGAACCGCGCTGCTGCTACGGTCGCAGGCTCTAATCCTGCCTCGGGCATGGATGTGTGTGATGTCCTTAGGTTGGTTAGGTTTAAGTAGTTCTAAGTTCAATGGGACTGATGACATAATTGTTAAGTCCCATAGTGCTCAGAGCCATTTGAACCATTTACTGAAACCAATATCTACGTCACGTGACTCGGGGCACGAAGCCAAGCATGTCATTACGCATTTAAAGTGCACAATTTATGACGTTTTTGTTACAGATCAAATGTTGTGCTTTTTACTAGATGTAGAAGTAAATACCTCCACATGTGCTCAGATTAGTCTTGTTTTGTATACTACAAATTACCTAATCTAACTTTACCTAAAGTGACGAAAATCTCAGTTGTGTAAGTGAATTACTTTAAAATACTTGCAGAAGTATTTCCATAAGTTGAACGTTAGGATGGATGTTGATCCCTGGATGTAAAACTTGGTGAATGACTAAGATTTTGAGACGGCGTATCGTTAATATCCAGCTCACTACACCAGTATGATCCACTTTTTGTGATGTATTACGCTTCCTATCTTGATATCGTTTCGGTATCTGTACTGGATTAAGAAAACGTCAGAAAACATACGTGCTTATTTTGTGTAAATACCTGACATTTTGCACATAAACGAAATTCCTTTCTTACAAAGGCTTACTAAAGCATTTCACACTTATTCTTGTGGAATCGTTAGAAAACTGATGCTGCCTTCGAAATTGTTATTTTGTCTTCCACTCCTGTGGAAGTGGTTAAGTACAAGAATTCACAATGCAAAAGAAAACAAATATTCGCTGAAGAACAATCATTCTGTCGCTTGTTAAAAGAACTGTCAATACGTTTCAACGTGACCACATGTGTTGTGTCTAGGCAAGACAGCCTAGACACAATGAGAGGAAGCCGAAAGGTACGTGTTTAAACTCACGCAGGCTGGCGTGAGGTCTGAAACAGGATACGTAATGAATGCTATAAAGAAAAGTACGTAGCTTCTGGAATACTTAACTTTAATCAAAAAATGGTTCAAATGGCTCTGAGCACTATGGGACTCAACTGCTGAGGTCATTAGTCCCCTAGAACTTAGAACTAGTTAAACCTAACTAACCTAAGGACATCACAAACATCCATGCCCGAGGCAGGATTCGAACCTGCGACCGTAGCGGTCTTGCGGTTCCAGACTGCAGCGCCTTTAACCGCACGGCCACTTCGGCCGGCTAACTTTAATCCACATTTGTAGAACATCGCTCTTGATGATACATTAATAGAATCTTAATATCAATTGAATACGGCGCCTTGCTAGATCGTAGCAAATGTAGCTGAAGGCTATGCTAACTATCGTCTCGGCAAATGAGAGCGTATTTGTCAGTGTGGCTTCGCTAGCAAAGTCTGCTGTGGAACTGGGGCGAGTGCTCGTAAGTCTCTCTAGACCTGCCGTGTGGTGGCGCTTGGTCTGCGATCACTGACAGTGGCGACACGCGGGTCCGACGTATACTAATGGACCGCGGCCGATTTAAAGGCTACCACCTTGCAAGTGTGGTGTGTGGCGGTGACACCACAACATGTAAAAAGGATAACCGCTGATTTATTATCAAGAATTTCGGAAGAACAGGTTAACTGCACTACTACATGTCTGAGAGTAGTACTACAGTTCACTGAATTGTTAACATCAATGCTTGATTTCAGCTATAAACTGTAACTGTCAGCTCCACTTCACACGGCGCGTAGCGACAAGAACTGGGCTTTCTGCCCATCACGTGACTTAGATGTTGGTTTCAAGCGTTAACACGGCAGAGATCGGGACATGCGCGGTCTATGTTATATATGATCTATGCAATAAACGAATGCAAAGAAAAACGTACAGGTACCCGAATACATGGAGACAGGAAACAGATGCTTAGATTTCTGGCTGACATAACTCTTTGATAGCTCCAGATGAAAAAAATCTTCAAAGAATCTTACAAGTTCTGGATAAAGTACCAAGCCATCAGTGCAAAATGGAAATTACTTCGAAAAAGACGGAAATATTCTGAGAATAAGAAAAAAACTAATAGATAAAACCAACAATCAGGAAAGTCATTTAGGAGAACAACAGAGAGAATAAGACACGAGTGGATTGGTCACATAATACGACACAATCACTTCCTCGCAAATGTTCTATAAGGGACGTTACCAGAGGAGATAGCGCGACGAAAACCGCAACAGGCGTTTTTTTGAAAACAGGCTATAGGTTATGTAGCAGTCTTTCATAATGCAGAAAGGAAGAGTTGCGTCAGACTAGGGCTACCTGGAGATTTTACGGCTATGACTGCTCGCAATGATTTGTCGTCAATAGCGAAAAGGACTGGTTGCTGTCAAGAATATGGGAAATGGTACAGCATACCTGCCTCACTTTTCAAACAGGTCGTCACCGATTGCACGCTTCCTTGCTTATAGACAACCAGCATGGCCGTTCCCCATCTGCAAGGGTGATAGAGATGTGGGCGACTGCTGAACTTAGCGCCCCGTTCGACTCATCTACCTCCTCCTTTCTCCGTGCCTTATTTCCCATACCTCTTGGGGTCGGCTCCTCTAGTCTTGTTACGCCACCCTGACAATATTCACGTCATTTCACAGTGCAATCCCATCGTTTTCAAGTCGTTGTTTAGGATTTCTAGCCAATGTATTCAGACGGCTTCCAGAGCCTGTTTTTGTTTATTTTCTATCGAGTGCTGTTCTTGTTATATGGTTAGTTTCACGGCGTACGAAATGCTTGTACCAGCTCTCTTGAAGCTGTTTTTGCCACCTTAAACGAACCTCGGATCCCGCCATTTTTTACTGTCTCTTAGGACCAGTGCTCCAGACCAGCGTCTCTCTGTAACATGGTGCATCCGTTGGTCCGGTCTTCCTATGGCCCAGCTTACTGAATCGTACATTAGAGCTGATCTTATTGCTCGTTTCTACGTAGTTCCTTTGATTTCGACAGGCATTTTCGCGTCGGAGATGACCCCTGTTAGTGACCTGACCTCCATTCCAACCACCAAATTTTTATACGGTTTTCATAAGCATCTTTGTGCGTGGAAGCTGTGAATGTTATTACAAATCGGAGGCAGTTGAACTGATCAGTTGATGTTGTAAGGGCATTGTCTAGAAATGGTGGTTGTTCTTGAAAATTTGCAACACGCGTGTTCCGTTTTGATTCTACTTATTCACAGCACTCTATGTTCTACCGCCGTCCATTAAGATTGTCTTGAATTTCTGGACGAGATTCTATTAAAACAAAGCCTCAGCGTACGTAAGCATCGATGATGTTTGTTTCTATAGACGTACTGTGGCACAGTTCACAAACAGATTCAGAAGTAGTGGATTGATTCTTTGCGGACCCCCAACTCTTAGCTCGAATTCTTTGTCCTCTACCACTGAAAATATTTGATTAAGTGCTGAATGGTAAGTTCAGAAAAATTGTCACGGTAACACCCAACCAGAGCGTATACGTAAGAGCTGCAGCACCATTAGTGCAACCCATCTCACACACCCACTGACAGTGAAGCACAAGCAGAAACAGAAGAATGAACACATGAAATTTCTGGAAAAAAATAAGCATTCGACCGTGTTCCGCATGAACTGATCCAGTGAGCTCTTCGCCCTCATTAAGTCTCAGAGGGCTGTGTAAGCTAGTTACAGCTCCTGTATTGGAATGCCACTAATGTGGTCCAGAACCCCGCTGGAGTTTCTCGATCTCTTCGTGTCACTTTCTGTGATCACCAGGGATCGCCCTATCACAGCTAGTACCATCTTCTCCATTCATACAGCAACCGTTGACCTACAGACATCGGGTGATGTGATCCCAGCCCAAGAAATAGGCCTTGAACTAGAACATCTCGCACGGGCTAAGACCAACAGACTGGCAGAAGAATGAATATCTGTATGTGGCCCCGAAACTGATGGTCCTATCCGAATCAATGATCAAGACGTTCGTAAGACCACGCATTTTAAATACCTAGCATGAAATGGGAGATAAGATACTGCGTGAAGAGTTTGACAGAGCACTGAAAGACCTGAGTCGAAACAGGGCCCCGGTAGTAGACAACATTCCATTAGAACTACTGACAGCCTTGGAAGAGCCAGTCCTGACAAAACTCTGGCATCTGGTGAGCAAGATGTATGAGACAGGCGAAATACCCTCAGACTTCAAGAAGAATATAATAATTCCAATTCCAAAGAAAGCAGGTGTTGTCAGATGTTAAAATTACCGAAACTTACCCGCATTCCTATTTTCATCTACATCAACATGGATATTCTGGAAATTACATTTAAGTGCCTTGCAGGGGGCTCATCGAACCCGTTTACAATTCTCTATTCTTCCAATCTCGTATAGCGAGCGGAAAGAACGAACACCTATATCTTTCCGTACGAGCTATGATTTGCCTTATTTTATCTAGGTGATCGTTCCTCCCTATATAGGTCGGTGTCAACAAAATATTTTCGCACTCTGGGAAGAAAGTTGGTGATTGAAATTTGGTGAGAAGTTTCCCTCGCAACGAAAAACGCCTTTCTTTTAATGATGCCCAGCCCAACTCCTATATCATTTCTGTGACACTCTCTACCATATTTCGCGATAATACAAAACGTGTTGCCTGTCTTTGTACTTTTTCAATGTGCTCCGTCAGTCCTATCTGGTAAGGATCCCACACAGTGCAGCATTATTCTAAAAGAGGATGGACAAGCATAGTGTAGGCACCTTAGTAGACCTGTTACATTTTGTAAATGTCCTGTCAATAAAACGCACCCGCGTCCGGCCATCCTGATTTAGGATTTCCGTGGTTTCCCTAAATCGCTCCAGGCAAATGCCGGGATGGTTCCTTTCAAAGGGCACGGCCGACTTCCTTCCCCGTCCTTCCCTAATCCGATGAGACGGATGACCTCGCTGACTGGTCTCCTTCACCAAAACAACCAACCAACCAATAAAACGCAGTCTTTGGTTATCCTTCCCCACAACATTTTCTATGTGTTCCTTCCAATTTAAGTTGTTCGTAATTGTAATACCTAGGTATTTAGTTGAATTTACGGCTTTTAGATTAGACTGATTTATCGTGTAACCGAAGTTTAACGAGATCCTTTTAGCACTCATGTGGATGACCCCACACTTTTCGTTATTTAGGGTCAGCTGCCACTTTTCGAACCATTCAGATATATTTTCTAAATCGTTTTGTAGTTTGTTTTGATATTCTGATGACTTTATTAGTCAATAAACGACAGCGTCATCTGCAAACAACCGAAGGCGGCTGCTCAGGTTGTCTCCAAAATCGCTAATATAGATAAGGGAACGCCAGAAATCACTTCTGTTGTACTCGATGACTTTCCGTCAATTACTACGAACTGTGACCTCTCTGACAGGAAATCACAAATCCAGTCACATAACTGAGACGATATTCCACAAGCACGCAATTTCACTACGAGCCGCTTGTGTGGTACAGTGTCAAAAGCCTTCGGAAATCTAGAAATAAGGGATCGATCTGGAATCCCTTGTCAATAGCACTGACCACTTCATGTGAATAAAGAGCTATTTGTGTTTCACAGGTACGATGTTTTCTAAACCCATGTTGACTGTGTGTCAATACACCGTTTTGGTTCAAATGCTGTGGTCATCAGTCCCCTAGAACTTAGAACTACTTAAACCTAACTAACCTAAGGACATCACACACATCCATGCCCGAGGCAGGATTCGAACCTGCGACCGTAGCAGTCGCGCGGTTCCGGACTGAGCGCCTAGAATCGCTCGGTCACAGCGGCTGGTCTACACCGTTTTCTTCGAGGTAATTCATAATGTTCGAGCACAATATATGTTGTAAAACCCTACTGCATATCGACGTTAACGATATGGGCCTGTAATTTAGTGGAATACTCCTACTACCATTCTTGAATATTGGTGTGACCTGTGCAACTTTCCAGTCTTTGGATACGGATCTTTCGACGAGCGAACGGTTGTATATGATAGTTAAGTATGGAGCTAATGCATCAGCATACTCCGAAAGGAACCTAATCGGTATACATTCTGAACCAGAAGACTTGCTTTTATTAAGTGATTTAAGTTGCATCACTACTCCGAGGATATTTACTTCTACGTTACTTATGTTGGCAGCTGTTCTCGATTCGAATTCTGTAATGTTTACTTCGTCTTCTTTTGTGAAGGCATTTCGGAAGGCTGTGTTTAGTAACTCTGCTTTGGCAGCACTGTCTTCGATAGTATCTCCATTGCTATCGTGCAGAGAAGGCACTGATTGTTTCTTGCCGCTAACATACTTCACATACGACCAGAATCTCATTTGATTTTCTGCCAGGTTTTGAGATAAAGTTTCGTTGTGGAAACTGAAGTCCGCGCTAAATTTCGAGCTTGTGTAAAAGATCACCAATCTTGGGGATTTTGCGTCTGTTTAAATTGGACATGTTTGTTTCGTTGTTTCTGCAACAGTGTTCTAACCCCTTTTTGTGTACCAAGGAGGATCAGCTCCTTCGTTTGTTAATTTATTTGGTATAAATCTCTCAATTGCTGCTGATACTATTTCTTTGAATTTAAGCCACATTTGGTCTACACTTATATTATTAGTTTGGAATGAGTGGAGATTGTCTCTCAGGAAGGCGTCGAGTGAATTTTTATCTGCTTTTTTGAATAGGTATATTTTTCGCTTATTTTTCGAGGATTTGGGGATTACAGTATTCATTCTCGCTACGACAACCCTGTGTTCACTCTCCCTGAATCGGTTTTGATGCTCGTTATTAACTCAGGATTATTTGTTACTAAGAGGTCAAGTGTGTTTTCACAACTGTTTACTATTCGAGTGGGCTCATGAACTAACTGCTCGAAATAATTTTCAGAGAGCACAATTTCGGATGATATTTTATGCGTACCTCCGGAATTAAACATGTATTTTCGCCAACATATCGAGGATAAATTAAAGTCACCACCAACTATTATCGTATGAGTCGGGTACGTGTTTGAAATCAGACTCAAGTTTTCTTTGAACCTTTCAGTAACTGTATCATATGAATTGGGAGGTCGATAAAAGGATCCATTTATTATTTACTCCGGTTGCTAACAATGACCTCTGCCCACACTAACTTACAGGAAGTATCTACTTCAATTTCGCGACAAGTTAACTACTGGAAGGAACAAACACGCCACCGCCAACAGTGTTTAGCCTATCCTTTAGGAACACCGTTTGGTTCTTCGCAAAAATTTCTGCTGAGCTTATATCCGACTTTAGCCAGCTTTCAGTGTCTATAACGATTTGAACATCAGTGCTTTCTATTAGCGCTTGGAGCTCTGGTACTTTCCCAACACAGCTACGACAATTTACAACTGTTATACCAGTGGTTCCTGTGCTCTGCCAGCACCCTTTGTGACTGAAGCCCTTCTTGTGTTTTCCCGAGACTCTCAAACCTAAAAAACCGCTCAGTCCACGCCACACAGCCCCTGCTACCCGTGTAGCCGCCTGCTGCGTATAGTGGACGCCTGACCTATTCAGCAGAACCCGAAACCCAACCACCCTTTGGCGCAAGTCGAGGAATCTGCAGCCTACACGGTCGCAGAACCGTCTGAGCCTCTGATTCAGACCCTCCACTCGGCTCTGTACCAGAGGTCCGCAATCGGTCCTGTCGACTATGCTGCAAATGGTCAGCTCTGCTTTCATCTTGCAAGCAAGACTGGCAGCCTTTACCACTTCTGTTAGCCGCTCGAAACCAGAGAGAGTCTCTTCTGATCCAAAGTGACACACATCATTGGTACCGACGTGAGCCACCACCTGCAGCTCGCTGCACCCCTTGCTCTTCATGGCATCCGGGAGGACCCTTCCCACATCTGGAACGACTCCACCCGGTATATGCACACGGAGTGCACATTGTATTCCTTACCCTCCTTGTCGGCCGAGTCCCTAAAGGGCCCCACAACGCGCCTAACGTTGGAGCTCCCAACTACCAATAATCCCACCCTCTGCGATTGTCCGGATCTCGCAGGCTGAGTGGTTTCCTCTGAAACAGGACAGGCGACAGCATCTGGCTCAGCGACAGTGTCAGCCGCAGACAGTAGGTGGAACCTGTTTGTCAGACAAACTGGGGAGGCCTTATGTGCGGCCGCCTGAGAAGTCTTTCGCCGCCTGCTTCGCCCTGGGGCGACCTCCCACTCGACCAACTTTTGTCTATGCCACCGGTGAGGACCGATCGGAGGACTCGGAAGTGCTGGACGTCCGTTGGATCCCCACGGCCGGCCCACAACAGTGGTGCCCATCCACTGCAGCCTCAAGTTGTGTAACCGAAGCCATCACAGCCTGAAGCTGAGAGCGAAGTGTCACCAACTCGGCTCGCATCCGCACACACCGTGGAAAACTGAACTATGCAGATAAACAGACTATCGGTACATCCTGCACAAATCTACTGTAGACTCTGACGAAAACACACGAACTGGGTCTAGTAATATGCAGATATTCAAAAACCTACCTAACGAAGCATTCAGGTGAATCTAAATAATTTGCCCCTGATAAGGCCGGTATTACACTATCAAATTTCTTTGTCCAAAATCTTTGTCCAATATCTTTGTCAAAGATATTTGATAGTGTAATAGGGACTTTGTCAAATGTAGTCCAATATTTGATCAAATCTAGGGCCTCGCTGTATATTTGATCAAAGAAACCGCTTGTCTTCTGTTCACTGCAATGTGACATGTTACCACATGGAGCGCTAGCATCGCTGCAGCGTTCTGTCGTCTGTAGTGTTTTTATAACCATTGCCGGTAAATACAATTGGTGTGTGCCGACAACTAAAAAATTAATAGAGATGTCTGAAGCTGATGAGGCGCTTTACAACGTGAGGCACCCTGAATACAAAAATAGATTAAGAAGATTGGAGACCTAACCTAACCCAACCTAACATAACCCTCTCCTGTAGCAAGGAATCGGAGTGTTATAGTGAGCCTGTCTTCTGAAGATGTAGCAGTTCTTAAGTGAATATTGTGCTTTGTGATATGAGGATACACTTCATTGAGCACATACAGAAATGTATGCTCATACATTCTTAAGTAATTGATGTACGACTTGACGTCTTCCACTGTAAGCTCACGTAACAAGTTTTGTTGAATGCTTTTATCGTGTCGTCGTAAAACCCACGGCTTCACCCAGATTAGATTAGTTTTTCGTTCCATAGATTCGTACTGAGGAGATCCTCGTGGATGTGGAATATGTCGATTTTTTTAAGCTGAAATAACAATACTAATAGTATGAATAAATACATCATTTGTTTTTATTAAAAATTTCGCCAATGGAGTAGAAGGAGTTGGCCAGTAGTAAGTATTTCAGGCTCCTTTTAAACTGATCTTTATCTGTAACTAAATTTTTTATGTTTGCTGGCAAATTATTGAAGATGAGTGTTCCTGAGTAGTGGACCCCTTTTTGAACTAAAGTAGTCGTTGTGCAGATCATTTTTGTTCCTGGTATTGTATGTATGAACTGAGTTGTTTGTTGGAAAAAGAGATATATTATTTACGACAAATTTCATTAAGAAGTAAATATACTGAGAGGCAGTAGTTAGTATACCCAGTTCTTTGAAGAGGTTTCTGCAGGAAGTCCGCGAATTTACTCCACAAATAATACGTATTACACGCTTTTGGAGACCGAGCGAGGTGGCGCAGTGGTTAGCACACTGGACTCGCATTCGGGAGGACGACGGTTCAATCCCGCGTCCGGCCATCCTGATTTAGGTTTTCCGTGATTTCCCTAAATCGCTCCAGGCAAATGCTGGGATGGTTCCTCTGAAAGGGCACGGCCGACTTCCTTCCCTGTCCTTCCCTAATCCGATGAGACCGATGACCTCGCTGTTTGGTCTCTTCCCCCAAAAAACCAACCAACCAACGCTTTTGGACCTTGAAAACTTTTGTTTGACTTCAAGATTTACCCCCAAAATATTATCCCATATGACATTATGGAATGAAAGTATGCAAGCTTTTTCATTTTTATGTTGCCTATGTCTGCTAACACTCGAATTGCAAATACAGATTTGTTAAGGCCTTTCTGCAGTTCTGTGGTGTGCTCCTCCCAACTGAATTTATTATCAAGTTGTAATTCCAGGACTTTTAAGACTGTCAACCTCGTATGTATGGTTCCATTTTTTCCCCCCACTTCTTTTCCGCATGTGCACACAATGCAATTGGAGTACGTAGAACTGCTGCGGTTAAATAACAAGTTGTTGTCAGCCATCTTGAACTTTGACGAAAAATTTGATGACAGTGTAATACCACTTGTAGCGCTACGTCAAAGATCTTTGTCAAATATATTGGACGGAATATTGGATCACATCTTTGATCAAATCTTTGACAAAGAAATTTGATAGTGTAATACCGGCCTAAGGAACTTATAATATATCACAGAATCAGTTTACTTTCCGACGCAAACGAAAACGCGAGAATTGTGGCTACTAGATTCTAAATTTATACGCAGAAACTCAAGAAACTGAATTATTAAAGCACACAGATGATATAATAAAATTGGCTCCTGGTTAGGAACTCGTAAATGATAAAAGCCATTTACTTCCCTGTTGCTGCGTCTGTCTCGGTCGGCTACTGCTGCCTATTCATTATTAAACCTACTCCTGCATTACCCCTATTTGATTTTGTATTTATAACCCTGTATTCACCTGACCAAAAGTCTTGTTCCTCCCGCCACCAAACTTCACTAATTCCCACTATGTCTAACTTTAACCTATCCATTTCCCTTTTTAGATTTTCTAACCTACCTGTCCGAATATAGGATCTGACATTCCAGTTTTCTTTCTCTTGATAACGACGTCCTCCTGAGTAGTCCCCCCCCCCCCCCCCCGGAGATCCGAATGGGAGACTATTTTACCTCTGGAATATTTTACTCAAGAGGACGCCATCATCATTTAACCATACAGTAAAGCTGCATGCCCTCGGGAAAAATTACGGCTGTAGTTTCTCCTTGCTTTCAGCCGTTCGCAGTACCACCACAGCAAGGCCGTTTTGGTTAGTGTTACAAGGCCAGATCAGTCAATAATGCAGACTGCTGCCCCTGCAACTACTGAAACGGCTGCTTTCCGTCTATGAACGCACAATACATTACAATTGTACACTGAAGAGCGAAAGAAACTAGTACGGCTGCCTAATATCGTGTAGGGCCCCCACGAGCACGCGAAAGTGCCGCAACACGATGTGGCATGGACTCTATTAATGCCTGAAATAGTGCTGGATACCATAGACACCATGAATCCTGCAGGGCTGTCCATAAATCCGTAAGAGTACGAAGGAGTAGAGATCTCTTCTGAACAGCACGTTGCAAGACATCTCAGATATGCTAAATAATGTTCGTGTCTGGGGAGTTTGGTGGCAAGCTAAAGTGTTGAAGCTCAGAAGAGTGTTTCGGGAGCCATTCTGTAGAAATTCTGGACATGTGGGGTGTCGCATTGTCCTGCTGGAATTGCCCAAGTCTATCGGAATGCTCAATGGACATGAGTGGATGCATGTGATCGGACAGGACGCTTACGTACGTGTCATCTGTCAGAGTCGTATGTAGACGTATCAGGAGTCCCATATCACTCCAACTCCACACGCCCCACACGATTACAGAACCTCCACCAACTTGAACAATGTTGAGATGCAGAATCCATGTATTCATGAGGTTGTCTCCATACCCCTACATGACCATCCGCTCGATGTAATTTGAAACGATAGTCGTCCGACCAGGCAACATGTTTCCGGTCACCAACAGTCTAATGTCGGTGTTGGCGGGCTCAGACGAGGCACAAAGCTTTGTGGCGTGCATTCGTCAAGGGTACACGAGTGGGCCTTCGGCTCCAAAAGCCCATATCCATGATGTTTCGTTGAATAGTTCGCACGCTGACACTTGTTTATGGCCCAGCACTTAAAACTGCAGCAGTTTGCGGAAGGGCTGTACTTCTGTCACGTTGAACGATTCTCTTCAGTCGTCTTTGGTTCCTTTCTTGCAGGATCTTTTTACGACTGCAGAGATGTGGGAGATTTGATGTATTACCGAATCCCTAATATTCACGGTACAGTCGTGAAATGGTCGTACGGAAAAATCCCCATCTCATGGCTACCTCGGAGATGCTGTGTCCCATCACTCGTGCGCCGACTATTAACACCACGTTCAAACTTACTTAGATCTTGATAACCTGCCATTGTAGCAGCAGTAACCGATCTAACAACTGCACCAGGCACTTTTAGTCTTATACACTGTGGTCAGAAAATGTCTGAAACGCTTGTAGGGATGTTGCAGGGCAGGTTGTACTGAGATATGAATGTTACAAAAAAAATTCGATACGTTGCGCCGAATCCGAGTTATTTAGCATTGAAGCTAGCCAATCAGATCGTCGCGCGCATAAATTCAAGTTTCAGCTAACGAGACAAAGCACTCGTTGGGCAACACCGCCCCTGGCAGGCCGCTTGAGTGTGTGGCTAAATTCTATGCTAAATAACTCGGAAACGGAGCAACGTATCGAATTTCTTTCTGAACATTTATGTCTCAGTGCAGCCTGCCCTGTAACATCCCTACAAGCATTACACACATTTTCTGACCACCCTGTATAGACGTTGCAAACCGTAGCGCCGTGTTCTATCTGTTTAAATATCTCCGTATTTGAATAAGTTTCTTTGGCGGTTGAGTTTAGTAGTTAGGTTGAGGGTCACGGCTATCCTCTGCAGCTCTTTCTGCACTTCACTACAGCTTTCTGAGGTTGCAACTATACAATGCCCCCATAGCTGAGTGGTTACCGCGGCAGAATGCCATGCAAGGGGCCAGGGTTCGATTCACGATAGGGACGGAGATTTTTCTCAGCTCGGGGACTGGGTGTTGTGTTGTCTTCGTCATCATTTCATGATCATCGACAGGCAAGTCATCGAAGTGGCGTAAACTAGAAAGACTGGCATTAGGCGACCTATCTAGCAGACGGGAGGCCCTAGCGACACGCACATTTCAATACGGCATTGGATGCCGTGTACAGGTACAGCTGCCCATGCAGCTTCAACACGATACCACAGGTCATCAAAAGTACTGACTGGCGTATTGTGACGAGCCAGATGCTCGGCCACCATTGACCAGACGTTTTCAATTGGTGAGAGGTCTGGAGAATGTACTGGGCAGGGCAGCAGTCGAACATTTTCTGTATCCAGAAAGGCCCGTACAGGACCTGCAACTAGCGGTCGTGCATTATCCTGCTAAAATGTAGGGTATCGCAGGGATCGAATGAAGGGTAGAGCCACGGGTCATAACACATCTGAAATGTAACGTCCACTGTTCAAGTGCCATCAATGCGAACAAGAGGCGACCGAGACGTGTAACCAATGGCACCCCATACCACCACGCCGGTTGATACGCCAGTATGGCGATGATGAATACACGCTTCCAATTTGCGTTCACCGCGATGTCGCCAAACACCGATGCGACCATCATGATGCTGTAAACAGAACCTGGATTCATCCGGAAAAATGACGTTTTGCCATACGTGCATCCAGGTTCGTCGTTGAGTACACCATCGCAGGCGCTCCTGTCTGTGGTGTAGCGTCAAGGGGAACCGCAGCCACGGTCTCCGAGCTGATAGTCCACGCTGCTGCAAACGTCGTCGAACTGTTCGCTCAGATGGTTGATGTCTTGCAAACGTCCCTATCTGTTAACTCAGGGATCGAGACGCGACTGCACGATCCGTTACAGCCATGCGGATAAGATGCCTGTCATCTCGACTGCTAGTGATACGACGTCGTTGGGATCCAGCACGGCGTTCCGTATTACCCTCCTGAACCCACCGATTCCCTATTCTGCTAACAGTCATTGGATCTCGACCAGCGGGAGCAGCAATGTCGCGATACGATAAACCGTAATCGCGATAGGTTACAATCCCACCTTTATCAAAGTCGGAAAAGTGATGGTATGAATTTCTCCTCCTTACACGAGGCATCACAACAACGTTTCACCAGGCAACGCCGGTAAACTGCTGTTTGTGTATGAGAAATCGGTTGGAAACTTTCCTCATGTCAGCACGTTGTAGGTGTCGCCACCGGCGCTAACCTTGTGTGAATGCTCTGAAAAGCAGATCATTTGCATATCACAGCATCTTCCTCCTGTCGGTTAAATTTCGCGTCTGTAGCACGTCATCTTCGTAGTGTAGCAATTTTAATGGCCAATAGTGAATTTTCAGAAAAGATAGCGTCCGGTAGGGCGCACAAGACTGGTACTGCTGCGGCCATGTGAGTTGCACGATTTAGAGAAATCGTGATAGTCGGCCGTCTGCTGCCATTGAAATACATCAACGATGAAGGCTGAAAATTTGTACCGGACCGGGACTCGAACACGGATGCTGGACTTCTTTAGAACAGTTGCCTCGCCTGTCCCGCAGATGTTCGCAATGTGTGGTGCACCGTCACTGAAAGTACCGAGTACGGATGCCTGGTGTCTGTCCTGAATAAGATCAGCGATAGAATCCAAGCCTGCGTTACTCTCTTCACAACCACTTCTTACGTTCCATTATCTTCAACACCCAGAAGTACAGACTGATTTCTGCACAGGCTGTAAATAACGTTGTTGTTGTTGTTGTTGTGGTCTTCAGTCTTGAGACTGGTTTGATGCAGCTCTCCATGCTACTCCATCCTGTTTAAGCTTCTTCATACACCCAGTACTTACTGCAGCCTACATCCTTCTGAATCTGCTTAGTGTATTCATCTCTTGGTCTCCCTCTACTATTTATACCCTCCACGCTACCCTCCAATGCTAAAATTGTGATCCCTTGATGCCTCAGAACATGTCCTACCAACCGATCCCTTCTTCTAGTCAAGTCGTGCCACAAAATCCTCTTTTCCCCAATCTTATTCAATGCCTCCTCATTAGTTATGTGATCTACCCATCTAATCTTCATCATTCTTCTGTAGCACCACATTTCGAAAGCTTCTATTCTCTTCTTGTCTAAACTATTTATCGTCCATGTTTCACTTCCATACATGGCTACACTCCATACAAATACTTTCAGGAACGACTTCCTGACACTTAAATCTATACTCGATGTTAACAAATTTCTCTTCTTCAGAAACGCTTTCCTCGCCATTGCCTGTCTACATTTTATATCCTCTCTACTTCGACAATCATCAGTTTTTTTGCTCCCCAAATAGCAAAACTCCTTTACTACTTTAAGTGTCTCATTTCCTAATCTAATTCCCGCAGCATCACCCGACTTAGTTCGACTACATTCCATTAT
Source organism: Schistocerca americana (assembly GCF_021461395.2). Taxonomy (NCBI): domain Eukaryota; kingdom Metazoa; phylum Arthropoda; class Insecta; order Orthoptera; family Acrididae; genus Schistocerca; species Schistocerca americana. The sequence goes on from NC_060127.1 coordinate 137,097,289, forward strand.
CCTCGTTTTGCTTTTGTTGATGTTCATCTTATATCCTCCTTTCAAGACACTGTCCATTCCGTTCAACTGCTCTTCCAAGTCCATTGCTATCTCTGACAGAATTGCAAAGTCATCGGCGAATCTCAAAGTTTTTAATTCTTCTCCATGGATTTTAATACCCACTCAAAATTTTTCTTTTGTTTCCTTTACTGCTTGCTCACTATACAGGTTGAATAACATCGGGGAGAGGCTACAACCCTGTCTCACTCCTTTCCCAACCACTGCTTCCCTTTCATGCCCCTCGACTCTTATAACTGCCATCTGGTTTCTGTACAAATTGTAAATAGCCTTTCGCTCCCTGTATTTTATCCTTGCCACCTTTAGAATTTGAAAGAGACTATTCCAGTCAACATTGTCAAAAGCTTTCTCTAAGTCTACAAATGCTAGAAACGTAGGTTTGCCTTTCCTTAATCTTTCTTCTAAGATAAGTCGTAAGGTCAGTAGTGCCTCACGTGTTCCAACATTTCTGCGGAATCCAAACTGATCTTCCCCGAGGTCGACTTCTACTAGTTTTTCCATTCGTCTGTAAAGAACTCGCGTTAGTATTTTGCAGCTGTGACTATTAAACCGATAGTTCGGTAATTTTCACATCTGTCAACACTGCTTTCTTTGGGATTAGAATTATTATATTGTTCTTGAAGTCTGAGGGTATTTCGCCTGTCTCATACATCTTGCTCGCCAGATGGTATAGTCTTGTCATGACTGGCTCTCGCAAGGCCGTCAGTAGTTCTAATCGAATGTTGTCTACTCCCGGGGCCTTGTTTCGACTCAGGTCTTTCAGTGCTGTGTCAAACTCTTCACGCAGTATAGCATCTCCCATCTTATCTTCATCTACATCCTTTTCCATTTCCATAATATTGTCTTCAAGTAAATCGCCCTTGTATAGACCCTCTATATACTACTTCCACCTTTCTGCTTTCCCTTCTTTCCTTAGAACTGGGTTTCCATCTGTGCTCATGATATTCATACAAGTGGTTCTCTTTTCCCCAAAGGTCTCTTTAATTTTCCTGTAGGCAGTATCTATCTTACCCCTAGTGAGATAAGCCTCTACATCCTTACATTTGTCCTCTAGCCATCCCTGCTTAGCCATTTTGCACTTCCTGTCGATCTCATTTTTGAGACGTTTGTATTCCTTTCTGCCTGCTTCATTTGCTGCATTTTTATATTTTCTCCTTTCATCAATTAAATTCAATATCTCTTCTGTTACCCACGGATTTCTACCAGCCCTTGTCTTTTTACCTACTTGATCGTCTGCTGCCTTCACTACTTCATCCCTCAAAGCTACCCATTCTTCTTCTACTGTATCTCTTTCCCCGATTCCTGTCAATTGTTTCCTTATGCTCTACCTGAAACTCTCTACAACCTCTGGTTTAGTCGGTTTATCCAGGTCCCATCTCCTTAAATTCCCACCTTTTTGCAGTTTCTTCAGTTTTAATCTACAGTTCATAACCAATAGATTGTGGTCAGAGTCCACATCTGCCCCTGGAAATCTCTTACAATTTAAAACCTGGTTCCTAAATCTCTGTCTTACCATTATATAATCTATCTGATACCTTTTAGTATCTTCAGGGTTCTTCCATGTATACAACCTTCTTTCATGATTCTTGAACCAAGTGTTAGGCCCCCTATATCTGTATCTGGTAAACTTAGAATTCCAAAGACTGTATTCCAGTCATTGTCGAAAGCCCAGTGCGGAAACACTCTTGTTGGCAAAACGTTACGTTATCGGTCCAGACACAGGGCAGAGGTCCCAAAAGAAACGCCTCCGAGCAAAATGTCAAGAAGTATCAACTGTCACACTTCCTACATTCTATATCTAAGTCACAACAGTATTAACAAGTTAAAATTCTTGCTACGATTCTTTCCTGAACAGCAGATGATACTTAGCACGTGAACTTACTGTCCTCGTAGAGAGGTGACTGCAACACTTCCTTGCTTCGCGAGTCGAGGGCGTCGGTGGAGTCGAGGAATGAGTCTGAATCAGGCGAGCACTCGGTGGATGGCGTCTCCTGGAAAGCAGAGGGGACAAGGTACAGTATGAAAAATTAATGGTATGGTAGTTTAGTTTAAGAACTTCCAGTGGTATGATGGAATCAAGTAAACAATTTCACGTTTTTTTGTATAGAGTTAATATCTTTTTCCCTTCCATGTTGCTACACACAGTTTCACAACTCCAAATAATCTTTTGCCCAGAAAGAAAAAAAATGTGTCGAGACAATTTTGTTTAGCTATGACAGGGACATTAAGCAGCATCGCTGATTTTCTTGTAACTTTGTTTAGTAAGTATTTTTCATGTCGTACACAATATTTTTTATTCTGTAATCCACTCCCTCAAGACCCACTCAAAAATGCAACACAAAACTTACTCTGACTCTCCATATTAGCACTCACCAGGAAAGTACTTGGGCTCGAACAAACACAAATACACCAAAATCGTGTGAGAAATAGTGTAAAGGTCTCTTATTGCACTAGTGATACTCCCACATCTGCAAAACTCTGCAGTCGTCCGTTACAGGCCTCTGCGTATGCCATGCCGCATTGCACACTGACCTGCGGGTACGCCAGTCGGGACCAGTAGGGACGGTGCAGTGTGCCTCTGAAGTTGCGTTTTGTGACATTACTTGTGTATTGAAGCGTCAGATGGCTCGGCGATTGGTCATCAATCCTGCTAATGTATTGCGACTGGTTGAGATGAAGTTACGAAGAACCATTCTTCGTGAAGATGGTATTGGTGTAGAAGACGAATCATTCGCATGTTTTCTGGTATCTATTATAGTGCAAATATATGAGCCTAAGTTAGAAACAGATACTGTTGTAACACTAACACATGATGATGACGATAGGGATGATAATGACGAACAACTCACTGCAGACGGTAGTGCTACGGCAAGTGCGGGAAGAGGCGATGGAAGTAGTGACAGTGAATACCAACCGTCTCCCAAGAAGAAGGTTAAAGTTGCAAGTATCACCACGGCGTTTGATGACAACACACTGGAGAACATGTACGATGATTATTACGTAAGAGGTTTCGGCATATACGACAATCTTCTGAAAAGATACCCTAAACTGACGTGGCGTTCAACACTGATATTTTAGAATGTGCAAATAAGCCATGCGATCAACTTGCATTTCTTCACTGTGCGTTTTGCAGCCATTCGTATTGCTCGGTGCATTTTATTGACATTCCGCATTTACATTTATAGTTAAGATTGCTGCATTGCGTATGGCGTCTACAATTACATCTACAGTGATATCTAGAGCGTGACTGCAGAGTTTCGCAGAAAAACGACACCCACCAGCACATTCAGAGGTACATAATGGCCCTGTACCCAAACGCTCATACAGCCCAAGTACTTTCCTGGTCAGTGGAGGTACCGCCGGTAACGTAGCTTGTCCACTTGCTGGAGTTGACAGTAAACAAATGAAAACACAAGGAAAATGCACACCGTCTTCAGTTCAAGATTTGCGTGAGCAGAAGTCACGAATCACGAGAAGGTAGAAGTGCCACTCATCTAGCAGAAAAGTAATTACAATTATGTTTTCTTGTATAGACGGGTACGTGTAGTATAGTACTGCAGCGCATTCATAAACGACATTTTGTGTTAGCAGAACAACTGTTCGCCAGTTTTGGACGAAATCATTCCGAGCAGCTGGACTGGTCCGACATTGAAGTGCCACGGTCACCAGACTAACCCATCTTGACTTTTCTGTGTGGGGTTGTGTTCAGCCCGCCAGTTCCTGACGTACAAAGTCTTACGGCTCGAATACGAGATGCTGCCGAGCTGGGACGGCCGAGAATCTGGCACGTGGCCCGCCGATGTGGCCGAGCGGTTCCTAGGCGCTTCAGTCTGGAACCGCGCGACCGCTACGGTTGCAGGTTCGAATCCAGCCCCGGGCATGGATGTGTGTGATGTCCTTAGGTTGGTTACGTTTAAGTAGTTCTAAGTCTAGGGGACTGATGACCTCAGATGTTAAGTCCCATAGTGCTCAGAGCCATTTGAACCATTTTTTGAATCTCGCACGTGAGCAGTGCTCTCGCTCGTGAGCCGTAGCTCTCCCACGTGGCTGCGCCCGCAGCTCGTGGTCTACTGGGGCCGGCACGGGAACTCAGGTTGTTCGGTCAGAGGGTTAGCTGCCCTCTGTAATAAAAAAACTGAGTTAATGGGTCAACACGAACTTAAACGGATGTCTTACGACGTCCGTCCCGAGCAACTGCAACGAACGAAAACGAACAAAATGAGATTTTAAAAAAAAAGTGGCTAGCGTTGCCGCCTCTGGATCACTAGGTCCTGGGTTCGATCCTCGGTCGGGTTGTACATTTTTTTTTCTGCCCGGAGACTGGGTGTTCGTGTTGTCCTTATCATTTCATCATCCTCATGTCCGCCCCCGGTAGCTGAGTGGTGCCGTCACGGTAGCTCAGCGTGTTCGGTCAGAGGGTTAGCTGCCCTCTGTAATAAAAAAACTGAGTTAATCGATCAACAACGAACTTAAACGGATGTCTGACGACGTCCGCCCCGAGCAGAGGCAGCAAATAAAAGCGAACAAAATGAGATTTAGAGAAAAAAGAAAAAAAAAGTTGTCAGCGCGACAGACTGTCAATCCTAAGGGCCCGGGTTCGATTCCCGGCTGGGTCGGAGATTTTCTCCACTCAGGGACTGGGTGTTGTGTTGTCCTAATCATCATCATTTCATCCCCATCGACGCGCAAGTCACCGAAGTGGCGTCAAATCGAAAGACTTACGCCCGGCGAGCGGTCTACCCGGCGGGAGGCCCTAGTCACACGACACCATCCTCATCATCATTCGTGACAGTGGTTAGATTGGATTGTGTAAAAATTCGACTGTGTACAAATTGGGACATTGTACGGGCGCTGATAACCGCGCACTTGAGCGCCCCACAAACCAAACATCATCATCATCTGGCTGTACACTTCCCCCAGCACCATGCCACGCTGTCTGGGTGTCAGAAGGCGAAGAACAGGGAAATCGCGAAAGCACCACATTTAGGTGGTAATGCAGTCACACTGCATACAAATTGGTTTCTATTATTCCACAACATAAACCACAAACAAAACAAGTTTGCATTGTTATTTATTTTTTGGCACACTGAACACGTAACATGATTTTTATTTGGTACAAACTGTCGACATATGGCAGAAGCAGACAATTTCACTGATTTTCTACTCAGGTTGTCACATAATCGTCACTTATTTAGTTTCGTAATCCAAAAAAGACGTTCACACACATATTTAGGGTGGTCCACTGATAGTGACCGGGCCAACTCACGAAATAAGCATCATACGAAAAAACTATAAAGAACGAAACTCGTCTAGCTTGAAGGGGGAAACCAGATGGCTCTACGGTTGGCCCGCTAGATGGCGCTGCTATAGATCAAACGGATATCAACTGCTTTTTTAAAAAATAGGAATCCCCATTTTTTATTACGTATTCGCGTAGTACGTAAAGAAATATGAATGTTTTAGTTGGACAACTTTTTTCACTTTGTGATAAGTGGCGCTGTAATAGTCACAAACGTATAAGTACGTGGTATCACGTAACATTCCGCTAGTGCGGACGGTATTTGCTTCGTGATACATTACCCGTGTTAAAATGGACCGTTTACCAATTGCGGAAAAGGTCTATATCGTGTTGATGTATGGCTATTGTGATCAAAATGCCCAACGGGTGTGTGCTATGTACGCTGCTCGGTATCCTAGACGACATCATCCAAGTGTCCGGACCGTTCGCCGGATAGTTACGTTATTTAAGGAAACAGGAAGTGTTCAGCCACATGTGAAACGTCAACCACGACCTGCAACAAATGATGATGCCCAAGTACGTGTTTTAGCTGCTGTCGCGGCTAATCCGGACATCAGTAACAGACAAATTGCGCGAGAATGGGAATCTCAAAAACGTCGGTATTGAGAATGCTGCATCAACATCAATTGCACCCGTACCTTATTTCTATGCACCAGGATTGCATGCCGACGACTCTGAACGTCGTGTACAGTTCTGCCACTGGACACACGAGAAATTACGGGACGATGGCAGATTTTTTGCACGCGTTCTATCTAGCGACGAAGCGTCATTAAACCAACAGCGGTAACGTAAACCGGCCGGCATAATATGCACTATAGGACAACGGAAAATCCACGATGGCTGCGACAAGTGGAACATCAGCGACCTTGGCGGGTTAATCTATGGTGCGGCATTATGGGAGGAAGGATAGTTGGCCCCATTTTATCGATGGCGATCTAAATGGTGCAATGTATGCCGATTTCCTACGTAATGTTCTACCGATGTTACTACAACATATTTCACTGCATGACAGAATGGCGATGTACTTCCAACATCATAGATGTCCGGCACATAGCTCGCGTGCAGTTGAAGCTGTATTGAATAGCACATTTCATGACAGGTGGATTGGTCGTCGAAGCACCATACCATGGCCCGCACGTTCACCGGATCTGACGTCCCCGGATTTCTTTCTGTGGGGAAAGTTGAAGGATATTTGCTAGCCGCCCGGAGTGGCCGTGCGGTTCTGGGCGCTACAGTCTGGAACCGAGCGACCGCTACGGTCGATGGTTCGAATCCTGCCTCGGGCATGGATGTGTGTGATGTCTTTAGGTTAGTTAGGTTTAGTTCTAGGCGACTGATGACCTCAGAAGTTAAGTCGCATAGTGCTCAGAGCCATTTGATATTTGCTATCGTGATCCACCGACAACGCCTGACAACATGCGTCAGCGCACTGTTAATGCATGTGCGAACATTACGGAAGGCGAACTCCTCGCTGTTGAGAGGAATGTCGTTACACGTATTGCCAAATGCATTGAGGTTGACGGACATCATTTTGAGCATTTATAGCATTAATGTGGTATTTACAGGTAATCACGCTGTAACAGCATGCGTTCTCAGAAATGATAAGTTTACAAAGGTACATGTATCACATTGGAACAATCGAAATAAAATGTTCAAACGTACCTGCGTTCTGTATTTTAATTTAAAAAACCTACCTGTTACCAACTGTTCGTCTAAAATTGTGAGCCATACGTTTGTGACTATTACAGCGCCATCTATCACAAAACGAAAAAATGGTTCAAATGGCTCTGAGCACCATGGGACTTAACTGCTGCGGTCATCAGTCCCCTAGAACTACTTAAACCTAACTAACCTAAGGACATCACACACATCCATGTCCGACGCAGGATTCGAACCTGCGACCGTAGCGGTCGTGCGGTTCCAGACTGGAGCGCCTAGAACCACTCGGCCACTCTGGCCGGCAACAAAGCGGAAAAAGTGGTCCATTCATATTTCTTTACCTACTACACGAATATGTAATAAAAAATTGGGGTTCATATTTAAAAAAACGCAGTTGATATCCGTTTGATCTATGGCAGCGCCATCTAGCGGGCCAACCATAGCGCCATCTGGTTTCCCCCTTCAAGCTAGACAAGTTTCGTTCTCTGTAGTTTTTTCGTTTGACGCTTATTTCGTGAGATATTTGGCCTGGTCACGATCAATGGACCACCCTGTATAGATCGAAACATTTTATCATATTTGAAACATCATTATGGAGATGTGGAAACTTTTCATGAGGAAAACAACTTAGACCTCCAGGACAGCGTTAGTGTAAAGGAGTTACACCGCAGGTCAGTCCTATATGTGTATTCACATAGGCCCTTTCAACTGCAACAGCAAACGGTCTGGAAAACAGGTGTAAACATGTCAATGTCCTCAAAAGGTTTACAAAACTATACTTGTAATACTTTCAAGTCCACAATGAGTTCTTCAGACATCGCGGTTTCTTTAATGCCAGTGAGCTTAGGAGCTGGACGGTGCTTTTTTTTTTGGCACAACTTGTCCCTTCCACTATGTTATTTTATTTTTACATGCATTGCCACCAAATCAAAAATGAGTTGTTTCTCACTTTGCAATATCTTACTGTGGGCAGTGTGGAATGAAGTCCACTTAAGATATGAGGTCTGAAATTTTTTTTTCTGATGTTCTAAGTTTCGTTCCTGCCTCCTTTTCCAAACATGTATTCAGTCATGCCCCCTGACTTAACCGACGTACTCTGCAGTATTGTATATAGCGTGCATTCTCTTCATTCATTTCCATCGAAAACTCATGAACTGATTGTGGAATAATGCATTCGACTTCAGAAAATTTATTATGCATAGCACCAATTTCATCACTTGCTCCATGCCTGCAAATGTAGCACAAAGAGCTTCTTGAAGTAGGGAACAATGAATCCCCTCCCAAGGTCATTGTAATTTTTTGCTCTTTCATCATCAACTAAATCTTAAAATTGTTTCTACACGGTGTAATCTTGTTCCGTACCAAATTTGTAGTACCTTTCGATTATGTGATTCTGTATCTATTAAGTGATATTGAGAATTTTATCCTCTCCTTCCGTCATTCCCATTCATTTTTAAAGGCTCGAGATCGCTGGAATGCCTCTTTCTGAGGAAACAGCCACTGGACCTGTGAAATCCTTTATACCACAAACAAACTGCGAAGGGTAAACTGAGCTGACACTACGATTCTGCCGAACTGAAGGAAGTCGTTGTCCACCGAGAAACGCCGCACTGCAGTGGTGAGCGAATCGTCGAGCAGTACTGTCTACTTCCGAGAACGCCCGAGCAAAGCCGAGAAGAGCCGAAACCGCGGCCACACGCGTCCAGCACAGGATGGTCGCGTGCAGTTTGGCACGCCGTGGCCGGCCCTGGACTATATCGACCCGTTATGCTTCTGGAGCACCTCTCAGAATTCGATACCTGTTACCGCGCCTACTAGCCACTGACCACGAAACAGTGGAACAAAAGGATTGCTCACTCCAGTATCTCGTATGCGATTTTCTTGTAACATGCATTTCATTTTCTCCGAACCCTTCTAATAAATCTGTTCCATTCACTTCCGCAGTTTCTATATTCTGTCTTGCTGAACTGTTTATTGGCCATGTACGAGGCTAAACTCGAGGTAAATTTAGCAAATTTCTATTTCCCTGCTTCCTTCGAAACGTTTTCCTTGCTAATGCCGTATACATTTTATATTCTTTCTATGTTGATCATCATCAAGTACTTTTCTACTACTTTTAGTGTCTCGTTTGCTAAACTAATTCCATTAGCTCCACATGTTTTAACTTGACTACACGGGGTGAAAAATATTTAAACCGACAAACTCTGGGAGGTTGTAGGGGACATGAAAACAAATATTTTTCCCTAATGTCATTTTTTTCCTATGAGGAGTATTTAAACCGGTAGAGGAAGATTTCTCTGGCGGCAAATTAATTAAACCAACAAATACTTTTCCATTTTTTATGACCAAGAGACAACACATTAACGCAACTCAATTTCAGTTACAGTAGATTTTCAAAAATGCCCCCATTGACACGTAAACAAAGGTTACACCGTCGGATCATGTTCTGTCTGACATGGGCAAAAACCCCGGGAGTATCCTGAATTGTTCCTGCTGCTGCTGCTACTATCCGGGCAACCAGATCCTCTTCTGATGCAACAGGGGTTGCGTAAACAAGGTTACGCATCTCTCCCCACACAAAAGAGTCCAGAGGGGACACATCTGCCAATCCACGTTTCTGGGAACCGTCGGTCCAGGAATCGACGCACACGACGACTGAAATGTGCCGGCGCCCCGTCATGTTGGAACCACATGCGTTGTCTTGTAGGGAGCGGGACGTCTTCCAGGAATTCTGGCAATGCTCTGGCGAGGAAATTGTAATACTGCCTGCCATTTAATGGCCTAGGTAGCCGATACGGCCCAATTAAACAGTCCCCAACAACACCGACCCACACATTAACGAAGAACCGCACTTTATGAGCGCTAGTAACTGTGGCATGTAGGTTATCCTCACTCGAAACATGCGAAATGTGCATGTTGAAGACTCCATCACGCCCGATCGTTGCTTCATTGGTAAACAACACGGAGGATGGAAATGCAGGATGTATTTCACACTGTTCCGGTACCACTGCGAAAACTGTGCTCTGGGTGGATAATCAACTGGTTCCAGTTTGTGGACACGCTGTAAGTGAAATGGACGTAACAATTGCTCTCGAAGGAATGTTCTTACATTCGTCTGATTCGTCCCCATGTTACGTGCAATTGCACGAGTGCTGATCGAAGGATCCCGCGTCACATGCTGCAAGACAACTTCCTCAAAATGCAGCGTTCTTACCGTGCGACGGCGCCCTGTCCAGGTAATCTGCTAAATGACCCGGTCTCACGCAGACGTTGGTACACGGCAGCAAAGGTCGTGTGACGCGGGATTCGGCAATTAGGATATTGTTGTTGATAAACCCGCTGTGCAGCTCGTCCGTTGTGGTGCGCTACGTAGTACGCACTAACTATATCAGTGTACTTACTCCTGGTGTATCACTCCATTAGTAAACAGAGACAATGTACTAATACACTGGTGGACAGCAGTGGCCTACAACTAACGAGCATAATACGCCCTCTAACAACTGAAGATCGTAATACGGCCTCTAACAACTGAAGAACATAATACGGCCTCCACCGGTTTGAATAATCCTCATAGGAAAAAATGACATTAGGAAAAAATATTTGTTTTGGTGTCCCCTACAACCTTCCAGAGTTTGTCGGTTTAAGTATTTTTCACCCTGTATTAAATTTCCCCAGTTTTTACTTTTGTGATGTCCATCTTACACTGACGTGAGAAACCTATGAGATACCTCCTAATACCGTCTCGGACATCCGTATAGCCGGCCGGGGTGGCCGAGCGGTTCTAGGCGCTTCAGTCTGGAACCGCGCGACCGCTACGGTCGCAGGTTCGAATCCTGCTTCGGGCATGGATGTGTGTGATGTCCTTGGGTTAGTTAAGTTTAAGTAGTTCTAAGTCTAGGGGACTGATGACCTCAGAAGTTAAGTCCCATAGTGCTCAGAGCCATTTGAACCATTTTTGTCCTCTCAATTATGTCCCATAAATGTTCGATGTAATTGATGTTGTGCGATCTAGGTGATCAAATAATTTTCCCTAATTGTCCACAATGTTCATCCAGCCAGTCCGAAAGAACTGTGGCTCAGAGACACGGTGCATTGTCATCCATAAAAACTCCATCGTTGTTTGGGAACATGAAGTCCATGAATGGCTGCAAATGGTCTCCATGTAGCCGAACATAGCCATTTTCAGTCACTGATTCATGTAAATGCAGCCCACAACATTATGAAGCCTCCACCAGCTTGCACATAGCTTTGTTGACAACTCGGCTGCGTGGCTCCGTAGGGTCTGCGCTATACTCTAACCTTGCCATCAGCTCTTACCATCAAAGACCGGGATTCATCTGAGCAGGCCACAGTTTTCCGGTCGTCTAGGGTCCAACCGACATCGTTATCCGATAGCACTGACAACACTACGCAAACGCCGCTGCTCTTGGTAGTCAAGTGTAGGCCGTTTGAGGCGTAGCGCCGTATACCGATCCTGCCTTGGAGGCGGTTAAGTGGGAGATGTGTCTCAGAGCTGGAGAGTGACAGATGGTGACGCGAGACTGGACGCGCACGTAGTTTATGTATCGGCCGATAGAGGACAATATTGGATAGGGGGACTGTGATTTTAGTTTCGATTGTGCCCACTAGAGTGCACTAAAGTAATAGAATGTTTTTCATAAACTGTTATAGTATTTTCATAAAGTGTTATTATGTCTTTTTGTGTAGGTAAACTGTTATAAATGTGTTGTATCTGTGGTGTCACCGCCAGACACCACACTTGCTAGGTGGTAGCCTTTAAATCGGCCGCGGTCCGCTAGTATACGACGGACCCGCGTGTCGCCACTATCAGTGAATCCAGACCGAGCGCCGCCACACAGCAGGTCTAGAGAGACGTCCTGGCGCTCGCCCCAGTTGTACAGCCGACGTAGCTAGCAACAGACACTGACGAAGACTCTCTCATTTGCCAAGACGATAGTTAGCATAGCCTTCAGCTAAGTCAATTGCTACGACCTAGCAAGGCGCCATTTATCCTTTGCTATGTATCTAATGAAGCATGTACAGTAACAAGACCAATGTTCACCAATTGTGGATTAAAGTTAAGTATTCCAGCAGCTACGTACTTTTCTTTATAGCATTCATTACGTATCCTGTTTCAGACCTCACGCCAGCCTGCGTGAGTTTAAGTGCGTGCCTTTCGGTTACCCGTCACTGTGGACTGGCTGTCTTGTCAGTCCACAACAGTATCAGTATGAATGATGCGTGAGTGTGGTTTAAGGTTAATATGAAGATAATTGTTTAAAGAGTTATGTAGTGGAATTCAGTGTGGGAACATTTCAAAGAAGTATGGATATGAACAAAGGGGATTTTTGTAGAATAGATTTGTAAAGTACGTTTATGGTAAAGGGGAAGTTAATTCAGGTATAAATAACAATAGTAAATAACTTTATGCATAAACAAAACATCAGCTTATTAGATAATTACGTCGGTAAAAAGTGCAGTCGTTGGGTATACTATTTTGCGATTGGTTATTGATGAAAAGCGCGGACTGACGCGGAAGAATGTTGTTTTGCTATTGGCTGTTGAGTAAACTGACCATTGGTAAAGCAATATTCTTCGCGCGCCTTTCTCTGCTGGTAGAGAAGACTTGGAGTATTCTAGAGAAGAGTCGAAGCCTAGCCATGAAACAGTTCGGACGTGTGCAGTAGTAGTTCCGATGGAAACGATAAGTTGCCGGATCTAACAGTATTTCATACATCAAAAGTGTTAGAGAGTGACGGCATAAATATTCCGATGTGTGTGTAGAAATTTCGGAATTTTTAAGTGAATTTTGTTACGAGGAAAGACATATATTCCACGTGGCGTATTGAGCAGGTCGGTGGCTAAACACTGTGACTGCATTTGGTACCGACAGACTTAATATTTGGCGAAGCATTATCGATCTAAAACAATCAGTATTTTTGTAGCTATTACGTTTTCGGGAAATGCAACACCATAAACTTGCTAACGTGAGTGAAAGGGATTGCGAGTGACTGTGTTAAGACTAGCACGGGCTTCGCAGTGATACTTGTTCACCTAAGTTTCAGAATATATTAATTGAGGCCAAATTTTCAACCTTTCATTTCATATGAAAACTTTCTCCCGAAACGTAGATTAGTGACTTTAATTGCAGCCTGGTTCCCTCGAAGTACAGTAGGTTTCACTCGGCTTTCCTAATGATGATCTGCTGAGACAATATTCACAGGTAGGTGCAGGTCCGTCGTAAAGGGACGGAAAGAACCGCGCCGCCGCACGTCGGCCACTGCGTTGTCCGTGGTGAGAGGTAATCCCTGAAATTCGGTATTCTCGACACACTATTGACACTGTGAATCACGAGATACTGAATTTCGTAACAATTTCCGAAATGCATGCCTCATGTGTCTAGCTGCGAGTAACACTCCACGTTCGAAGTGTGTTAATTCCCGTCGCGGCCATAATTCCGTCAGAAACGTATTTACATGAATCACATGAGTACAAATGATAGCTCTACCAATGCACTACCTCTTTATACCTTGTGTGCACGATACTGCCGCGCCATCTTTACATGTTCACATCGCTATCCCACGACTTTTGTCACCTTAGCCGTGAACCTCTGTTCGACTGATCATGCAAATCCTTTTCCTCCTCTGACACTTACAATGACACTGTGCAAACCTCGAAGTTTTCATTAGTACTATGAATTTTATGTTGTTGTTGTTGTTGTTGTGGTCTTCAGTCCTGAGACTGGTTTGATGCAGCTCTCCATGCTACTCTATGCTGTGCAAGCTTCTTCATGCCCAAGTACCTACTGCAGCCTACATCCTTCTGAATCTGCTTAGTGTATTCATCTCTTGGTCTCCCTCTACGATTTTTACCCTCCACGCTGCCCTCCAATACTAAATTGGTGATCCCTTGATCCCTCAGAACATGTCCTACCAACCGATCCCTTCTTCTAGTCAAGTTGTGCCACAAACTCCTCTTCTCCCCAAATCCTATTCAGTACCTCCTCATTAGTTATGTGATCTACCCATCTAATCTTCATCATTCTTCTGTAGCACCACATTTCGAAAGCTTCTATTCTCTTCTTGTCCAAACTATTTATCGTCCATGTTTCACTTCCATGCATGGCTACACTCCATACAAATACTTTCAGAAACGACTTCCTGACACTGAAATCAATACTCGATGTTAACAAATTTCTGTTCTTCAGAAACGCTTTCCTTGCGATTGCCAGTCTACATTTTATACCCTCTCTACTTCGACCATCATCAGTTATTTTGCTCCCCAAATAGCAAAACTCATTTACTACTTTAAGCGTCTTATTTCCTAATCTAATTCCCGCAGCATCACCCGATTTAAATCGACTACATTCCATTATTCTCGTTTTGCTTTTGTTGATGTTCATCTTATATCCTCCTTTCAAGACACTGTCTATTCCATTCAACTAATCGCCAAGTCAATCAAAAAATACATACCGACTTGACGAAAAGGCATTAGCATCGTGGGTCAAGAAGCTCACTACCTGAGCATAGGATTTGCCTGGAAGATTCCAACATTGTAATACAGGGTAGGCATGAAGTTTTCGCCCTGATCACGAAAATTTATTTCTAGGTACAGCTATGCGGTTTGGTAATAGTGGTAGTGTAACTCGTGCAGTTTTAATGGCTGTACAGAGTGATTCAAATAGAAAGAACAGATTTAGTTGTTTATTGCAGACTAAGTATAACAGATAGAAATACATTGCGCATGTTAGTGGGCAGAGGAAGGTTTAAAGCTTTGACACAGCTGCGATGTTGCTTTTTTGTGGCGACATGGAGAATATACCACAACAGAAATGATTTTGTGTGTTGGAATTTGCGCGATGTCAATCCGCCGTCGATTCAGCAAAAATCCGCCTCTGGACAACCAAATTTATGACTGGTATACAAAATCCGCGGAGGATGGTTGCGTATGCAAAGAGAAGAGCATTGGTCGCCACGCACGTCTGATGAAAATGTCGAGCGTATCCGAGATGCGCTCACACGGAGCCCTCGGAAGTCCACAAGACGGGTAAGCCAGGAACTTCTACTTGCTCAGACAACGCTGTGATGTGTTCTGAAACGACGGCTGCATACAAAGCCTCACAAGTTGCAGTTACTGCAGCAATTACATCCCTGCACCGTAACATAAGTTACTAATTTTCGTATTTCAGTTATCCAGGATATGGTAGAGGACAGTTTTCGCAACGACTTATCTTTTCGGACGAATCGACGTTTCATCCATTGGGTAAAGTGAAGCAACATAATATAAGAATTTGCAGCCTACAATATTCTGTCGTCGTCGTCGAACATAAAAAAGACTCAACGAAACTGAATGTGTTTTGTGCCGTTTCTGTTCACAGAGTTTACGGATCTTTTTTTTGTGGAGGAACCTGTGACAGGAACCTCATACCTGGACCTTGTAATGCAACGGACTACTGAAACTACCGATACCACCGGCTGGCGAGGTGGGCGGTGCCGTCAATCAACTTGAAGGAGCAAGTGAACATTAACTTCGTAAACATAAAGTGAAGTATTATTATTTTGTTACAAAACTGCTAATATGACGACAATAATGAGGTATATCGTCACAGAACTATATTATAAACACTTTTCATTTTTCATACTATGTTTTTCATATATGTATACGTGCGATGTGTAAAATATCGATATACAACCAAGGTTGGCAGTACTGCTTAGTTTGTATGCTCTGTGAACAGGAGCTGGTTGTTGGCGGGTGTAGAGACAATGGGCAGTTGGTGTTGAGACGTCTTGTAATACGCATGCTTTGAGAAGGTCAAGGATAGAGGGAACGAAATGATGTATTGGAAAAGCTGTTGCTTTGAAAATTATTGAATATCGTCATGATCAGCATTTATAAAATAAAAGTTGGAAGTTTCACTATGTGTCAGTTCTTACGCAGCAAAATACACACCCTGGACCTCAAATTGATGTAACAAACAGCGGATGGCGAGATTCATCACTGGACGACGAGCGTGCAACAACGACCTATAAAGGTAAGAAAGTGATACCACCTATCCTTCTCCATGTCTTCAACCCTGTATGTACTCTGTTGTTAAAGTAAACAGCGTGACGGGGACTTGTGGTCGACTAGGCACACCAGGGAGACCACACAGGTTTAAAATGATAATTTGTAGCTTAATATACTACTGCTGACAATAATTAATATTTGTCCCCCGGAGAAAGAGGTGCATTACAACATGCTGAAAATTGGTTCTTTCCTCAACTTCACGAAGATTGCAATGATTTCATTTTTATGCTTGACGGCGGCTCTGCTTTACTTTCACCTTGAGGAGCGACTTTATCTTAACACTAATTTCCACAACGCTCGATTGGCCAACAAGTTCTCGTTCATTGCTTTTGACCTCCGATGTCACCAGATCTCAGATGTTGGGATTTTTTTGTGTGGGGGCGCATAAAAGTCATTGTTGCGCCTATGGCAGCTACTCTTACACTAGCAGAGAAAACGAATTTTGAAGCTGTCGATTCATTAAACGGGAACCTGTTGATTCGTGTGTGGAATGAAATGGACTACCGTTTCGATGTTTCTCGAGCAACGCGTGGTGCTTATGTTCAGTTACGGTATATAGTGTCTGGGCGAACATAGAACTTTGAACCTTCGTCTATCTTGACTTCTCAAGTAATAGAACGCAGTACGTTGTCCTCGATGGTGAGTGTTCGTCGGAGGTGAGGGTATCATCTGGAGTGCCACAGGGAAGTGTGGTAGGTCCGCTGTTGTTTTCTGTCTACATAAATGATCTTTTGGATAGGGTGGATAGCAATGTGCGGCTGTTTGCTGATGATGCTGTGGTGTACGGGAAGGTGTCGTCGTTGAGTGACTGTAGGAGGATACAAGATGACTTGGACAGGATTTGTGATTGGTGTAAAGAATCAAAGCTAAATCTAAATATAGATAAATGTAAATTAATGCATAGGAATAAGATAAAGACTCCCGTAATTTTTGAATACTCCATTAGTAGTGTAGCGCTTGACACAGTCACGTCGATTAAATAATTGGGCGTAACATTGCAGAGCGATATGAAGTGGGACAAGCATGTAATGGCAGTTGTGGGGGAGGCGGATAGTCGTCTTCGGTTCATTGGTAGAATTTTGGGGAGATGTGGTTCACCTGTAAAGGAGACCGCATATGAAACACTAATATGACCTATTCTTGAGTACTGCTCGAGCGTTTGGGATCCCTATCAGGTCGGATTGAGGGAGGACATAGAAGCAATTCAGAGGCGGGCTGCTAGATTTGTTACTGGTAGGTTTGATCATCACGCGAGTGTTACGGAAATGCTTCTGGAACTCGGGTGGGAGTCTCTGGAGGAAAGGAGGCGTTCTTTTCGTGAATCACTACTGAGGAAATTTAGAGAACCAGCATTTGAGACTGACTGCAGTACAATTTTACTGCCGCCAACTTATATTTCGCGGAAAGACCACAAAGATAAGAGAGATTAGGGCTCGTACAGAGGCATATGTTGTTGTTCAAGTTGTGCCACAAACTCCTCCCCAATTCTATTCAATACTTCATCATTAGTTATGTGATCTACCCATCTAATCTTCAGCATTCTTCTGTAGCACCACATTTCGATAGCTTCTATTCTCTTCTTATCCAAACTATTTATCGTCCATGTTTCACTCCATACAAATACTTTCAGAAACGACTTCCTGACACTTAAATCTATAGTCGATGGTAACAAATTTCTCTTCTTCAGGAGCGCTTTCCTTGCCATTGCCAGTCTACATTTTATATCCTCTCTACTTCGACCATCATCAGTTATTTTGCTCCCCAAATAGCAAAACTCCTTTACTACTTTAAGTGTCTCATTTCCGAATCTAATTCCCTCAGCATCACCCGACTTAATTCGACTACATTCCATTATCCTCGTTTTGCTTTTGTTGATGTTTATCTTATATCCTCCTTTCAAGACACTATCCATTACGTTCAACTGCTCTTCCAAGTCCTTTGCTGTCTCTGACAGAATTACAATGTCATCGGCGAACCTCAAAGTTTTTATTTCTTCTCCATGGATTTTAATACCTACTCCGAGGTTTTCTTTTGTTTCCTTTACTGCTCGCTCAATATACAGATTGAATAACATTGGGGAGAGGCTACAAACCTGTCTCACTCCTTTCCCAACCACTGCTTCCCTTTCACGCCCCTCGACTCTTATAACTGCCCTCTGGTTTCTGTACAGAGGCATACAGGCAGTCATTTTTCCCTCGTTCTGTTTGGGAGTGGAACAGGGAGAGAAGATGCTAGTTGTGGTACGAGGTACCCTCCGCCACGCACCGTATGGTGGATTGCGGAGTATGTATGTAGGTGTAGATGTATCCAGTGACACGAGCAACATGTCTATCTTTCTTAGTTCGTTTGCAAAAAAAAACTTAAATTTGTCCTTTCTTTTTGAATCACCCTGCACTTCAATATGTGCTCTAACTCTAGAATGCACCTCACTTACTGAATTTTTACCACGGGTAGTGTTGCAACAAGATGGGGTTATTTGTTCATTTCCCGACAGATGGATTGGTAGAAAAGGTCGAATATCTCGACCACCACTGTGGTGTGCATACTGTAAGACCTTCAATACACGCACCATCAGATTATTTGACTTGTCACTCTAACGAAGTAGGCGAGTGTCAGCAATATGTCTCGTGGTCTTACCGAGACGTGATTATCTTCTGCCGTTAGGTCAGACGATAGAAATGTCACTTGCACGCTTAGAGTAGCAGATTGACGGTGACCAACTTTAAACAGAGCTGGATTAATTTTCACACATATTAATTAAAATGGTTGTGGATGCTATTTACAATTGACAATCTGAAGTTCTTTTGGTATTGGTACCTTAATCTTATTCTCACATATCTGATACTTGACAAAAGTGTCTATACATTTATCTTCATGGCTATGTACAGGAATATGGTAATCTTATTAGGTGCAGACTGAAACTTGACTATAGACTAGTACAGACAAATGTAGAACTCTTACAGACTGTTGCAGAGAAATGCAGACTGGTATAGACTAATGCAGACTGGTACAGATTGGTGCAGACCTACTAATCGGAGGTCTGTACACTCGTTATAATACCTCGCGCGTTCATGTATCACTGCGCGAGTGTGATCTGCAAGGAGAAAAGGTTCTACGTTGGCAGCAATCTCATTGGCTGCTTTACATATTAATACGCGGATCGGCGGAAGCAGAATTTGGTCCGTCTCTAAGACAGCGCCATCTCGTAGTGCGGAAACGGACGAGCTCTGCGCCTGCACTGTTGTCCTTAGCGGGGCGCGCTCTAGTGGGAAAGTTGTGTACTATGTAGACAACAACCACATTCACCAGACGTAATCCCTGTTGACGTTAAGGATAACGTGTTTAGTTAACCAGTTTCTTATGTGCAAATTCTTACGCCACGAATACGAGATGCTGTACAGACAGTGAGGAAAGAGATGATGTGAAACACACGGAGAGGAATTGAGTATCGCCTTCAGTCAGCAAATGGATCACATGCGGGAGTGTATCCGTAGAAAACTTTACCACAACTTCAGCTACCACTTGCAACAAGCCGGACAGCTGTATGCAGCATAGCTCCTTGGAAACAACTTTTTATAATCGTTGTGTACATAGTTCTGCGTAGTCAGCGCGTACACAACTTCCCCACTAGAGCGCGCCCCGCTAAGCACAACAGCGCAGGCGCAGCGCTCGTCCGTCTCCGCACTACGAGATGGCGCTGCCTTAGAGACGGACCAAATTCTGCTTCCGCCGATCCACGTATTAATATGTAACGCAACCAATGAGATTGCTGCTAACATAGAACCTTTTCTCCTCGCGGATCACACTCGCCCAGTGATACCTGAACGTGTGAGGTATTATAACGAGTGTACAGACCTCCGATTAGTCAGTCTGCATTAGTCTATGGTCAAGTTTCAGTCTGCACCTAATAAGATTATCATATTCCTGTACATTGCCATGAAGATAAATGTATAGACACTTTGTCAAGTATCAGAGATATGTGAGAATAAGATTAACGTACCAAGACCAAAGGAACTTCAGATTGTCAATTGTAAACAGCATCCAGACTCATGTTACGTAATGTCTATGCTTTTTATTATTTTAATAAATGTGTGTGAAAATTAATCAAGTTCTGCTTAAAGTTGGTCACCGTCAATCTGCTACTCTAAGCATGTGAGTGGCATTTCTATCGTCTGACCTAACGGCAGAAGATAAACACGTCACGATAAGACCACGACACATATTGCTGACACTCGCCTACTTCGTTAGAGCGACAAGTCAAATAATCTGATGGTGTGTGTACCGAAGGTCTTACAGTACGCACACCACAGTAATAGTGGACAGAGTTGACGCTCGCCCTGTAAGGTAGCAGCCACGTGTGGGGAGCCAACAACTGACAGTCCTCGGCTGAGAGCAGATGGCCGGCTCACCTGCATCATGTCGTCGATCTCGCGGATGACCTCGTCGGCGGTCTTGATGGGCTCCTTGTCGGCGTTGAGGCCCGACAGGATGAGCGCGTGCATGTCCAGGTCGCTGGCCACCGCCTCGTCCTCCGAGCTCAGGTCCAGGGGGTCCTCGTCAGGGGACAGCTTGTCCTGCGAGAGAAGCACACGGGTAAGTATTGGACAGAGGTACGGCGCGCAGCGTGCGAGCCAAACGTGCGGATGCCTCGCTTTGCTGACGCTGATTCTTCATACTCTGCTACTACATTCAATTTGTTTGCGCATATGTATAACTAAATGGCTCATACAGCCACCTGGTCCAGTCGCAGACTGCCCATCTAACGCCTTCCAGGGGCAACAAAGCTGTGGCTTCCAGTATTCCATATACTGTGTGGTTGCAATTAAAATGATGCTACTCACAGAAGTGCAGTGGGCGCTGTACTTATCGTATGGCTCCGGAACTTGATAGATCTGCTGATGTGAAACTTCTTGGCAGTCTAGACTGAGACAGGAACTCGGGTCTTTTGCCTTTCGCGTGCTCTACAACTTGCCCGCGAAAGGCAAAGGTCCCGTGTTCCAGTCTCGGTACGACACACAGTTTTAATCTGCCAGGAAGTTTCATATCAGCGCACACTCCGCTGCAGAGTGAAAATCTCATTCTGGAAACATCCCCCAGGCTGTGCCTAAAGCCGTCGGCACACGGACCGTGCTGTCGAACGTTAACGTTGAGCGCGCCAAGTCCAACGTGCTGCTGAACGCTCAGGAACGATGCGACTCTTACATACGGTACGTGAGCCACAACGTGGTAAACGCGATCGCAACGCTCTCCAGCGGCAGTTGAGGGATGTTTCTAGTTCGTAAATCACACTGTTTACTCTGTGGGCGAGCGTAAAATTCCCACGTTAGCTCTATTAAAACGCACATTTCCTCCTTCGTCCACGAAAAGGAAAGTACCATGTCCAATCAATAAGGACACAGGCTTATAAAAGATCCATTACAAACAGTGCGGTACAATGGAATGCTTCTCCGCTTAAGATGAACATTATTTCATCATTCCCACATTTTAATAAAATCACAAGGTGAGTCTTACTTGATAACTGTTCCTACCAAGTAGCAGAATCTTTGCAACATGTGAATTACGAAGCGTAAAAGAAAAAGGAGCAAAATATCTTTATACAAGTAGCGCAAGCTGTCCTGTAGATTAAGCCTACTGAATAAAGTAACCCCTCAAAAAAACGAACTTATATTTACATAGCATCAAATATTATAGTATACACTTATATTAAACTAATAATAAAGTGTCAGAATCTAATAAAAACATGAATCTTAAGAAAAAAAATTTGGGAGTGTCAAGTAGCGAACCACCGCCGTCAATAAAATTCTTGGTCCGGGAGACTGACGCTACCCATTACACTAAACCAACAACACATCCTGTGTCCCTAATCACATTATGTTATGTCATGCTGAAAACCTTAATCGTAGACATCTTACTAACTGAAATTTAATTATAACAAATTGTACCAAGAACAATGCGTTTTGGGTGGATCTTCAGTGTGTCGCTGCCTTCAAATAGCCTACTCTCATAATACCCAAGTTACAACAATTCTTTTGCCACGAATACGATGTTTCTCATTATTTTATTGGAATGAATAACGCAGTTAACAACGGGTTTTCCAGTGATTCTTAATTTGCTGGTGCTCAGAAATGGTATATATACATATAGGCTTGAAATGAATGCCAATATGGCGCCTCACAACTCTGTACTGAAGGGAGATGGCGTGCGTGTGACGTAGGTGGCGTTGTGCCATCTCATTGGTCATTGTTCAGACGCACGCTCAGAATATCTGACATGCCAGATATTGCTCTGCACGTTCGGAAAGACCCCCGAACATGGTATTTCACGGTATGACGTCAGAAGCTCGGCACGCTCAACGTTCGGATGCACGGTCCGTGTGCCGACGGCTTAAGCCATGTCTCAGCAACATCCTTTCTTCCAGGAGTGCTAGTTCTGCAAGGTTCGCAGGAGAGCTCTCGTGAAGTTTTGGAGGTAGGAGACGAAGTACTGGCAGAAGTAAAGCTGTGAGGACGGGGCGAGAGTCGTCTTTGGGTAGCTCAGTTGGTAGAGCACTTGCCCACGAAAGGCAAAAGTCCCGACTTCGAGTCTCGTTCAGACACACAGTTTTAATCATCCACGAAGTTTCATATCAGCGTACAGTCCGCTGCAGAGTGAAAATCTCAATATGCTGATGTGTTAATGCGGAACCGATTTACGCTGAAAATAAAAATTAGTTCCAGTTTTGGCTACCAGCTGCAAATCTGGTGCTGTGAATGCGTGAAAGGCGTATAGAAATGTTTCCATATGTAATGGATGAGGAATGGGACGTGGGCACAAAAGGTCAAAGAAGTGTGAATATTGATTTTATTGTTAACTATCACACGGTGTGGAGACGTCGATGAAGCGCTCTACAACGCCAGACTTGCACCTGGTGGCAAAAACTGGAACTAATTCTTTTTAAAGCGTAAATCCGTTTCAAATTAACGCATTAGCATATCTGCCAAGTTTCGCTGCCACACGACAACTACAGCCCAGACTGTACCTCCGTAAGAAGCTGCACTTTAATTATGACCACCCAGTAATTATTGACATAATTTAAAACTTTAAAATGGTATCATAATCTACTTATTAAGAGATTTAATAAGTCATGTAATAAAGACAAACGCTACGGTCAGAGGTTCGAATCCTGCCTCGTGCCTGGATGTGTGTGATGTCCTTATGTTAGTTAGGTTTAAGTAGTTCTAAGTCTAGGGGACTGATAACCTCAGAAGTTAAGTCCCATAGTGCTCAGAGCCATTTGAACCACATTGCTTTATACGTTTCTGAGATTATTTTGGGTGAAATTACGATGAAATGAACACCCTTAGCTGCTTACAGGCGTTGACATACGTCAACGGGGACAGATGAAAAAGTGTGCCCAGACCGGGACTCGAACCTGGGATCTCCTGCTTACATGGCAGACGCTCTATCCATCTGAGCCACCGACGACACAGAGGATAGCGCGACTGCAGGATTTATCTCTGGCACGCCTGCCGCGAAACCCACATTCTCAACGTTTTGTCCCGCACTACATTCGTAGTGCCCCCGCTCATTATACTCATTACTCGCGGCGCGTTGCCGATTCCCGTAAGAGTTCGGGCGCTGTTTGTGCATTCGCACAGATAAAGAAGATGGTCAAGTGGCTGGTGAGCCTTAACTATATATTTACTAAGATGGTATCTGTTCTTTCGGACATGTCCGAAGAAGGGACAGGATGATAGGCTACGTATTAAGACACCAGGGAGCAACATCTGTGCTAGGAGGGGGAGCTGTAGAGGGAAAGACGGAGACTGGAATACATGGAACAAATAACTGAAGATGCTTGGTGTCCGCCCGGCATCACCTGTTTACATAATGTGGCCGCCGTGTTTAATGGTTGTGATTAGGGAGCTCCCGTGAGAACTAGTGAAGTGCGTCGCGCCGAGATAAAGCACCTGAGTGTGTTTATTCGTGCCATTACAGCCACGCGCCACCGATCTATTCCGAGGAGAATCGGTGCCGTCATTCTCGTGATAAGCGACAACTCGAGCTGGCAGCGGGCAAAGCCTAACTACCGTGACACGGCAGTCGGGCTCCAGGAAGGCGTGTGCATCCACAAGGCCCGACCTCCATTTCAGACGTTCCTTCGGCTCCGTCCTAGAGATGAACGATGTTGCCAGATCAGCGTTTCTGCTGATGATAATCGACCCAAAAAGAGCGATCTTAAAAGATGGATTTATAGAGTAACACAATGAGCCTCACACAAATACATCCAGTATTATACTGTACAGGGTGTATCAAAATGAATCATCCTATATGTCACGTCTATATTTCTGAAACTAATAAAAATATACAATGAATTTTGTTTTTCGATGAACGGGAAACTCAATTTTTTTCATACCTTTTCATAGGTGTTCAATATGGCCCCCTCGAGATGCGCGGCATACGTTCACGCAGTATTCAAATTGTTCCCACACTGCAGCGAGCTTGTTATGAGTTACAGCCTCACAGCTGCTGTTATGCCATGTCTCAGATCAGTCATTATTCTTGGTAACGGAGCCACATAAACAGAGTCTTTTATAAAGCCGCACAGGAAATAATCACATACCGTCAAGTCCGGCGACCTTGGAGGCCAGTAATGTAAGGCGGAACCATTTGGTCCAGTGCGTCCGACCCATCGTTCAGTAATCCTTTGATTTGAAAATTCCCGCTCTTCCATCTACATCTACATCTACATACATACTCCGCAATTCACCATACGGTGCGTGGCGGAGGGTACCTCGTACCACAACTAACATCTTCTCTCTCTGTTCCACTCCCAAACAGAATGAGGGAAAAATGACTGCCTATATGCCTCTGTACGACCCCTAATCTCTCTTATCTTTGTGGTCTTTCCGCGAAATATAAGTGGGCGGCAGTAAAATTGTACTGCAGTCAGTCTCAAATGCTGGTTCTCTAAATTTCCTTAGTAGCGATTCACGAAAAGAACGCCTCCTTTCCTCCAGAGACTCCCACACGAGTTCCTGAAGCATTTCCGTAACACTCGCGTGATGATCAAACCTACCAGTAACAAATCTAGCAGCCCGCCTCTGAATTGCTTCTATGTCCTCCCTCAATCCGACCTGATAGGGATCCCAAACGCTCGAGCAGTACTCAAGAATAGGTCGTATTAGTGTTTTATAAGCGGTCTCCTTTACAGATGAACCACATCTTCCCAAAATTCTACCAATGAACCGAAGACGACTATCCGCCTTCCCCACAACTGCCATTACATGCTTGTCTCCACTTCATATCGCTCTGCAATGTTACGCCCATATATTTATCGACGTGACTGTGTCAAGCGCTACACTACTAATGGAGTATTCAAACATTACAGGATTCTTTTTCCTATTTATCTGCATTAATTTACATTTATCTATATTTAGCGTTAGCTGCCATTCTTTACACCAATTACAAATCCTGTCCAAGTCATCTTGTATCCTCCTACAGTCACTCAACAACGACACCTTCCCGTACACCACAGCATCATCAGCAAACAGCTGCACATTGCTATCCACACTATCCAAAAGATCGTTTGTGTAGATAGAAAACAACGGCGGACCTACCACACTTCCCTGGGGCACTCCAGATGATACCCTCACCTCCGACGAACACTCACCATCGAGGACAACGTACTGGGATCTATTACTTAGGAAGTCTTCGAGCCACTCACATACTTGGGAACCAATTCCATATGCTCGTACCTCAGTTAGGAGTCTGCATTGGGTCACCGAGTCAAACGCTTTCCGGAAGTCAAGGAATATGGCATCCGTCTGATACCCTTCATCCATGGTTCACAAGATATCATGTGAATAAAGGGCGAGTTGCGTTTCGCAGGAGCGATGCTTTCTAAAGCCGTGCAGATGCATGGACAACAACTTCTCTGTCTCAAGGAAATTCATTATAGTCGAACTGAGAATATGTTCGAGAATCCTGCAACAAACCGATGTTAAGGATATTGGTCTGCAATTCTGAGGATCCGTCCTTCTACCCTTCTTATATACAGGCGTCACCTGCGCTTTTTTCCAATCGCTCAGGACTTTACGTTGGGCAAGAGATTCGCGATAAATGCAAGCTAAGTGAGGAGCCAATGCAGTAGAGTACTCTCTGTAAAACCGAATTGGAATCCCATCAGGACCTGGCGATTTATTTATTTTCAACCCATTCAGCTGCTTCACAACCCCAGGGATGTCTTTCACTATGTCCTCCATACGGGAATCTGTATGTTTCCGATCCTCCTGCGTGAAAGATTTCTCAAATGCTAAATTTAAAATTTCAGCTTTCGTTTTGCTGTCTTCCGTTGAAAGGCCAGACTTATCAGTGAGTGACTGGATGGAAGTCTTTGGCCCGCTTACCGATTTTACGTAAGACCAGAATTTCCTTGGGTTTTCAGCAAGATCTTTTGCTAAGGTATGACGGTGGTAGTGGTTGAATGCTTCGCGCATCGCTCTTTCTACAGCAGCACGAATCTACTAACTTTTGCCTGTCCTCATTCTCCCGATCTTTCTTGCACCGCGAGTGCAACTGCCTTTGCTTCTTGAGCATTCTCCGAATTCCAGATGCCAGTGTGGGGGCGCCTCACGAATGAAGTCGTTCGACTCAGTCTCCAACGGTGGGAAAAGAAAGTTCTCAAGTATATCGAGATACGGACCATACACATTTTTCCGTGAAACTGCACAAAACACATTACATTTTGGAGAGTCCCTGCTATGTTGTACAACTGCATGTGGTTGTTCCGTACCCCACATTCTCACATTATAACGGTTCCATTTCCGCGGAGTGGCCGCGCGGTTTGAGGCGTCATATCACGGATGCGTGGCCCCTCCCATCGGAGGTTCGAGTCCTCCCTCGGGCATGAGTGTGTGTGTTGTTCGTAGCTTAGGTTAGTTTAAGTAGTGGGTTAGCCTACGGACCGATGACCTAAGCAGTTTGGTCCCTTAGGAATTCACACACATTTGAACATTTGCACTAAGCGTGGAAGAAAACTGTCATCCTCCATCTTGCAAAGTACGAAATTACAGAACTCTACACGTTGTTGTTTGTTACCTTCACGAAGAGGTTGCAGTAGCTGAATTTTGTACGGATTCACGTCTAAAGGTCGACGCAACAGACGCCGACAGACATCGGGGCCACGTTGAGCTGTCGAGTTGCTCGGCGAACGGATTTCTGCGGATTCTACGTGAAAGTATGGCGGATGCGTTCGACGTCTGTGTCAGACACTCGGGGACGGCCCGGCGATTTGGCTTTACACAAACAACCTGCTTCTCGGAATTGTTCACGTCATCGTCTAATTATCTGTGCTGTAGGTGGACCCACGCCATACCTAGTACAAAAGTCACGCTGCACAGTTATTACTGACGCGCACTGCGCAAAACGTAGAACACACAACGCTTTCTGTTGTCCCGACAACATTTTTACTAGAAATGAAGTGGGCGCACATTGCTGCTACCTACCGGGAACTACGTAAAACTATTTCCAACACGCACATGCCTCAAATAACATAACAGTTACGAATTTTTTTTGATACACCGTGTGTTTTACTAGCTTAGTATCCGCTGCTTCGCTCGCGTAAACTATGTGGTCTCCACACATTTTTTTGTTTTTCTTTAACCGAATTTTTATGTTTGTCACAAATTGCAACATCTTCTAAACTTTTAACGTTATTGAACGCTGTAGAAGCATGGTCTTTTCCGAATGTAC
This sequence comes from Schistocerca americana, assembly GCF_021461395.2. Taxonomy (NCBI): domain Eukaryota; kingdom Metazoa; phylum Arthropoda; class Insecta; order Orthoptera; family Acrididae; genus Schistocerca; species Schistocerca americana. The sequence continues at coordinate 137,125,103 of NC_060127.1, forward strand.
TTCTGACCAAAAAACGATTCTGCTAGGTGGAGTCGGGGGTCTTTATTAATCCTGCCTTTTGAGTTCTTATGGCGATATTTCCATGCAAACTTTCATCCCCTAACACACATTTCTTTAGAAATCAGATACCAGTCATCATAGATCTGGCCTCAGAAATAACGAAATATTTTCGAAACCAATGAAACACATTTTTTTATTTCTATCCGAGAAGCAAAACACAAAATTTCCTTATATTTAGCTTTAAAAATGTTTTCGTAATGAAATATTTTCATTAAAATTTTCATCCCCTATTCCACTACATTAGGTGTTGCATTTCCAAAAACAATGAAATACGTATTTTTTTATTTCCAGCCGAGATATAAAATAACAATTTTCATAAATACAGCTTTAAAAGTGCTTAAAGTAGTACTGTAACAAAACTTTATTTTTTTAAAAAAAGTCTTTCACCCACAGCTTTATTCCATTAGTGGTTGGATTTTAAAAACGCTGAAACACGTATTATTTTTCCGACCGAGAAACACAATACTAATTTTCGTAGTTCTAGGTTCAAAATATCTTAATAGCGGCACACTTTCAAAAAAATTTTCATCCCTTATTTCACCCCCTTAGGAGTGAAATTTCGAAAAATCGCTTCTTAAACGATCTTTACAGTATAAAATCTACAAATTTCATGTTTCTGTCCTTGGCGGACTGGTCTGGGCGACGATGAACCGGTTAGTCAGCACATTTCCCTTTGTATACAGAGATTAATCAAGAAACAAAGCAATTTCTAACATCAGCTATCTCACAGCTTCTGTAGTCAAACTGTAAAAATAACGTTTGTCAGATGATTTTCCCCGTTGTTGACAGTGAGCATATACTGCTTTTACAGAGTATGCTGGTGCAATAGCTTCATACTTCGCAATCCTACACAAGATCCGTACCTAAAGAATGGAGAGTTGCATAGTTCACATCAATACAGGAGAAAGGAAACGGGAGTAATGCGCTGAAGTACAGACCGATATCACTAACGTCGATTTGGAGTACGATTTTAGAACATATTCTGTGTTTGGCCGTTATGAACAACCTCGTTGAAAACGATTTAGTAACAAATAATCAGGACTCATACAGAAAATATCGTTATTGTGAAACAGAGCTAGCTCTTTACTCTCACGAAGTAATGATTGCTATCGTCAGGGGATGTCAGATTGATTCCATATTTCTAAATTTCCATAAGGCTTTCGATACCGTTCCGCACAAGGGATTTATGATCAATCTGCGTCCCTACGGAGTCTCAGCTGTGCGACTGGATTCGTGATTTCCTCTCAGAAAGACCACAGTTCGTAGTAAATGACGGAAAGTCATCGAGTGAAACAGAAGTAATATCCGGCGTTTCCCAACGAAATGTTGCAGACCCTATGCTGTCGCTGATCCGCTGTACATAAACGTTAAACAAACAATCTGAGCAACTGTCTTAGATTGTTTGCAGATGGTGCAAACATTTACCGTCTTATAAAGTCGTTAGATGATCAAAACCAAAATGATTTAGACAAGATGTCTCTATGGTGCGAAAAGTGGAAAGTGTGAAGTCATCCACATGAGTACTAAAAGGAATCCGCTAAATTTCGGTTACACGACAGATCACACAAATGTAAAGGCTGTCAATGCAGCTAAATACTTACGGATTACAGTTACGAATAACTTAAACTGGAACGATCACGTAGATAAAGTTGTGAGGAAAGGAAATCAAAGACTGCGATTTACTGGCAGAACACTTAGAAAATATAACAGATCTACTAAAGAGACTGCCAAAACTACGCTTGTCCGTTCTCTTTTAGAATACTGCTGTGTGGTGTGGGATCCTTAGCAGGTAGGATTGACGGAGTGCGTCGAAAAAGTTCAAAGAAGGGCAGCATGTTTTGTATCACTGCGAAGTAGAGGAGAGAGTGTCACTGAAATGATGCAGGATTTGGAGTGGTAGTCATTAGATGAAATCTCAATCACCAACTTTCTTCTGAGAGTCTAAAAATATTTTGCTGGCGCCTACCTACATAGGGAAAAATGATCATGATAATATAAGAGGAGAAATCTGATTAAGGACGTGTAATAGTTCGAAGGTGGTACGATGAACCCCCAGCCAGGCACTTAGTTGTAATCATGTAGATTTGGATACCTCCTCATGAGCTATTCGATTTACTGATCTAATCTACGGCCTTATTCTACAGCACCACATTTCCAAAGTTCGTACCCTCTTCCTGACTCAGCTGTTGTCAACGTTTCGCTTCCATATAAAGACAAATACTTTCAGAAAAGACTTTCTTCCACTTAAATACTTTTTCGATGTTAATAAATTTCTTTTTTCCCCAGAAACGCTTTTCCTTCTATTCCCAGTCCGCATTTTATATCCTTTTTACTTCGCCCATCGTCACTACAGAAATAGCAAATCCCTTCGACTACTTGTAGTGTCCCATTCCAAATCTAATTCTCTTATCATCGCTCGATTTTATTCGTTTACATTTCGTTACCTTTGTTTTACTTCTGTTGATATAATTATTTTCCAGACACTATACATTCCGTTCAATTGTTCTTCCAAGTCCGATGTCATCGGGCAAACTTTAAACTTCTGATTTCTTGTCTCTTGTTTAACACCCTTTCCAACTTCTCCTTGATTTTCATTACTGTTTGCTCATTGTATTGAATAACACTGAACACAAGCTACATACTGTCTCATTGCCTCTTCAGTCACTGCTTGCATTTCGTGGCCGTTGCCTCTTACAGCAGCAGTCTGATTTCTGTTCAAGTTGCAAGTAACCTTCGCTCCCTACATTTTGTCCCCACTACTTTAATAATTTCAGCGAGTGTATACCGGTCTACATTGTCAAACGATATCTATAAATCTACACGGACTATAAATATTAGTTTTCCCCACTTCAAGGCATCATCTGAGACAAGGGTTACGGCCAGAACCGCCCTACGCGTTGTTACATTTCTCTCGAATCCAAACTGATCTTCCCCGAGGTCGGATTCCATCAGCGATGTTAGGAGAATTAGAATAGGGAATGAAGCACAAAGTAGATGACGAGTTTTGCTTTCTTTGCTGCAAAATTACTGATGGCCGAAGTAGGGACGATGGAAAAATGTAGAGTAGCAATCGCAAGAAAAGAGTTTCGGAAGAAGAGAAATTTGTTAAGGGCGAGTATAAATTTAAGTGTTTAGAGGCATTTGTCTGGAGTGTAGCATTGTACGGAAGCGAAACGTAGACGATATAAGGTTCAGACAAGAAGACAACAGTGGAGAAGGTTAGATGGCCAGATGGCGTTATGGCGTCACAGCCAGACATAACGATTTTTTCATATATCAGGAGAAATTACAGCGTCTAGTATTAATTTTGCTGATTAACAGATCTATGTAATACAGCGGTGCATGAGCCTTGTAATTAGTACTGAGATAAAAATGACGCAAATCAGCACTGTTAGAATATCGTAAAAGGACATGTAAAAGAGTGAAAAGCCCTGATGTTCTTTAGCTCTCTCTCTCGCGCCCTTCTTCTCTTACGATTAGGTCTTGTTGGGAATTTGTGTTCATTAAAGAATAAAAAATTAGCTGCGTATTGCTACTATGTTATTTGAAGATCCTCCTCCAGTTTGGATAAGAGGAGAAAGATAAATTTTATTCATAAGCAATTAGAAAATCAAGTAAGGAAGTTTTTCCTGTGGTTTACGATTATTTCAAAAGCCCTTTGGCGTGTAATTACTACTTGCATATTACATTCGTAAGAAACCTACCGTCATTTATTTTTTCGAAGTCCGGTAATTTTTCTGAGTACGATTATTACGAAAGTAAACTTTATTTTGCCGGCCGTGGTGGCCGCGGGGTTCTAGGCGCTTCAGTCTGGAACCGCGCGACCGCTACGGTCGCAGGTTGGAATCCTGCCTCGGGCATGGATGTGTGTGATGTCCTTAGGTTCGTTAGGTTTAAGTAGTTCTAAGTTATAGGGGACCGATGACCTCAGCTGTTAAGTCCCACAGTGTTCAGAGCCATTTGAACCATTTTTAAACTTTATTTATTTTCACGGTCAGGAAAGTAGCAAACTAATTATTTCCAAGCTAACTATGGGCCGCAGCTATTTTACAATTTTAAAGTAAATGAAAGTTAACGGTATTATTATCATTATTGATTTTCACGAAAGTAAATGACGTTAAACCGAAGATAAAAATAGGTCCCAGTTTTCTTATAACGTTACCGCCAAAGACAGAGTTCCAATACATAATTTCACTAAACATTTAAAACTCTTAATTAACGGATTCAGAATATAAAGCAAGTAACTAATGAAAAAGTACTGCAAGAAAACAAGTTTATGGGACAACTTGACTAAAAGAAGGGGTCGAATGAGAGGGGATATCATAAGACATGAATAACAATGGAGAGAAGTGCGGGGGAAACCAAAGCTTGGCTGCATTGAGCAGCAGTCATGTAGTGGGTACGGTAGCGTCAAACCAGTCTTACGAGTGAAGACCACAACGACATCGTATAAAGAAAATGCTTAGATGGACGACGTTCCATGAGTTAGTGCCACTCTACAGTGAGTGTTTTGACTGTATTTATTGACAGAAGCGGCGTCTTGGTCATTTTCTCAGAGCTCTGTAATCAGATGAGACTTAATGTCGGCCAGTATGAGATAAGAAGGCTGCTTTCTCGGTCACACCACGTTCCGTGTACTCTTATCACAGACTTATCATCCATGGGAGAAAGATTGCGTCTTTGTCATCGTGTGATGATCTCAGTACGATAACGGCCAAGTGTCCACGTAAGGGCATGACTTGCTGTGGATTCACGTTACGGAGATCAACTCGTAGGGAACACGTGTTTTGTCGAGGTACAAGCACATGTGCTAAACACAGGTCACACTCGTGTGCAGAAGGGTAACAAAAGTGATACATAAAACTACTGCCCGACCTCACCGTAAGACAAGGTTAGAATAATGACAGCGCACAGAAACATTTAAGAGGTCAGTAGCATCTGTCACTGCAGAGTGTGGTTGTAGTTCAAGGCTCGTTGTTACCGCGAGGTACGTGCAGAATATGTATAAAATTCAGATTTTACGTAATGCTCACGTTATCCGATTTTAACAATAACGTATACAAATCAATCGAGTCTATTAAGAAATTCGTCGATGGAGTTGAAGGAGCAGTTGAACTTTTTTAGGCTGCTGACAAGTTACTGAAGATTTGTTTCAAAAACATGTTTCTGGACACAGAAATCTTTGTCAGAAACAGTCTTATTTCTTATATTGGTTCTACGAAATGAGCTGTTGGCTTAAAAAACAGATATATGTGATAAGTTCGATATGGAATAAATAAATAGGGAAGTAGTACGGTAATCAGTATCCCCAACTCGACGAACAGGGCTCTGCAGGATGTTATTGAGTTCACATAATAATTAACACGTACTAAACGCTTGTGGACTTGAAAAACTTTATCTTGGATTGATCAGTGTCCCAAAAAGTGATCCCGTATGCCGTCATGGATTGAAAGTAAGCGAAGTGCGCTAGCTTTTTATTTTTGTGTCACCGATGTCCGACATCATCCATATTGCAAACAATGATTTTTTTGGGCACTTCAGCAGCTCTGTGGTATGCTCCTCCCTGCTGCATTTATCATCGTCGACATAAGAATGACTAGGAAGACATTTATCGATGTTCATGAAAATTTCATTAACCGATCTTTCTAAAACCATATTCGATTTCCTATTTATTAAAATGTTCGTATCGCCTGCAAATAAAACTAACTCGGTATCTGGTAATGTTGATGATGATAGATCACTGATGTACACATTAAGGGCCCTAAGATGCAACCATATGGAACACCACATGTAATTAGTTCACAGTTGGATGACGCACGATAACTTAATGCAGGACTCTTTCCTTTTGACAGCCTTGCAGTACCTTTCCCTTGTGCCACTGCCTCGCTTCGAAGATGGCCCGCTCAGATCTGGTTGATTGCCCCTGTACGCGATGAGGTCAGCGGAAGTCCAGAGCTGTGGGAAGGCGAGCGACAGCTGTGCCGTGCTGTGATGTGTTGATAATGCGGCGATGCTAAATCAGACTGGAGTGGCTGGTGACACAGCACTATTGGACCGAAGTAACACAGATACGGACCAGCAGTGACGGACACAAATAAATGGCTGTAATATACATCAGATAAAGAAAACTGGCGTTCTACGGATCGGAGCGTGGAATGTAAGATCCCTTAACTCGGCAGGTAGGTTAGAAAACTTAAAAAGGGAAATGGATAGGTTAAAGTTAGATATAGTGGGAATTAGTGAAGTTCGGTGGCAGGAGGAACAAGAGTTTTGGTCAGGCGAATACAGGACTATAAATACAAAATCAAATAGGAGTAATGCAGGAGTAGGTTTAATAATGAATAAAAAAAATAGGAGTTCGGGTAAGCTACTACCAACAGCATAGTGAACGCATTATTGTGGCCAAGATAGACACGAAGCCACGACCAACTACAGTAGCACAAGTTTATATGCCAACTAGCTCTGCAGATGACGAAGAAATTGACGAAATGTATGATGAAATCAAAGAAATTGTTCAGATAGTGAAGGGAGACGAAAAATTAATAGTCATGGGTGACTGGAATTCGGTAGTAGGAAAGGGGAGAGAAGGAAACATAGTACGTGAATATGGATTGGGGCTAAAAAATGAAAGAGGAAGCCGCCTCGTAGAATTTTGCACAGAGCACAACTTAATCATAGCTAACAGTTGGTTTAAGAATCATGAAAGAAGGTTGTATACATGGAAGAAGCCTGGAGATACTGACAGGTATCGGATAGATTATATAATGGTAAGACAGAGATTTAGGAACCAGGTTTTAAAATTGTAAGACATTTCCAGGGGCAGATGTTGACTCTGACAACAATCTATTGGTTATGAACTGTAGATTAAAACTGAAGAAACTGCAAAAAGGTGGGAATTTGAGGAGATGGGACCTGTATAAACTGACTACACCAGAGGTTGTACAGAGTTTCAGGGAGAGCGTAAGGGAACAAATGGCAGGAATGGGGGAAAGAAATACAGAAGAAGAATGGGTAGCTTTGAGGGATGAAGTAGTGAAGGTAGCAGAGGATCAAGTAGGTAAAAAGACGAGGGCTGGTAGAACTCCTTGGGTAACAGAAGAAATATTGAATTTAATTGATAAAAACAGAAAATATAAAAATGCAGTAAATGAAGCAGGCAAAAAGGAATACAAACGTCTCAAAAATGAGATCGGCAGGAAGTGCAAAATGGCTAAGCAGGGATGGCTAGAGGACAAATGTAAGGACGTAAAGGCTTATCTCACTAGGGGTAAGATAGATACAGCCTACAGGAAAATTAAGGAGACCTTTGGAGAAAAGAGAACCGCTTGTATGAACATCAAGAGCTCAGATGGAAATCCAGTTCTAAGCAAAGAAGGGAAAGCAGAAAGTTGGAAGGAGTATATACAGGGTCTATACAAGGGCGATGTACTTGAGGACAATATTATGGTAATGGAAGAGGATGTAGATGAAGATGAAATGGGAGATGTGATTCTGCGTCAAGAGTTTGACAGAGCACTGAAAGACCTGAGTCGAAGCAGGTCCCCGGGAACTACTGACGGCCTTGGGAGAGCCAGTCCTGACAAATCTCTACCATCTGGTGAGCAAGATGTATGAGACAGGCGAAATACCCTCAGACTTCAAGAAGAATATAATAATTCCAATCCCAAAGAAAGCAGGTGTTGACAGATATGAAAATCAGTTTAATAAGCCACAGCTGCAAAATACCAACGCGAATTCTTTACAGACGAATGGAAAAACTAGTAGAAGCCGAGAAGAAGGGAAGATCAGTTGGGATTCTGTAGAAACATTGGAACACGTGAGGCAATACTGACCTTACGACTTATCTTAGAATCTAGATTAAGGAAAGGCAAACCTACGTTTCTAGCATTTGTAGACTTAGAGAAAGCTTTTGACAATGTTGACTGGAATACTCTCTTTCAAATTCTGAAGGTGGCAGGGGCAAAATACAGGGAGCGAAAGGCTATTTACAATTTGTACAGAAACCAGATGGCAGTTATAAGAGTCGAGGGGCATGAAAGGGAAGCAGTGGTTGGGAAAGGAGTGAGACAGGGTTGTAGCCTGTCCCCGATGTTGGTCAATATGTATATTGAGCAAGCAGTGTAGGAAACAAAAGAAAAATTCGGAGTAGGTATTAAAATCCATGGAGAAGAAATAAAAACTTTGAGGTTTGCCGATGACATTGTAATTCTGTCAGAGACAGCAAAGGACTTGGAAGAGCAGTTGAACGGAATGGATAGTGTCTTGAAAGGAGGATATAAGATGAACATCAACAAAAACAAAACGAGGATAATGGAATGTAGTCGAATTAAGTCGGGTGATACTGAGTGAAGTAGTATTTGGGGAGCAAAATAACTGATGATGGTCGAAGTAGAGAGGATATAAAATGTAGACTGGCAATGGCAAGGAAAGCGTTTCTGAAGAAGAGAAATTTGTTAACATCGAGTATAGATTTAAGTGTCAGGAAGTCGTTTCTGAAAGAATTTGTATGGAGTGTAGCCATGTATGGAAGTGAAACATGGACGATAAATAGTTTGGACAAGAAGAGAACAGAAGCTTTCGAAATGTGGTGCTACAGAAGAATGTTGAAGATTAGATGGGTAGATCACATCACTAATGAGGAGGTATTGAATAGGATTGGGGAGAAGAGAGGTTTGTGGCACAACTTGACTAGAAGAAGGGATCGGTTGGTGGGACATGTTCTAAGGCATCAAGGGATCACCAATTTAGTATTGGAGGGCAGCGTGGAGGGTAAAAATCGTAGAGGGAGGCCAAGAGATGAATTTACTAAGCAGATTCAGAAGGATGTAGGTTGCAGTAGGTACTGGGAGATGCAGAAGCTTGCACAGGATAGAGTAGCATGGAGAGCTGCATCAAACCAGTCTCGGGACTGACGACCACAACAACAACATAAACACCAACCGTGGCCACCAATTAGCTCTAAAATATTCTGTGAATAAAAGTCCGTCCAATTTTTGCATTTTGTCTCTTTTTATTTTTCTTTACTTTATTTGCTTAGCTAAGAAGTTTACAAATCTCGTAAGAGTTACGCTGGTTGACATAGGACACAATCTGAGTAGCTCTCTTAGATTGTTTGGAGATCATGCTGTTATTTACCGTCTTGTAACGTCATCAGATGACCAAAACGAATTGCAAAATGATTTAGATAAGATACCTGTATGGTGCGAAAAGTGGCAAAAGTGTGAAGTTATTCACATGAGTACAAAAAGAAACCCGCTTAATTTCGATTATGCGATAAGTCACACAAATCTGAAGGCTGTAAATTCAACTACATACTTATGGATTACAATTACAAATAACCTAAATTGGAACGATGACATAGATAATGTTGTGGGTAGAGCAAACCAAAGACTGCGATTCATTGGCAGAACACTGAGAAGGTGCAACAGGTCTACTAAAGAGACTGCTTACACCGCGCTTGTTCGCCCTACTCTCGAGTATTTCTGTGCAGTGTGGGATCCGCATCAGGTGGGACTGACGGATGACATCGAAAAAGTTCAAAGAAGGGCAGCTCGTTTTATATTATCGCGAAACAGAAGAGACAGTGCCACAGACATGACAGGTGAATAGGAGTGGCAATCATTAAAACAAAAGCGTTTTTCATTGCGACGGGATCTTCTCATGAAATTTCAATCACTAGTTTTCTCCTCCGTTTGCGAAAACATTCTGTTGGCTCCCACCTGCATAGGGAGAAATGATCATCGCGATAAAATAAGAGAAATCAGGGCTCGCACAAAAAAATTAAGTGCTCGTTTTTCCCGCGCGCCATTCGAGAGTGGAACGGTATCGAGACAGCTTGAAGGTGGTTCACGGAACCCTCTGCCAGGCACTTTATTGTGAATAGCAGAATAGCCACGTAGATGTAGATGAAACTGGACGGAGAATATTCCACCGTTCTTGACATAAAAACAGCAGTCAAACAAGGAGACGGAATATAACTGCTCTTGTTCAACCTAAAAGTGATGTAGCATTAATTACTCAGATGGCCTGAAAATACTGGGAAGGATACTTTAAAAAAAAATAAGCTAGTGAATATGATTTATAGGTAGATAACGGGATAAATGATAATTAATTGAAACCCTCTGCTGCTAACAGGTGTTGTTGACATACCTTGATGGGGACAGTTGAAAATGTATGCCCCCACCGGGACTCGAACCCGAGATCTCCTGCTTGCATGGCAGACGCTCTATCCATCTGAGCCATCGAAGACACAGATGAATAGTGCGACTGCAGGGACTTATCCCTTGCACGCTTCCCGCGGATGGGCAAAGTATCTATTAGGAACATTACGTATGTAGATTGTGGACAATTGGGAATGTGGGTCTCTCGGGAAGCGTGCAAGGGATAAGTCCCTGCAGTCGCGCTATTCATCTGTGTCCTCGGTGGCTCAGATGAATAGAGCGTCTGCCATGTAAGCAGGAGATCCCGGGTTCGAGTCCCGGTCGGGGCGCACATTTTCAGCTATCCCCATCAAGGGATGTCAACAACACCTGTTAGCAGCTGAGGATTTCAATTAATTATCATTTATTCGAGAGGAGCTGCAAGGTCATCAATGGTCCCTGTTCTTTCGAGAAGAGTTACTATCTTCACATATAAATAACGGGAAAACAAAATTCATTAGGGCACAAAGAAGTTACCAGACAAAAAGACTGAAAACCCTGCAATTGATAACCACGTGTTTCAACAAGTAGGCGAGTTTAAATATCTGAGGGTGGTGGTGAACAATAGAAACGACGAGAAATAAGAAATACACTGAAGAGCCACAGAAACTGGTACACATACCGTGTACGTCCCCCGTGAGCACGCAGAAGTGCCGCAACACGATGTGGCATGGACTCGACTAACGTCTGAAGTAGTGCTGGAGGGAACTGACACCACGAATCCCGCAGGGCTGTCTATAAGTCCGGAAGAGTACGAATGGGTGAAGATGTCTTCTGAACAGTACGTTGCAAGGCATCCCAAAAATACTCGATAATGTTCACATCGAGGGAGCTTGGTGGCAAGCGGAAGTGTTTAAACTCAAAAAAAGTGTTCCTGTAGCCACTCTGTAGCAATTCTGGACGTGTGTGGCGTCGCACTGTCTGTTGCTGGAATTGCCCAAGTCCGTCGGAATGCACAATGGATGTGAATGGATGCAGGTGATCAGACAGTATACTTACGTACGTGTCACCTGTCAGAGTCGTATCTAGACGTATCACGGGTCCCATATCACTCCAACTGCACACGTTCCATACCATTACAGAGCCTTCACCAACTTGAAAACTGCTAACATGCAGGGTCCATGGATTCATGAGGTTGTCCCCATACCCGTACACGTCCATCCGCTCGATACAATTTGAAACGGGATTCGTCCGACCATACAAGATCTTTCCAGTCATGAAGAGTCCAATGTCGGTGCTGACGGGCCCAGGCGATGCGTAAAGCAGTCATCAAGGGTACACGAGAGGGCCTTCGGCTGCGGAAGCCCATATTGATGATATTTGATGGAATGGTTCCCACGTTGACACTTGCTGATGGCCCAGCATTGAAATCTGCAGCAGTTTGCGGAAGGTTTGCACTTCTGACACGTTGAACGATTTTCTTCTGTCGTCGTTGATCCCGTTCTTGCAGGATATTTTTCCGGTCGCAGCGATGTCGGAGATTTGATGTTTTACCGGATTCCTGATATTCACAGTACAGTACTTACTTATCCAATTTTGTATACCTTCTGTGGTGTCACCGCCAGAACTGGTCGTACGGGAAAATCCCCACTTCATCGGTACCTCGGAGACGCTGTGTCGCATCGCTCGTGTGCCGACTGTAACAGCACGTTCAAACTCACTTAAATCTTGATAATCTGCCATTGCAGCAGCAGTAACCGATCTAACAATTGCGCCAGACACTTGTTGTCCTATATAGGCGTTGCCGACCGCAGCGCAGTATTGTGCCTATTTAGATATTCTGTATTTCAATACACATGCCTATACCAGTTCCTTTGGCGCTTCGGTGTGTATAGTCACTGAGACTGTCCTGCTAGATAATGCTCATTGCTAAAGCTTAGGTATAGGACTGCAGCTAAGCTCATGCGTGCTCGCACTATATTGACCTCAGTGTGAGCGTGCCGCAGGGCTGTCAAGAGACGTGGCCTGCAGGAGTGCCTGCGATTCGACGTTGCGGACTGCAGCGAGAGATCGCCGATGTCTGTGGTATCGACTCGAGTAGCCGGCGGTGGTGTGGCACAGTAGTCTCTGGACGATACCGCATTCAGTATCATCTCCTCCTGTCTGCTCCACTGCTGACTCTCTATTCGTTCCTGTATCCTTCCCCGTCGTACATCTCTGGCACGTTGATCAGTGCGTACTTACTTATCCAATTTTGTATACCTTCTGTGGTGTCACCGCCAGACACCACACTTGCTAGGTGGTAGCCTTTAAATCGGTCGCGGTCCGGTAGTATACGTCGGATCCGCGTGTCGCCACTATCAGTGATTGCAGACCGAGCGCCGCCACACGGCAGGTCTAGAGAGACTTCCTAGCACTCGCCCCAGTTGTACAGCCGACTTTGCTAGCGATGGTTCACTGACAAATTACGCTCTCATTTGCCGAGACGATAGTTAGCATAGCTTTCAGCTACGTCATTTGCTACGACCTAGCAAGGCGCCATTATCATTTGCTATTTATCTTGTGATGCATGTACCGTCAGACCGATGTTCACCAATTATGGATTAAAGTTAAGTATTCCAGAAGCTACTTACCTTTTTTGCTAGTCTCAATTCCTTGTCATTTTCCAGACCTCACGCCAGCCTGCGTGAGCTTAAACGCGTGCCTTTCGGCTACCTGTCATAGTGGATTGGCTGTCTTGCCAGTCCACAACACCTTCCACCTCGAACTTCAATTCGGATCCATTCCTTTTGAATATAGCGACCGATTTGGTTCCTGTCTTTTCTCTTGTTCGCACATTTGCTTTTCATACATGCATTGCCGTCTGCGGTAGTGATTAGGGCCTCCCGTCGGGTAGACTGTTCGCCTGGTGCAAGTCTTTCGATTTGTCGCCACTGCGGAGACTTGCGCGTCGATGGGGAAGAAATGATGATGATTAGGACAACACAACACCCTGTCACTGAGCAGAGAAAATCTCCGACCCAGCCGGGAATCGAACCCGGCCCCTTAGGATTGACATTCTGTCACGCTGACCACTTTTTTTTTTATCGTTGTGTTTGGTCGTTGCGGACGTCGCAAGACATCCTGTTCAAGTTCGGTGGTTGGTCCTTCCACTCAGTTTTTTATTACAGAGGCCAACAGGCTCTCTGACCCAACACGCTGAGCTACCGTGCCGGCATCACTTAGCTACTGGTGCGGAGGCCGTCTGCGGTGATCGCATACCGTACTAAGAATTATGTTCCGCTTTGTGTAATGCCCACGGACCATCACGAATCGCGACAACTTCAACGTAACTGTTGCGATGCAAAAATGCGACTTGTCCGTTGTCTCATTCCGTATACCTTTCAGTTACATTTTGTACTCTACTGCAGGAGCTATTTCTACGAGCAGAGTTTTTTTTTCTCTCGGTCAAATATGTGTGAAATCTTATGGGACTTAACTGCTAAGGTCATCAGTGCCGCCGGCATATGTGGCCGAGCGGTTCTAGTCGCTTCAGTCTGGAACCACGCGACCGCTACGGTCGTAGGTTCGAATCCTGCCTCGGGCATGGATGTTTGTGATGTCCTTAGGTTAGTTAGGTTTAAGTAGTTCTAAGTTCTACGGGACTGATGACCTCAGATGTTAAGTCCCATAGTGCTCAGAGCCATTTGAACCATTTTTTTCATCAGTGCCTAAACTTACACACTACTTAACCTAAATTATCCTAAGGACAAACACACACACCCATGCCCAAGGGAGGACTCGAACCTCCGCCGGGACCAGCCGCACAGGCCATGACTGCAGCGCCCTAGACCGCTCGGCTGATCCCGCGCGATCTCTCGGTCAGCTTCGGATTAAAATGTGGTGTCACCGCCAGAACTGGTCGTACGGGAAAATCCCCACTTCATCGGTACCTCGGAGACGCTGTGTCGCATCGCTCGTGTGCCGACTGTAACAGCACGTTCAAACTCACTTAAATCTTGATAATCTGCCATTGCAGCAGCAGTAACCGATCTAACAATTGCGCCAGACACTTGTTGTCCTATATAGGCGTTGCCGACCGCAGCGCAGTATTGTGCCTATTTAGATATTCTGTATTTCAATACACATGCCTATACCAGTTCCTTTGGCGCTTCGGTGTGTATAGTCACTGAGACTGTCCTGCTAGATAATGCTCATTGCTAAAGCTTAGGTATAGGACTGCAGCTAAGCTCATGCGTGCTCGCACTATATTGACCTCAGTGTGAGCGTGCCGCAGGGCTGTCAAGAGACGTGGCCTGCAGGAGTGCCTGCGATTCGACGTTGCGGACTGCAGCGAGAGATCGCCGATGTCTGTGGTATCGACTCGAGTAGCCGGCGGTGGTGTGGCACAGTAGTCTCTGGACGATACCGCATTCAGTATCATCTCCTCCTGTCTGCTCCACTGCTGACTCTCTATTCGTTCCTGTATCCTTCCCCGTCGTACATCTCTGGCACGTTGATCAGTGCGTACTTACTTATCCAATTTTGTATACCTTCTGTGGTGTCACCGCCAGACACCACACTTGCTAGGTGGTAGCCTTTAAATCGGTCGCGGTCCGGTAGTATACGTCGGATCCGCGTGTCGCCACTATCAGTGATTGCAGACCGAGCGCCGCCACACGGCAGGTCTAGAGAGACTTCCTAGCACTCGCCCCAGTTGTACAGCCGACTTTGCTAGCGATGGTTCACTGACAAATTACGCTCTCATTTGCCGAGACGATAGTTAGCATAGCTTTCAGCTACGTCATTTGCTACGACCTAGCAAGGCGCCATTATCATTTGCTATTTATCTTGTGATGCATGTACCGTCAGACCGATGTTCACCAATTATGGATTAAAGTTAAGTATTCCAGAAGCTACTTACCTTTTTTGCTAGTCTCAATTCCTTGTCATTTTCCAGACCTCACGCCAGCCTGCGTGAGCTTAAACGCGTGCCTTTCGGCTACCTGTCATAGTGGATTGGCTGTCTTGCCAGTCCACAACACCTTCCACCTCGAACTTCAATTCGGATCCATTCCTTTTGAATATAGCGACCGATTTGGTTCCTGTCTTTTCTCTTGTTCGCACATTTGCTTTTCATACATGCATTGCCGTCTGCGGTAGTGATTAGGGCCTCCCGTCGGGTAGACTGTTCGCCTGGTGCAAGTCTTTCGATTTGTCGCCACTGCGGAGACTTGCGCGTCGATGGGGAAGAAATGATGATGATTAGGACAACACAACACCCTGTCACTGAGCAGAGAAAATCTCCGACCCAGCCGGGAATCGAACCCGGCCCCTTAGGATTGACATTCTGTCACGCTGACCACTTTTTTTTTTATCGTTGTGTTTGGTCGTTGCGGACGTCGCAAGACATCCTGTTCAAGTTCGGTGGTTGGTCCTTCCACTCAGTTTTTTATTACAGAGGCCAACAGGCTCTCTGACCCAACACGCTGAGCTACCGTGCCGGCATCACTTAGCTACTGGTGCGGAGGCCGTCTGCGGTGATCGCATACCGTACTAAGAATTATGTTCCGCTTTGTGTAATGCCCACGGACCATCACGAATCGCGACAACTTCAACGTAACTGTTGCGATGCAAAAATGCGACTTGTCCGTTGTCTCATTCCGTATACCTTTCAGTTACATTTTGTACTCTACTGCAGGAGCTGTTTCTACGAGCAGAGTTTTTTTTTCTCTCGGTCAAATATGTGTGAAATCTTATGGGACTTAACTGCTAAGGTCATCAGTGCCGCCGGCATATGTGGCCGAGCGGTTCTAGTCGCTTCAGTCTGGAACCACGCGACCGCTACGGTCGTAGGTTCGAATCCTGCCTCGGGCATGGATGTTTGTGATGTCCTTAGGTTAGTTAGGTTTAAGTAGTTCTAAGTTCTACGGGATTGATGACCTCAGATGTTAAGTCCCATAGTGCTCAGAGCCATTTGAACCATTTTTTTCATCAGTGCCTAAACTTACACACTACTTAACCTAAATTATCCTAAGGACAAACACACACACCCATGCCCAAGGGAGGACTCGAACCTCCGCCGGGACCAGCCGCACAGGCCATGACTGCAGCGCCCTAGACCGCTCGGCTGATCCCGCGCGATCTCTCGGTCAGCTTCGGATTAAAATGTGCGGAATTTGCTGTGGGACATGGTGGCGTATTGCAGCTTCAGCCTCTACAGTTTCACCAACTTCTGATAGGTGGCGGCGCTACACGTAGCCCTCGAAATGGCCTCTGTAACGTGGGTGCTTTCCAGGCAGGAGCTGTCATTGGGTTTCTTTTAGCGGAAAATCAGAGCATCGCAAATGTTCAGAAGCATGTCTACGGAGACCTGAGAGTGAACAAAAGCAGTGCGAGCCGTTGGGCGAGGCGTCTGTCACTGTCGCAACAAGGCAGCGCAAACCTGTCCGATCTGCCGCGTGCCGGCCGGCCGCGCACAGCTGTGACTCCTGCAGTGTCGGAACGTGCGGACACTCTCATTCGAGGTGATGGACGGAACACTTCCTTGCTCCACCGAATGTCTCTGCTGGTAGCGTCGACACGCTGGTCCGTCACTTTGGGCACTCAAAGGCCTGAGCCCGCTGTGTTCCTCGCCGCGTTAACAGAAGACTATAGAGAGCAACGAATGATCGTATGTGCGGAACTGCTTGCGCGTTACGAGGCCTAACGTGACAATTTTTTTGCTGAAAATCGTCACAGGCGATGAATCCACTTTGAACTGGAAACAAAATGTCAGTCCGTGGAGTGGCGCCATATCACCACTCCTTCAAACTAAACTTTCCGTGCAGGGCCCTCAGCCAGTAAAGTCATTGCGACCGTCTTCCGGGAATCTGAAGGTATTACTCTCTTTGATGTCCTCCCTCATGGTGCAGCGATCAACTCTGAGATGTATTGAGCTACGAATTTCTCCTTCTCCACGACAACACAACGTCTTACGCAAATCTGCACACCGAAGAGGAGCTGACAAAACTCCACTGGACTGTTCTTCTTCATCCTCCCCACAGCCCGGATCTCGCTCCTTCCGTCTTCTACCTGTCTGGCCCTATGACGGATGCACTTTGCTGGAAACAGTACGTGGATGATGGAGAGGTTACTGGTGCAGCAAGACGTTGTGTCCGACATCGACACGTAGAATTGTACCATGCGGCATACAGACTCTCCCAGTAATGTGGCGTAAGGCCGTCGCGTTGAACGGAGATTATTTTGAAAAATAAGGTTTCGTAGCCAAAAGAGTGCGGAATAATACAGTGTATTGGAATCCTGAATAAAACCAACCTGCGTTCAGAAAAAAATGTGTTGCATTACTTATTGAACGCCCGTAATACGTATGGCCAAATTTCATCAAGCTATGTCGCCTGGCAGTCACACATCATGCGAAAGTTACTTTAGTTCTTCAAGTTTCGCCCACCACTGTACATGTGCTAACTGTATTTAATGTGAGAGAGTGGTGTCTATTCAATTATCTTGATCCACCTTTATGCATGCTCGAGTAAAGATGCAGTGCGAACATATGCGGGCAGCTTTACGATTTTGAATTGGACGTTAAATTCATTCCTTTTACCTCTGAATCCACGTGGAAATAACCGCTCTTGTCTAACCCACTAATGTTCACACTGAATAACCTAACGACATCAGGTTACCACTTGATACACGAGCGTTTATGCTATTTAAATTTGGGTCGACCATCGGGTTTTACACACGAAGCCACCGTTACAACCTTCTATATTTTTTAATAACTTCGGGGGCCGGCCGAAGTGGCCGTGCGGTTCTAGGCGCTGCAGTCTGGAACCGCGAGACCGCTACGGTCGCAGGTTCGAATCCTGCCTCGGGCATGGATGTGTGTGATGTCCTTAGGTTAGTTAGGTTTAATTAGTTTTCAGTTCTAGGGGACTAATGACCTCAGAAGTTGAGTCCCATAGTGCTCAGAGCCATTTGAACCATTTTAATAACTTCGGGAATGAAACCCCAAGCAGATGGTTAAACTTTACCGAAACATGTTTCAGTAGAGATGGGAAACCTGTCGTATATACTGTACAACTTCCTTGCAGTACATTATCTTGAGTCCGGGGTAAAAAGTAACACAAATTGCAGTCATGTTCCGATACGTTCATCTTGTTTACTGAGATACAGGCAAAGGCCTGTTGGTTATTTTGATGACTTGCTGCAATCTACAATCGGCGAAAACATATCCTGGCGTGACCTTACGCAAACATTGGCGCCAGCTGTTATGTAAAATCAGGGAAGGGAAAACGCACTCACTCCAGTACCCGAGTACAGAGCGCACGGAATCTGAGATTCCCAGTATTGTCCAGTGTTTTGCAACTGTCCCTCGGCACAATCACGGTTTTGTCGATCACGTATTCAATTATACTTGCGTGGAGAAGAAGGTATTCTGGAGCACGGATAGTCAACCTTTTTTACCTACCGCGCTTTTTCTACCTCTCTTAGTAGTAAAATTGCTAACCACCCACCTGTTCCTTTACAAGGGAACCTCCCCATCGCACCCCCTCAGATTTAGTTATAAGTTGGCACAGTGGATAGGCCTTGAAAAACTGAACACACATCAATCGAGAAAACAGGAAGAAGTTGTATGGAACTATGAAAAAATGAGCAAAATATGTAAATTGAATAGTCCATGCGCAAGACAGGCAACAGGATAGTATAAGGTCAGGAGCGCCGTGGTCCCGTGATTAGCGTGAGCAGCTCCGGAACAAGAGGTCCTTGGTTCAAGTCTTCCCTCGAGTGAAAAATTTAATTTTTTATTTTCAGTTTATGTGATAAACTATTACATTTTGTCCGTTTTTTGGGAGTGATTATCACATCCACAAGAAAACCTAAATCGGGCAAGGTAGAAGAATCTTTTTACCCATTCGCCAAGTGTACAAGTTAGGTGGGTCGACAACAAATTATTGTCATGTGACGCACATGCCGTCACCAGTGTCGTATAGAATATATCAGACGTGTTTTTCTGTGGAGGAATCGGTTGACCTATGACCTTGCGATCGAATGTTATCGGTTCCCATTGGAGAGGCACGTCCTTTCGTCTACTAATCGCACGGTTTTGCGGTGCGGTCGCAAAACACAGACACTAAACTTATTACAGTGAACAGTGACGTCAATGAACGAACGGACAGATCATAACTTTGCGAAAATAAAGTAAATTTTTCACTCGAGGGAAGACTTGAATCAAGGGTCTCTCGCTCCGTAGCTGCTCACGCTAACCACGTGACCACGGCGTTACTGCGCTTACGCTCTCCTTGATGTTGCCTATATTGCACATGGACTACTCAGTTTGTATATTTTGCTTATTTTTTCATAGTTCCACACAACTTATTCCTGTTTTCTCGATTGATCTGTGTTCAGTTTTTCAAGGCCTATCCACTGTGCCAACTTATAACTAAATCTGAGGGGGGTGCGATGGGGAGGTTCCCTTGTCAGTAATGCTGATTTATAAAGTAGGGAAGTAGCTTCACTAATTTGTAAAGCAGAGTTACAGCAAGTTAAGCCATATAATGATAATTACTTACCAAATGCTTTACGATGTGTGATCAAAAAGTAATGGGAATTTTAGTTTTTTCTTAAAGAATGTTTGACCCGTTCAAAGTCGTTCCCGTCAGGTATAACGCACTGCGCTTTTTCCCATTTTAGAAGCACTTCTGGAACTAGCTTGTCGTTATGGCGTTCAGCGACTCTGTTTTTGTCTGATTAGTGGTGGCAAAACGACGTCCTTTCATTGCTCTTTTCAGCCTGGGGAATATAAGGGGGGCGCGTCCGGTGATAACGGCGGCTGAGGCAACATAATGGTTTTATTTTTTGCCAAAAAATCACGAACGAACATTGAGGTATGAGGGAGAGCATTATCGTGATGCAATTTCCACGAGTGTTTTTGCCACATCCATCTTCGGACTGCTTGATGCAAACGGCGCATATCTTCCAGATAGTATTCCTTATTGACCGTACGGCCCTAAGGCAGGAACTCATGGTGCACTATGCCACTGTAATGGAAGGAAACAGTCAGAACAACTTCCATATGTGACTCTCTTGTAGAATTTTTTTTTTTTTTCGGCTTTGGCTCTTAAGGCAGTTTCCGGTGGAACGATTGGACCTCGGTTTCGACGTCATGTTGGTGTACCCTTGTTCTGTCGCTTGTAATAACGTTCTTTAGAAGTTCTGGATCGTTATCGACTTCATTCAGTAATTCTTGAGCGACGTCTACGTGACGTCGTTTTTGACCGAAATTCAACAATTTCGGAACAAACTTTGCTCTACACGTTCCATGCCCAAACATCCGAGGAAATTGCTGTGCGTGAGCCAAAGGATAAACCGACATCATCAGCAAACTCTCTGATGGCGAATCAGCGATCTTCCAGAACCATTTTCTTTACTTCTTGCACATTGTTCAAAATGATTCAAATGGCTCTGAGCACTACGGGACTTAACATCTGAGGTCACCAGTCCCCTAGAACTTAGAACTACTTAAACCTAACTAACCTAAGGACATCACACACATCCATGCCCGAGGCAGGATTCGAACCTGCGACCGTAGCGGTCGCGCGGTTCCAGACTGAAGCGCCTAGAACCGCTCGGCCACTCTGGCCGGCTTCCACATCGTCGTCAGCAACTGATGTGCCAGGCACCCAAGGCAGTCGTCATCTTCAACGTCTTCTCGACCTTCTTTGAAACGTTTATAGGACTCGTAAACTCTGGTCTTACTCGTAGTAGATTCGCCAAAAGCCACAGTCAACATTTTGTATGCGATGTTGTACTTAATTCCATTTTCAACGAAAATTTAATGCATAATGTTTGATTCGCCTTCTTCGTAAGTAAAAATTGTCTAAGGACTCGAAAACACCTATAAAATTTTCCAATTTCAATAATTATAAACTGAGTATTCAAAAGAGCTGAAAGTACGAATCTACATCAGGAACATGTGCATCAACAAGATACAAAAAGAAAGAGATAATTAAAAAATTTCCGTTACTTTTTGATCACACCTTGTATATCCAAATATTATGAAATCCTGATGAAAATGTTTGGGGAGCAAAATAACTGATGATGGTCGAAGTAGAGAGGATATAAAATGTAGACTGGCAACGGCAAGGAAAGCGTTTCTGAAGAAGAGAAATTTGTTAACATCGAGTGTTAGGAAGTCGTTTCTGAAAGTATTTGTATGGAGTATAGCCATGTATGGAAGTGAAACGTGGGCGATAAATAGTTTAGACAAGAAGAGGGTAGAAGCTTCCGAAATGTGGTGCTACAGAAGAATGCTGAAAATTAAATGGGTAGATCACATAACTAACGAGGAGGTATTGAATAGAATTGGGGAAAAGAGGAGTTTGTGGCACAGCTTGACTAGAAGAAGGGATCGATTGGTAGGACATGGTCTGAGGCGTCAAGGGATCACCAATTTAGTACTGGAGGGCAGCGTGGAGGGTAAAAATCGTAGAGGGAGACCAAGAGATGAATACACTAAACAGATACAGAAGGATGTAGGCTGCAGTACGTACTGGGAGATGAAGTAGCTTGCACAGGATAGAGTAGCACGGAGAGCTGCATCAAACCAGTCTCAGGACTGAAGACCACAACAACAACATAGAAGTTCTGGATCGTTATCGACTTCACCGAGCGAGGTGGCGCAGTGGTTAGCACACTGGACTCGCATTCGGGAGGACGACGGTTCAATCCCGTCTCCAGCCATCCTGATTTAGGTTTTCCGTGATTTCCCTAAATCGTTTCTGGCAAATGCCGGGATGGTTCCTTTGAAAGGGCACGGCCGAATTCCTTCCCTATCCTTCCCTAGCCCGAGCTTGCGCTCCGTCTCTAATGACCTCGTTGTCGAAGGGACGTTAAACACTAACATCCTCCTCCCCGTTATCGACTTCATTCAGTAATTCTTGAGCGACGTCTACCTGACGTCGTTTTTGACCGAAATTCAACAATTTCGGAACAAACTTTGCTCTACACGTTCCACGCCCAAACATCCGAGGAAATTGCTGTGCGTGAGCCAAAGCATAAGCCGACACCATCAGCAACCTCTCTGATGGTGAATCAGCGATTTTCCAGAACCATTTACTTTATTTCTTCCATATTGTCGTCAGTAACTAATGTGCTAGGCGCCCAAGGCGGTCGTCATCTTCACCGTCTTCTCGACCTTCTTTGAAACGTTTATACCACTCGTAAACTCTGTGGTCTTACTCGTAGTAGATGCGCCAAAAGCCACAGTCAACATTTTGTATGCGATGTTGTACTTAATTCCATTTTCAACGAAAATTTAATGCATAATGTTTGATTCGCCTTCTTCGTAAGTAAAAATTGTCTAAGGACTCGAAAACACCTATAAAATTTTCCAGTTTCAATAATTATAAACTGAGTATTGAAAAGAGCTGAAAGTACGAATCTACATGAGGAACATGGATATCAACGAGATACAGAAAAAGTGAAAATTAAAAAATTTCCGTTACTTTTTGATCACACCTTTTATATCCAAATATTATGAAATCCTAATGATTTTTTTTTTTAAAATCCCTACCGCCTGCCATGCAACTGGAAGGTCCGCTGGTGAGCGGTAGGGACCAGGTTGACCGCGACTGGTCTAGAGTGCAGAGTTGTCCACAGTGACGCTGATCACGCTCAGGTCAGTAGCGCAGCCCCACGTCACCACGGTGCCGCTGCCCGGGCACCCACAAAGCCCGGCTGTTCCGCGTTCTGCCGTTGTCGGCGCGGTCTGCACTGCGCAACCCGCGGACGGGTCTGAAGCAGCCGTGCTGCGCGCTGCCCTCTCCTCTGCAGCAACCTACATCCGTGTCAAGCTGCCTAGGTCTCCGTCCACAATACTTACTCCCCATTATCAAACTGACAATTCCTTGCTGTCTCAGCATGTGCCCTACCAACCGATCCATTCCCTTAGCCAATGTCTGCTGTAAATTTCTTTTTTCCCCAATTAGACTCAGAATGAGGTCATTAGTTACACGATCTACCCACCTGATATTCAGTAGTCTTCTGTACCACAATATTCCAAAAACTTCTATGCTCTTCTTGCCTGGACTGCCTACCGTTCACGTTTCATATTCTCAGAAGGCCACACTGCAGAGAAATACGAGTACCCGCAGAAAAGGCTTTCTAACACTTAAATTCACATTCGAGGTTAACAAATTTCTCTTCTTCAGAAATGCTTTCCTTGCAATTGCCAGTCGGCGTCTTATATCCTCTCTGCTTCAGCCATCATCAGTTGTTTTTCTGCTCAAATAGCAACATTCAAGTACTACTTTTCCTGCCCCATTTCCTAATGTAATTCACTCAGCATCACTTGACTTAATTGGATTACATTCCATTGACCTTTTTTACTTTATTGATGTGCATCTTATAAGCTCTTTTCAGGCCATCATTCATTCCGTTCAACTGCAGTTCCAAGCCTTTTGCTGTCCCTGACAGAAGGACGATGTCACCGGCAAACCTCAAGGTCGTTTCTTCTCCCTGAACATTAAGTCCTGCCAGTTCTCCAAATGACGCCTGGTAATTGATGTTCGTCTCTAATTTTTTATCCTCGAGTGACGCGAATTCTGCCTTATAGGGACGATTCCTTCTACAGTTGAATACGTTTGGCCTCTGGGGAACGTATAGAGGTCTGGTTGTCTAGGAGAAGCCTTTCGTTCAAATGGTTCAAA